>NC_050449.1:4441973-4741973 GCF_903995425.1 Onychomys torridus | reverse complement strand
TTCAGCTCACCCTAATTTAACCTCACCTCACCTTAGTTTACCTTAGATACCTCAACATACCTCAGCTTCCCTCAGTTTACCTCCGCTTGCCACCGCTTGCCTCAGTCTGCCCCAGCTGACCCAGCCGGCTTTGGGCCAGCCAGCCCGCGGCCCCGCCCCCAGACCGCGGCCCCGCCCCCAGACCGCGGCCCCGCCCCCAGACCGCGGCCCCGCCCCCAGACCGCGGCCCCGCCCCCAGACCGCGGCCCCGCCCCGCGGCCCGCCTGGTTTCCGTCGCGAAGGACGCGGCGTCGGTTGGTTGTCAAGATGGCTGCGGAGAGGTCCCAGCCGCCACCTCCGCCGTCGCCCCGCGAGGTCGCCGCCCTCACAGCTGCCATCGCCACAATCGCCGGGGCCGCGGAGCCAGGACTGCCGCGGCCGAGCCCGCGACGCCCGTGACGCGGGGCGGGACACGCGGCCCGCAGTGCCGGGAGAGGAGGGAGGTCGAGCGGCCATGCGGGCGGCGCTGGGGTGAAGGATGCTGGCGGGCAGGCCCGGAGCCCAGAGCGCAGGCGCGGGCCTGGGCGCCGGCCCCTCGGACTCGCTGGGCGCCCGGGACGGCAGCGGGCGGCCTCGACCCGGCGCTTACCTGTATCCTTCCCGCCGGCCCCACTCCCGGGTGACGCACGCAGGGGCATGGAAACTGGCAAGTCATTTTCAGTGCGGATATTCGCTTTAGCGCTGCCACCCCACCCCACCCCGACCTAAAGTTTTACATGGTGTTCTCCTACTCGGTGACCTCTTCCCTGCCACCCGGTCCTCCCACATCCATACTTGGACTTGGCTGTCACCTTTTTGTGAATTTTAAAATGCGTCGGCCCTGTATGGGATGGGCGAAGATTCACCTTTTCGAATTTTAGTGTAATACTCTTTACTTTTATAGACACTTGGTGCTTAGTCGAGTCTCTTAGAGAAATTGCACAGAATGAAATCTGGTGCTATTCTGTTTTAGTATTTGTCTGCTCCCCACCCCCAACTGCTGAGCCCAAGCACGTTCTCATTTTGTTTCCTGTCTCTGCTCATTCTGTTGTTAAACAGGAAAGGAAAAGCAGAGGACCCAAACTTTGACAATCTGGATTATTTCTGATTTTTCCCTAATTAATAGTTGAGCTCCCACTTGATGTTGGTAATATCATAGTGGAAACGTCCGTAAGCTTTCCTTTTAAAGTATGTAAAGAATTTTTATTCTTCCAGAGAACGTTATGGTAATTTGAATTTAGCCTTTGTATTCTCAACCAACTTAAGATGATGTTGTATGTGGTCATCTCTATTTTCCTCAGGGAATGGAATGTCTTCACTTGGGTTCCTTCCACCACCACCCTCTCACCATTTCCTTAGCTCCTTAAGTCCCAACTTCTTCTGGAATGTTTTTATACTCTTACAATTTTAACAGCAAATCATCAGTTTTCACTGAGGGTCTCCTCTTCTGCAGACCTTGCCTTGGGTTTTAAGGATGCAGATCTACTGGGGAAGGAAGATGGGTGTTAGGGCTCCATTAATGCCAAAACCCTCTCAGATGGCGCATCCCCAAGCTTCCTCCCTGGGACTTTCCTTTGTTCGCCTGTGCAGCAGCCTGCAATAGCAGCTGCTAGCTCTGGTCATCTTGTCCTTTGTCTTAATGCTGCCACAAACAGTCTTCTCAGAGATGTGAAGTAAATACTACTGTCTTATGAGTTTGACTCCTCATGCTTAACATTGTTGTTTTTGTTTTTTTGTTTTGTTTTGTTTTGATTTTCCTTTTCCGAGACAGGGCTTCTCTGTGTAGCTCTGGCTGTCCTGGAACTCAATGGTAGACCAGAATGGCCCCTGAACTCACAGAAATCTGCCTGCCTCTACCTCCCCAATACTGGGATTTGAAGGTTGTGCCACCACCACCCTGCCAACATTGTCTTATACACTGAACTAATCTTAGTATATTGATTGTCCCCAATTTGTCTCTAAATCAAATACAAGAAAATGGCTCATTGACAAGGCATGTATATCTTTTATTTTCATGAATGACATATCATTTTTATAATTTATGTAATAGGAATATTAAACCAAGCAAGAATGAACAAGGAGATGAATTTTTAAAATACTGATGTAGTTCAAGCTCTAAGGAATTTAGAGTAGGGAGATGGGTATAGCTTTAATAGATCTTGCCTGGCAAGGAAATGCATTGTATGACAGTCACTTGTGTTGATAACCTATTGGAGAAAAACTAAATGGGGAGGGGGTGAATGCCCATAATAGTCTTTGGTTTTTTTAATATTAACTATATAAAAATTACATCTTGGGGGTAGATTTTTAGGGGTAGTTTTACAATGATACTTAAATACTTAAAAATGTCAAACTTCAATATCATTTTTTAAATGATGGAAAGAGTAAGCAAGATCATACTGAACTATTATGTATGCTCTATGTAGTGTATACACTAATGTATGAACCAAATTTTATATGTAGTCAATTATCTGAATAAGTTTAGGAATATATAGGTTTCAAAACATTACATTTGTGATTTTTCTATATGTTCCTAGAATAAGATCTCAAACATATTGAGCAAAATTGTCCTTACCCAGTGGGTCATCCCCCATCCCTCTCATCTGGCCCAAAGTAACTTACCCTTGTCCCTACTGCAGTGTTCTCGTGAAAGAAGAAAGCTGTATTTTCCTCTGCTGCTGACTTTGAAAAGCTAACCATCTTCCTAAGGTCTGGTCCTAGTAAAGGATTCAGCCAGAGAAGAAAAGATAGAGCTAGACCTGTTTCTGTGCTGTTAGAAGCCAAATTCTTTTCCCTTTCATAACATTTTTACAAATCCTGTAGAAGACATCTTTTAAAATATTATATGTGTGTCTTTGAGTTTGTGTTAATGACAAAGTTTTAGTTAAAATGAAGACAATTAGTTCTAGCCTGCAAATGACAAAACAATTCAGACAAGTGAGCTCCTATTATAAAAGTCCAGATAAATATGATTACTGGGAAATATACAGTTTCTGTATAATATTGATGCCAAAGCACTGAAAGAGCCTGAAATTAACACATTTTGAATTAACAAATCATATATAACATAACATTGTTATATATATTTATTGTAGTCTACATTACCATCAGTAACCTCAGGTTTTTGGAAAAAGCTTTTAAACAGCTGTTCATTAGACAGGTGGTCATGCCGTATAATTTGTAGCTTTGCTGGAATCTCACTTATATCCAGATCTCATCATTGGGTGCTAACTAGCTAAGTCCACGGTTCTCAGCCTGTAGGTCACAATTTCTTTGTGGGGGTTGAATGACCTTTTCACAGGGGTTGCATATCAGATATCCTAACTATCAGATATTTACATTACAATTCATAACGGTAGCAAAATTACAGTTATGAAGTAGCAACAAAATAATTTTATGGTTGGGGGTTACCACAACATGAGGAACTGTATTAAAGAGTCACAGCATTAGGAAAATTGAGAACCACTGAGTTAAGTGGTAATGTGTTGACCATTTATTGAAATTCAAAATCATGAAAAATACAGAAATATTGTGATAAATTTGACAGTAGTCCAAATCCAAATAAGTTGGGAAAGCCAATTAACCACGTGAGTGCAGCTTAAGGAATGGTTAATGGTAAACTTCAAATTATTAGGATCACCAAAGTACTCAGTTTCCTCTAGAAAAAATGTATAAGCAGATGGTGACATATGACTGTCCCAGTGTCTTGTCTTTTCTTGTTTTTTTTTCTTTTTGTTTTTTTGTTTTGGTTTTGGTTTTTTGAGACAGGGTTACACAGAGAGGTACACAGAGAGGTGTAACAGCCCTGAAACTCACTTTGCAGACCAGCCTGGCCTTGAACTCACAGAGATCTGCCTTCCTCTGCATCCTGAGTGTACACCACCACTACCACCTGGCTGTCACAGTGTCTTTTCATAAGTCATCCACAGGGATCTTTGGGGAGAAAAGCTCTATTCACAAACATTGCAATTTTTTTAAATTTCATATTGTAGACTAAAGGATCCGTTGAAGCATTTAACTCATCTACTTCCTGTTACTAAAATCTTTCATTCCTTACATACACGCCCAAGAAGATACCTTAATAGTAACTATCCAAATATCTGATATGAATAAAAACATGCATTTTCATTATCTAAGGCCATGATTTCTAAAGGTAATTTATTTTCCCCTCAGGAAATTCTAGATAGATAGATAGATAGATAGATAGATAGATAGATAGATAGACAGATAGATATGATTTATAAATATATATATAATTTGCTAGTCATATACTTAACACTTATATGTACTCATATTAATTGTCCCATGAAAGCATTATACTGTCATTACCATAAGGCTCTAATTATATCAGACATTCTTGACACTCACTCAGTAAAGATGTAAACTGTTGTCCTTAACTAAATGGCATCACTAGAGATATGAAAATCCATCTTGAGAAAAATTTAGAAGAAGAGCGCCAGATTCTACTACAGCAACAAAAGATATGTCGGAATCGAGCACGTAAATATTTCATGGAGTCAAGCCGGAGAAGAAAGTAAGTCGTTGTATTTTATTCAGAAGCACAGAAATTCGAAGTTATTCTGAATTCATGGTTTCTCTCGTTGGAGGTGCCTCCTAGACTTGAGTCGTGATGGTGCTTTATTTCTAGAACAATGCTAAGGGTCTCATGATTCTGCCTGGAGGACCAAGTCAGTTTTCTAGCTATTGATCCGTGACTATCACGGTTTTTCTTGTTACAGAACAGTTTGTTACACTGACAGAGATGTTTATTAAAATGTCTATGAAATGTAGTAATGCCTTTTGGTTTTGTATCACATCATGATTAATTAAAAGGTCAACAGTTGTTTAACTTCAAATAGACTATCATTTGATTTTGTACTATTCAATTCATAGAATTTTTATGTGCTACCCTTCTCCGTTCAGTTACGAAAAGAGAGGAAAGATAAACACTGATAGAATGCTTTAAGTCAAATTTTATAAGTCATTGCCAAAAAAGCTCTCTGTGGAGACTATAAACTAGAAGGAAGTAAAATCAAAAGTATCTAACCATCTTATCACTTTTAGGATTTTAATTATTAAATTTGTTTTGTTTTGTGTTTTGAAGATAAGGTTACTCTGTGTAGTCCTGGCTGTCCTGGAACTGACTCTGTAAACTAGGCTGGCCTCAAACTCACAATTTGAGATTTGCCTGCCCCTCCCTCCAGAGTGCTGGCTGGGATTAAAGGTGTGTGCCACTACCACTGTCTTAAATTTTTAAAGATATAATTATTTTTATTTTAGATGTGTATGAGTATTTGCCCAAATGTATGTAAGTGCACCACATACATGCTTGGCACTCACAAAGACCAGAAGAAGCTGGCAGAGTCCCCGAAACTGAAGTTACAGATGGTTGTGGGTGCTCAGACCTGGACTCTTAAGTCCTCAGCTAGTGCTCTTAACTACTGAGCCATCTTTCCAGCACCTGATTATTAAAATTTTTATTAAACTTTTTAAGGCAAAGTGGTTATCCAATTTTTTTTATTTTTTTATTAATATTCCTGTAATCCATGGTAGTAGAAAATCCCTGGAGCTTATTAACTACATCATTGGGCGTATGCTGCAAATCCCATTTGGGGGTACAAAATTGTTCACGTGTATTTTTTCTGCCATTATATTCCTCTTGCATTTAATCCTTTCATTGTGCAGCAATGTTGAAATTATTTATTGAAGTTTATTTTTATTTTGTTTGTACGTTCCTGCTCTTCCATTACCTTTTGTCTCCTGAAGATCATACAAGGCATATAACAACTATCAGTAAAGATGATTATAGACTTTTATCTAGTTTATGTTGTCTACTGAAGTTGAAGTCAGAGAATTGTAGGTTTTTTTCGTATTTAGTATTTTCCCTTCAGATAAAGGAAAAACACCTGCCCTTTTTTTTAGTATCTTTGGAAGTAATCTTTAATTGTTTAAAATGTTATAGACTAAAATCTCTAAGATTTCATATTCTAGAAGATAAAAAGTAAAAGACATGATTCTTACCCCTCAAATAGTTAATAATGCAGTAATGAAACATGACAATCAATAAATACTGTGGTTAAATCTCCTATGAAGTAGAACAGAAGGAGAACATCTCACAGACTATAGGACAAGGAAGAGTCCCTGGAAGAATGGTTAGCCACACATTAGCCAAGGAACATTAAAGGAATCCTACTGTATGTATCGAGAAAAATGCAAGGAAAGTCTAATGTGATAAAATGTGACAGAAAATATATGTAGGTGTACATGGAAAGATGTAGGTGAGTACCAGATGACAGGAGATAATTTATGAAATAATATGTATACCAATCTAAAGAAATTAAAGAATTTGCCCTGTGCTAGATTATAAAACAATATCTTTAGATTATAATTAAGAAGCAAAATTAGAGGTATTCCATGATCAAATAAAATAAAATCTTAGTTCATTATACCAAAGAAGCCGCAGATGAAAAACAAAACAAACAAACAAAAACCAGACTAGAAACAAAAGTAGAGCAGAAAGCTGTTACACTATGTAGGCAAGTGAATGAGCATGGGTATGGATTTAGAACTGAGTAGATGATGTCAGGAGCCAAGAGTCAGTTATAAGTGGTCATAAAGAGAATTGTCCAAATTGTTACAGATCAGGAAAACTGTAATATTTTGATGTAAATCTTTCTAAAATAACTTCATATTTTAATGTTTTATGTATACTGATAAAGGTAGTTTGATCTTGGACCTTAGACTTATGGGTATAGCAAGCATGAAATTGCCTGTACTGTTATATTACTGTATTGTTCTTGAGCTACTCTGCTTTACTGTCCTCTTCTTGTCTTTAATTCTTTTAACTATTAACTGCTTGCACACTGATTTATTCACTGTTTTTTTCATATGCACATGCAGTATACAGATAACATTGGTGAATTCTTCTATTGAAGATTTTCTAACTTCTCCACTGTTTATAACTTTCTTGAAATTCAACTCGTTTTTTAAAAAAAACTGAAGTAATACAATTTTATCTTAAGTAATTTAAAATGCAGAAATTGGAAAGTAAGAATACTAAATACAACTTGTCCTCACCTATAACAATGATATAAAGTACTTAAAGATGTACTCAACACTTTCTCATGAAGTAATTGCCACTTTATTGGCAATTGTGAGTTTTCCATGTATCTTTGACCCCGTTTCCTCCAATGACAATGTTTTACAAAATTATAACGTGGTGTCAAAAACAGAATAATAGCCGGGCGGTGGTGGCGCACTCCTGTAATCCCAGCACTCGGGAGGCAGAGGCAGGAGGATTTCTGTGAGTTCGAGGCCAGCCTGATCTACAAAGTGAATTCCAGCACAGGCTCCAAAGCTACAGAGAAACCCTGTCTCGAAAAACCAAAAAAAAAAAAAAAAAAAACCAGAAGACCATTGACATGGCCAAGACACAGACTCCAGGGACTACAGAGTCCCTCGTGCCCTCCATAGTCACACCTTCTCATCCTACCCCGAGATGTCTTGTTCTCCATTTCTAGTTTGCTTTGTTTTGCTTTGGTTCATTTTCACACTGTTAAATAAATAAAATCATGTCATATGCAGCTTTTGGGGACTGATGTTTTTCCCTCTCAGAACAGTTCTGTGGTATTAATCCAGGTTGTTTTAGTCCTCAGTAGTTCTTTCATTTTCATTGCTGGGTAGTGTTCCGCATACACATGTACCAGAGATGTATTGGGTTCAAGTTGTTGAGAGTTAGGTGGTGGTGGTGGTGGTGGTGGTTTTGTTTGTTGCCATACTTCTACCACTGAGATACAGCCATAGCCCTGCAATAGAATTTTTTCAAGCTACTTACCCAATGATGGACATCTGAGTCATTTATGGTTGTAGGGTGGTAGTATTGTGTATAGAAGCTGTAAACATTCATATATAGTTTTCATATGAACATATGTTTTTATTTCTCTGGAATGAATGGCAAGGAGTACATTACTGACTCGGATGCATGATCTCTACATGTTTAGTCTTTTAAAAAGTCTGGCCTTTTTGCAGAGTGGCCCGCTGTGCCTGCAGCAGTATACCATCCAGATTTTCTGTGTAGCTCACTGTTGGCTGCCGTCACTATTTTTATGTTAGCCGTTCTCGGTGTATAGCAAGCTCTCCCTGCAGGTTATGTCTACAGCTCCCTAATGGTTGCTGGGATAGAGCAGTCTTCATGTGCTTGTTTGCCATCTGTCTGTCCTTTTTATGTCTTTTCTCTAATTCTTTAAGCCTTAACTGTTTGCACACTGATCTATTCCCTGTGGGTTTTTTCATACATGAATGCAGCTTGCAGTAGTCATGTCTAGCCCACTCTCTGTACTCTATCTCCTACCACCAGTCACATTTTCTACTCTGCCCACTGCACTCTGTCTTCTACCCCCACTCATGTCCCAGTCCCTGGTATTTCCTCTGACATTTTAAGGTCCTTTTTTGTTTTGTTTTAAGTTTCCATATATGAGAAAAAGAAAAGTCACCACTTGACTTTCTGTGTCTGGATTATTTGTGTAGCGGAGTATCCTCTACTTCCATGACAGGGTCTTATTTGTCCTTCTATATGAAGATACTTCTTGTGTATTTATATCATACTTTCTTTGTCCATTCATCTGCTGACAGGCACCTAAGCTGATTCTGTGAGTTGGCTTATGAGAATAGTGCTATAATAAACATGATAATGCAGATGGTTTGTGCTAACTTCATTTCTTTTGGCTATTTTGCAATGTATGGAGTAACTGGATCATAGGATATTTATGTTTCTAGTTATTTGAGAGACGTCCACACTGTTTCCATAGTGAATTGTTAACTGACATTCCCATAAAAAAAATTTTTTTTGAATCTGCACCCACATTAAACGTTCTACAAGACTGATGGATTTTATTATAATTTCAGTGAATGTGGAGAGATAGAAGACTGCAGGTCCAGAACCAAATTATCCTAGATACTCTTAGTTCTCTAAAGACCAATTTATTACCCATTTCTATGTTTGACCTAAAAGCCTATGGCTATTTGGTAAGTCCTTTCAAAATATATAAACAGACCTCTAGCTTCCACTAACTCAAAAGCTAAGAAGTCATTAGATAGAATCTAAGCATAATAGCAGCAATTTCCCTGCTTTGCTATAACCTGATGTGTAGGTGGAGTTTTCCTGTCCTACAGCTGCTCTCAAATAATCACTCAGAAGCTTCATATTAATTTCAAATGCCTGGTCAACAGCTCAGGCCTATTACTAGCAAACTCATATTAAAATTAACCCGTATTTCCTATCTATGTTTGCCACCTGGCTCAGGGCTTCTTAACCTCATTTTTTTACATGTCTTGCTTCCTCAGCAGCTGGCTCCTCTAACTCTACCCTCCTACATTACAATCATTCTCAGTTTGGCTTTCCCGCCTTTTCAGCTATTGGTCAGTTAGCTTGTTTATTAAACCAGTCATAGTGACATATATTCACACTGTATACCGAAGGATAATTCTACAGCACTGATGTTTCTACCAATATATTTTTAAAGTATCTTGATTTATTATTTTCTATTTTTCTGAAAACTTCATGAAACTGCTACCATATTGGAGCATGATATTTGGAGTAACTCAAATCTACATTGTCAGGCAATGGCCACATATATTTAGCTCTGACATTAATTATCTCTTATTCCCTTTGAGGTGAGAGTTGTATTTTTTGTGTCAATGGGATATACTCATTTTTATTCCTGCCAGCAACATTAAAGGGTCTTGTTTCTCCACATCACTATCAGTACTTTTTATAATTTATTATTCTAGTGGGGACAAGATGGCACTTCATTGCAACTTTGACCTGTGTTCTCCTGATGGCTAATAATATTGAGCATATTCTCATGTATTTATTGGATATTGTATTTCATGATTTGTGAAGTGTATAGTCAGATCATTTTCTGGTTTTGTTTTTGTTTGTTTGTTTGTTTGTTTTTACTTAATTGCTTGGGCTTTGTTAAGTTTTTAAGTTCTTTATTCTAGAACTTATCACCATATTATTCTTCAGGTCCCAAACTCCTAACCAACTTCTTCTTCATCTTTCAGATTCTATAAGGTAAATACATGGATGAATGGATAGATAGGTAGGTAGGAGATAGACAGACAGATAGACAGATAATTGTGTACCACTTAGCAGTAGCAGTGTGTCCTCAGAAGGTTTCCTTGGGTGATTTCACTGCTATGTGAGCATCAGTGCTTACTTAGCCTTATCTGCCCAGAGCCACCCTCCTCCCTGACGTTCCTATGTCTCTATGTGTGAATGCCATCGCCTTTTTTTTCTTTGCTATTTCTGATACATTATAATCCAGTTAGTAGAAGATTTGTGTTAGAACTGAGCCTAAAAGTAAATGTAAATAGGATTTAAGGATTTGTTTTGTTTTGTTTTTTGTTTTTCAAGACAGGGTTTCTCTGTATAGCTTTGGTGCCTGTCCTGGAACTCCCTCTGTAGACCAGGCTGGCCTCAAACTCACAGAGATCTGCCAGCTTCTGCCTTCTGAATGCTGGGACTAAAGGTGTGTACCACCAACTCCCAACGGATTTAAGGATCTTAATTTTAGGATTAAAAGTTATGAGCTTCAGTCCTCAGCTCTTGGGGAAAAAAAAAAGTTATGAGCTTTAGTTAATTGATGGTCACATCCTTATTTTGGTTGATATCACAGCCATCAGAGAAAGGCAGTACTTATCTTAATAATGTATCCTATACATTATTAATTCTATCTGATAATCAGAATGTGGGTATTCTGTATTTGGATATTTTCTTCACCAGTTTGTTTGTTCGTTTGTTTTTCTTGTCAAGTGAAAAATAATCCATTGAAAAAAATAGGAATTTCAATATAGATTTTGGGAACTTCAAATAATTTCGACCTTGACAAGGACAGGGCTAATAATGTGAAGCATGTGCCTCTTTGTCATATAGAAAACTCTGGGTATCTTCTTGACTTTGTCTCTTGCAGGCTGTTAGTATCATTTGATATATTTTATCCTTGAAAAATATTTCTTCCAATTGCATTTTCAATTCAAAAGGATACTCTGTCCCTAGTTTTTAATTTCTAATGCCTAAAAATGTGATTGAGTTTTAAAGTTAAGTATCATGAGTTTTAAAGTTAAGGTTGTAACTACCTCGATCTGAAATAGGTTTTTGTCCAGTAAAAAGAAAGCTATCACAGAAGGCAACCTCTCCAATTCCACACACCATCTCTTGGGGCCTTGGGTACTCCTAATGCTACTGTTTATTAGGTTGCTACAGAAAACTGTCACCATGGCACATTATTTGTTCCTAGGAATACTTCCAGCAGAAGTTGTAGACACTTGGGAAAGCAAAACAAACAGCTTGGCATATGGTTGTCATCTAATGAGGTCACTCACCTTGAGCCAAAATGTTGTCCATATTTCATTAAACAGAACTGCACAAGTTGAGCAGATCCTTCAGAAGTCACCAAGGCAGACTGTGTCTTCTGTGAAAAATGCTAAGCCCAATGCAATGTGGATGACTGCGTGGTTCTCCGAGTCTAACCTCTGTAGAGTAGGGAAGCACTCTTCACTTCCATTGCCTGTTTCTCCATCCCCATTGCTTATCTGAGTGCCTGAAACATCCCTGAATAAAAGAAACCCTGCAACTCCTGACTGAGGAAGGAAAGGATACACATTGCTCTACTTAATCCTTCAGACTCTGTCTTGGAGCATGTCACAGAGCTCAAGAGGAAAGGCATTGGCTTGCTGGCCACATTCTGTCAGTGCTTTAATTTGACACAACTTAGTACAGACTATATTCTGTAGTCTTGGAAAGTGAAATGTGAAATTCTTTTCTGGGCACATTTTAATGTTGAGCGTAGGACCACTGTGGAACAATATAAAGTAATAGAGATGAATGGTATTTTGCTATTAGAATAACTTTATAATTCTAGCAAAGAGGATACCACCTCTTTGCTTCAGAATCTGCCATTCCTTATTACTAAATTTGTTGTGTTTTCTCAGTTTAAATATTATGGAGGAGGTCTGTCTTGTCTCTTTCCCTAATTCTGAGCATTTGCTTGCCATTACTTCTGCTAGAGCACTTTTTTTCTCTGTAATTTTCATGACTCTCTCTTGTCTAGCTTAAATGTCATATCTCCAGAGAGAAATGAAATGTGTCTTTCTAATTAGTGCGTGTTTGTTTTAATCAGGATACCACATAGAACTAATGGGTGTGAGCTATCATTTTTAAATATACAAAGAAGTAAATAACACCAGGCATGGTGGCACATGCCTTTAATCCAGGCCTTTGTCAAAAGACAAAGGCAGGTACATCACTTTGAGTTCTAAGCCAGCCTGGTCACACATCGAGTTCCAGACGAGTCAGGATACATAATGAGAACTTGTCTCCCAAAGCAAAAACAAATGAAATATAAGTAGTAAATAATTTGTATTAAATATTTATCCCCGACTCCAATAAATAACAGCTGTATGATTTAAAAACTCTCAGCTTGGACTTATTATATGGATCATTTGCTGGTGTATAACAACCACCCTAAAACTTGGTAACCTAAAACAGTGTATGGTGATTGTCTGTGTTTCCTGATGCAGCTGGTTGATTCTCCCTTGGAAGTCTCATGTGCTTGTACTCATATTTCATCTATGATTCTCCTGTGGTGATCTAAAGGTCCTGCTGAGCTTGACCTCCATTATGCTTCTTCAGTCACATTCTTTGTGCTAGGGCTCGATTCACTAATATTGCTGGAAGCTAACCAGGCAGTTCTCTGCCTTTAGCTTCTTGTCCCTACAACTAGCCTGGGCTGCGTCTCAGCAGGGTGATCTCAAGGTCATCAGTAATAATATTTGCACCCTGGCATTTCCCAAATTGGGTGTTCTCAAACAGTAAATTAGTGCTGCAAAACCTCCATTGTAGCCTGAGAAGTCACATAGCACCACTGTCATATGTTGTAGCAGTCTATTGGTTATAGGAGAGTGACAGGTCCAGACTCATTAAAGAGGAACTACATAATCATAGTACAGGACAGATAGAATCTGTAAGTAGCTTTGAGTACTACTGACTTCTCAATAATCCACAAATATAAACGAGCTTTCCTTTGGAATTCTTTTATCTGTGTTTTGTAGTTTTGTTTTGTTTTGTTTTTAATTGACTTTATTATGTATTGTGTTCTATCTGCATGTATGCCTGCAGGCCAGAAGAGGGCACCAGATCTCATTGCAGATGGTTGTGAGCCACCATGCGGTTGCTGGGAATTGAATTTAGGACCTCTGGAAGAGCAGCCAATGCTCTTAACCACTGAGCCATCTTTCCAGCCTGTATTTTATAGTTTTCGATATATGTCATTGTTGCTTTTTAGTTGAGTTTATCCCTAATATATATGTGTATGTGTGTGTGTGTGTGTGTGTGTGTGTGTGTATACATATACATATATCTGTGTATATATATGTGTGTGTGTGTGTGTGTACTTGTACGTGTGTGTATGCGCATGCACATGCATGCATGAATGCACGTGTATGCATGAATATACATGCATACTCATGCATGCTACTGTAAATGAAAAGGTTTTCTTAATGTCTTTTCTAGATTGTTCATTATATAATGATGTACATAGAAATGCATTTTATTTTGTGTGTTGGTTTTGTATATCTAATGGATTCATGTATTAGTATAGGTTTATGTAGAATTTTTAGAATTTTCTGTACATAAAAGATCATGTACCTGAAAACAGATCATTTTACTTTTACAATATGGATGCCTTGCATTTTTTTCTTATTTTCCTGAGCCCTCTGGCTGGTAATCCAGCACTGTACTTAATCAAGCTGTGAGACTAGATCCTCTAAGTTATTTAGGGAGCTAAAGCCCTCTTCCCTTCCTGCGGTGCTACCCCCCACATCCTCCCCTTGAAAACCTAAAGCTCTGTTCCCCAGTACTATAGCCCTCTAGATGACCAGTTCTATAGACAGGACAGGCCTTTAACAGTGGTACACAGTAGCCTAGGACAGGAAGAAGTTAAAAGAGTTCATCCAGCTGTCACCACATTCACATGTGACCAAAGAGTGCCTCTGGGTACTTCCCTGCCAATGTCAGGCTGGCACTGTAGTCTCTTTTTTATCAAATATGTCTTGAGTAATACAAACATTTTACAAGAACAAAATTAACTGATTAAGGTAGTACAACTAAAACAGAGAAAATATAAAGTGCCTAGAGACAATTATAAATAAAGAGGAAAGTTAAGAACAGTGAAGATGTGGGGCAGACAAGATGGCTCAGTAGGTAAAGATGTTTGCCTTGTAAGCCTGACACCTGAGTTTTACCCCTAGAACCCCATAGAGATGAAGGAGAAAAACCAGTGCCACAAAGTTGGCCTCTGACCTCCACAAGTCACTATAGCACATGCACCCCACCACACACACATCATCATCGTCATCATAACAATAATAATAATAAATACTTTTTAAAACTTGACATTACAGGCAGATGTTTGTAACTTTGTCTACTGAAGAGTTCTGGGTTCCCTACTTACAAAAGAAGCTGAAAACCAACATTTCTATAAAAATTGTATTTTTAGCCGGGCAATGATGGCCCACGCCTTTAATCCCAGCACTTGGGAGGCAGAGCCAGGTGGATCTCTGTGAGTTCAAGGCCAGCCTGGTCTACAGAGTGAGATCCAGGACTGGCACGAAAACTACATAGAGAAACCCTGTCTCAAAAAAAATTATATTTTTAGCAAAGTTAAAACTTATTTGACAGCCAGTTTTAAACATTTCCTTGACTTCCCCATAATTTGCAAGGCTGCTTCTTTCAAATACCAGAAACAGCATGGCCCTTAGAAAAGGCTTTTCACCACAGCGGGCTGTGGAACTTGGGCCGGCCTGCCAGAAATCAGAAAGGAGCCTCACTGCAGAGCTTTCTCTAGTTAAAAAGATCTGAATGAGGATCTGAAGTTACCATTTTACAAGTATATTTCAATTCCTAGCCAATGGCCTGTTAAAAATCACAAATGTGCTGTCTCTAGAATGAAGATACTATTGTTTCCTAAGTGTGGTGTTCTCCAATCGTTCTGGTTCAGTCAGTTTCTTGTCTAGCTATCCTGTTTCCTTCTACCTTAAATCTAGAGCTTTCGAAGAGAAACGCAAAGAACAAGAAGAAAAAGAATATCAGATTAGAGAGCGCATCCTGCAGCAGAGGAAGCAGAAGTTTGAAGAAATTACTGAAAAATTCCAACGTGCCCACATTCCTCTCTCTCAGAGAAAGAGAGCAGGTACCTTCATTTCTGGAACAATTCTGAAACAAAAATTAAAGTTGTAACCAAATTTAAATTGAGTAAACAATAAAAATCACACATTTTTTAAAAAGTAGAAACCAAAACCACAACAGCCTGGTGTGCTGCTGAGTGACAGGCACCTTGACCAATGAAGAAAAGGAACTTGATTTAAAGTTCCTTTGGAAAATACTGTGTTGGTTGGCTCCATTGGTAAATTCTCTATTCACTCACAAGTTTCTTTCAACTTCACACTAATTCACAATGTTTTGTATTTTTAAAATCGATTTTTTTTTTTAAAGTAATTTAACAGAAAGAAAATTTAGCAACTGGGTTCAGGAAATTAGGGTTATATTCACTTGTGGTTCACTGCTATTTCACTTGTGGTTCACTTCAGATTCTTATTTGAGAGATTGGTAAAACACACTGTCTACAAAGTAATACAATCCAATAATATAATACCTGTGGCCAATTATGAATTGAAGTATAATTGGACCAAGGAGATGGCTTCATGTATAAAGCACTTGGGAAGCTTGAAGGCTGGGGTCTGCATCCCTAGAAGCATGCACAATCAGGCAGATGTGGCCACAGCCTGTACTCCAGCACTTGGGAAGCTTTAGGTCCAATTGAGAAACCCTGCCTGAATAAACGAAGTGGAGAGTAATTGAAACATACCACTGTCTACCTGCAGCCTTCATGCACACCCTCATGCGTCTGCATTCCACACATGTGAGCATGCTTATACACATGCACATATATTAAAAGGGAATTTAAGTATGACTATGATTGATGCTTTTCAATCATATCCACATTTTTAGACCTTAAATAGCGAGAAAGAACTAACAGTATATCAAAGGTTACTAAAGAGAAAGAGCTGGCAGTGCCATCTTGTACCTAGCCATCATGTACTATAGTGGGTGGTACTCTGTCCCCAGCTACCCTGAGCTACAGAGATATGTAATTGTTCTCTAACACTAAAAATCACAACTTATTTTGATAAGAATTTAAACAGTATTATTGGTACAATGATAGATGTGATAGAAGAATATGTAACTACTGTGAAAACACAGGAAATATCATTCTGTGTCAGGACGCTAGGTCATTGTTTCTAGAACAATGTCATGCATGACTCTTGAATCAGTATCTTGCCAGGCAAAGAGAAAAATAAAGACAAAATAGCTCAGACAAAAGGAACAGTTCATACAAGTGAACTGTGTATGTGTCTTTCAGTGTATCAGAAGCATAAGTTAGGGAGTAAGAAGACTGTGAAGTTGAAACTAGAAGTAAGGTGGGGCTAATTCCTGAAGAACTTTATATGTCATACTAGAAAGTTCATCTTGCCCGGTGGTGGTGGCACACGCCTTTAATCCCAGCACTTGCGAAGCAGAGCCAGGCGGATCTCTGTGAGTTCCAAGCCAACCTGGGCTACCAAGTGAGTTCCAGAAAAGGCGCAAAGCTACACAAGGAAACCCTGTCTCGGGGAAAAAAAAAAAAAAAAAAAAAAAAAAGTTCGTCTTTATGCAAAATGCCATTTTTGAACTAGAAAGCAAGCCATTTCTGTGTTAGTAAGGGATCTTAGGATGAATAGGTGCTTCAGAGAATACTGACACCATCAAAAGACACCAAAACATAGGAGGGTTTTCCTTTTCTCTGATAGGGGAAGTCCTGAGGTTGGGGTCAAGACCTGGTTCCATGGTTGTACAGACTTGAGCTGTCTACTAACTACTAGCTAACTACTTTCTGCAGTTTCTAGCTTTACTCATGTGGCTATGGTAGCCGCTAGGTCACCAACCATAAAATTGGTATTCTAGACAGAAAAGAAAGAAGACATAAAGGTTATGGCTCTGAACCCCCTTTAAATCATTTCCTTAGAGGCTTCCATTTATGTCATTTTTTTCTATTTGGCTCCATTTGTAAGGGAAACTGAAATTTTCTGAATGTTGGATATATTTCTATTCCTAACAGTATAAGCTCTGTTACTAAAAAAAGGAAACGGATATTAAAAGAGTCCTCTCATAATAAGATCTGTTTGAATAATTACAGTGACAACTTGGAATGTGGATGGAAGTAGAAACATACGGAAGTTGAAAGGCTAGGAGAAAAGCTCTGGGAAGAGATGTTAAGTTCCTCACTTGAGCAGTAACTGTATATAGACAGAAACGGTAATCTACTGAGATCCCACAATCGACAGGACTACTAAGTGTAGGGAAGAAAAGCTGTAAGGAGAACAGTGCCTTAGAAACTTGGCAGGGAGCATCACACCTAATATTCATTAATAGATGGCAATATTTTACTAGCATGTATTCATTCTATGTCATAAGTTTTATTTTGGTATTTTCATACATGTATATAATATTATTATCATATTCACCCTGTTATCCTTCCTTGTATCTGGAGTTCAAGTTTGAGCTAACTCCTGTGTAATAGTATACTGGCTTTGTTTAATCCCTTTGGAGAAAATTACAGACAGTAAGAATAGTGGGGAAGTACAGTGACATGAATATTTTAAAGTAAAAGTTTTTGGGGTTTTTTTTAATGTTAGGTTTTCACTAAGTGTTAGAGCTAGAAAATCATGTCCTCTACCCCCAGGCTTTGAATTATGTATAGAATTTGATGAGTGGAACAAAATGTTTCCATATACAAAGGCTGCAAGAGGCAGCATTCTTTCTTTTTTTTTTTTTTTCCTTATAAAGGAAAACATTCAATTGGGGCTGACTTACAGTTTCAGAGATTTAGTCCATTATCTTTATTAAGGGGCATGGCAGTGTGCAGGCAGACATGGTACTGGAGGAGTGGAGAATTCTACATCTTGATCAGCAGGCAGCAGAAGCAATTGTGTGTCACACTAGACATAGCTTGAGCATAGGAGACCTCAAAGTCCATCCCTTACAGCGACATACTTCCTTCAACAAGGCTATGCCTCAACCAACAAAGCCAGCCCTTCAAATAGTGTCACTCCCTAAGGGGACCATTTTCTTTCAGCTCACCACAGTCACCATATGAAGAGGCACAAAAGAAGGCCAACAAGGTTTTCTTCCAGTCCCAACCTATCTACCATGGCCTACAAACCCATAATCGTATTACACACACACACACACACACACACACACACACACACACACACACATGCGCAATAGAAATATTTTTTAAAAAATAAATCTCATTGCCCTAATTGGTTCTTTTTTGGTTTTTCGAGACAGGGTTTCTCTGTAGCTTTGGAGGCTGTCTTAGCCTAGCTCTGTAGACCAGGCTAGCCTCAAACTCACAGAGATCTACCTGCCTCTGCCTCCCGAGTGCTGGGATTACAGGCGTGTGCCACCACCATCTGGCTTTTTTTTTTTTTTTTTTAAGATTTATTTATTATGTATACAGTGTTCTGCCTGCATGTATGCCTGTACACCAGAAGAGGGCACCAGATCTTATTGTAGATGGTTGTGAGCCACCATGTGGTTGCTGGGAATTGAACTCAGAACCTATGGAAGAGCAGTCAGTGCTCTTAACCTCTGAGCCATCTCTCCAGCCCCACATTATCTAGAATTGTTATTGATGCTTGCAAGATTTTTTTCTCCACAATAAATAATTTTGTGTAATTAAATGTAAGTTTGTTGGCTAAAGATCTGAACAGATCCCTGATCGTCGTAGATTTCATTTCAGTATGAGTTCTTTAATATCCTCAAATCCCACTGTGACACACAAAGGCTTTAACAAATTCATTACACACTGCAGGGTTTATTCTTGGATAAATTCTTTCAGGGTTATAAAGATTAAGGTGATGGGCAAAGACTTTATAACCCTTATTACATTCATACGTTACTCTCCAATATGAATTCTTTCATGACTTTGCAGATAACTGTGACATGCAAAAGTTTTATTACATTGCTTGTATTCATAGGGTTTCTCTCCAGTATGAGTTTTTTTTTTAATTTAACATAATTTCTTTATCAAATCCTTAGGAATTTTTCATCATGCACCCCAATTCTGCTCAACTTCCACTCTATCCCTGCAGCATCCCCCACCAAAAGAAAATTATTTTTAAAAAATCAAAGCAAAACAAGCAAGCAAACAAAAAACAACAAAACAAACAACAAAAAACTTCTTTGCTTCCCCACCTTACCAACACCTCCCCATTCGTCCTGGTGGCATTGGGAGCCTTAGTGTGTCACACAGTAGACCCTTTTGTCCAATCAGCTTTACTTGCAAATGCTCATTGTAATGAGTCATTGGTTTGTTCAAGGCCTCTGGTTTCTGGTATAACATTATCACTGGATCCTCACTGAAACTCCTCTTGGATATCCTGCAGCTGCCCCAAGTCATGGAAATCCTGAGAGTATTGTTCCACAGGACCAATCCCTTCATGAGCTCCAGTAGGTCCTAAATGGAGTAAAATGTTAGAGTGGGCCTAGCTGTGGGTCTGAGTTGTTGAGCTGGTCAGTTCAGGCAACTGGGGCTTCCTCCCTTAGGCAAGTGGTGGGCAGAGCCAGCTCCCTTATGCCCAAGTCATCAGGGTAAATCCTCCCTCACCCATGGTGAGGGGTGAGGCCATCTCCCCAGAGTGCAGGGGCAGGGGCCAGCTCAACAGCTGTTTCTACCTGTATAACAGTAAAAGGAACATTAGAAGTAAGGGTAAAGAATATGTTGAGCACCAAAGTACATACTGGAAGACTTTGAAAATGACTGTGTACAGAAAACAAGGATGGATGAAAGGTCTAAAGAGCAGTGTGGGGTTAGGGTCCATGTAGCATATGGTCATGAGGACATCACTTGCCTTCTTCATAGACCTTAGCTTCCTTAGTTGTAAAATTCAAATAGCAGCTGTGCGGTGGCTAGATAAGCATACTAACGAAGCATTTAAAATAAGCACTGTGGCAGGAAATGCCCAAAGTTAGTTGATTTATTTTTCATTTTATTCAGAGGAATATGTAAAAATTTTTGTCATAAAATTTTGAGACCATGATATCAAATATAGAAGAGATTATATATAAGAAAAGCCTACACCTTTTTCAAATTTCCTTTTTTCCAAATATTATCATAAAATTGATGATGAAGCCATCAAAATGACAATTTCTTTTTTAGGACTTACAAAGCAAAGTTTAAATTTTTATTCTATTGTAAATATATTATACAAGAACCTGGAAATATATTATTGGCCAACTAAATTATATATCAATAAACCATTGGTGATAAAATGATCCTTTATTGTTTATGGTTTTTTTTTTTCTATTCCCTTACTTTTTCACAATCCAGTTCCCCCATTAGAAGAGGCCCTTAAACAAATTCAAGAATCCAACTTAAAATCAGAAGTAAACATTCCTCTTTCCCACAGACCAGCAACAACTTGGCGGTAAGCAATTTATTATTACTGTATTAATATAATTATACTGTTATCACTTAATGTATAATAACTATATGGCTTTCTGCTTGCTGAATTTGTAGTCTTTTTCATTGGTTACTTCTCTTTTTGGGGGGCATGGGGACTAGGAGAGGTTCAAGACATGGTTTCTCTGTGTAGCTCTGGCTGTCATAGAACTCACCCTGTAGAACAGGCTGGCCTCAAACTCATAGAGATCCACCTGCCTCTCTGCCTTCCAAGTGCTGGGATTAAGATGTGCACTGCCACCACCTGGCTCATTGGTTACTTTTTATCTCTGTTTTAGAATCTGTTCTTTTCACAAATTAATTAAGAATTAAGTCTACTGTAATTTGCTATCTTACAGTTACATTATTAACAATACAAATGCTGCCAATAGTGAATAATTTTCTATGAAAAATATAGAAACTATTTTAATATATTGATGTTTATTGTTGTCTTTACTGAATAGATAAAGTTGTTTAAATTGTATTGATACAAATTTAGTTGTAAAAAGTAATTTTATTGTTTGAGTGGTTTTTTTCCTCAGTCAGAATTTTTTGTTGTTACTGACTCAATAAAAACTACAATGTCTATCTTTTCCACTTTTTCCAACTATTTTTTGATGTAACTATATGCAGAGAACTAGATAAAGCATTGGAAAGCATTATGGAGTAGGCTGTTAAAAATACAGTCCCCAGGGGCTGGAGAGGTGGCTCAATGGTTAAGAGCACTGATGCTCTTCCATACATTTCATGTCTACATATGTATAATCCTCGTGTATAACTGTAGAGAGAGGTAAAATGATGCTTTGGAGGGGCTGGAGAGATGGCTCAGCAGTTAAAAGCACTGACTGTTCTTCCAGAGGACTCGGGTTCAATTCCCAGCGCCCACATGGCAGCTCGCAACTGTCTCGAACTCCAAGATCTGGTGCTCTCACACAGACACACATGCAGGCAAAATACCAATGCAAATGAAAGAAAAGTAACTAAATTACTTTTAAAAAATGATGCTTTGGAAAGCACCAGGACTGGGTTGTAGCTCAGTGGAAGAGTGCTTGCCTCACATGTGTGAGGCCTGAGATTGTTCCCCAGCACCACAAAACAATTGCATAGAATTACATCAAATGAGTACTAATCAGAACATTCACCTATAGGAAGTTATTAATAATGCAGGTTTTACCTATACAGAATATTATTCTGTTCTTAGAATTCCTCTGGTCAATGATTCTTTCGATTAGACCTAAAAACAAAATACTTCATCCTTTCAGTATTCCTGGAGTCTGGGAAAGAGCTGGACTCCTGGTTTAAAGCACTTCATTCAAGCAGCTCTGAAGGGCATATGAGGTTACCAGGACATAGTGATGAGCACATGCACAGTCCTCAGGGGATAAAGTGGGCAGGATGGAGTCAGGGGAAAGGGAGTTGAGTCAGCTGGTGTAGTTCAGTGGTAGCGTGCTTACTGAGCATGCACCAGACCCTGGGTTTGACTCTCATTCTACAGAGAGAAGGTGAGAGAGGAAAAAGAGGCAGAGACAGGCAAGAGAGAAAGAGAGACCCCATAATTAGAGACAGGATTGGAGATGCATGCCCAGAATCTCAGAGCTCATGATGTGGAATCAAGAAGATCAAGAGTTGAGGGCCCGCTTCAGCTACATGAGACCCATTCAAAACAACTACAACAATAATAATAGCATGGGTGAATCAGAGACTATAAATACTAAGCTTAACTAGATATGAGATTAGAAAGAGAGATACACCTATATGTTAAGAAATATAAACTTTGGGGCAATCGAGATGGCCACCAAGCTTGACTACCTAAATTTGATCCCCAGGACCCACATAGTCAAAAGAGAGAACCAACTAATGCACGCTGTCCTCTGATTTCTTCATGCATGCTGTGGCATAGATGTACACACCCATAGAAATACATTGAATAAATATAATTTTAAAAGAAGAAATGAAATATAAACTTACCCCTGAGATTTGTAAGAGATTTTTTTTTTTTTTTTTTTTTTTGAGACAGAGTTTCTTAGTGTAGTTTTGGTACCTGTCCTGGATCTCACTCTGTAGACCAGACTGGCCTCAAACTCACAGAGATCTGCCTGGCTGTGCCTCCCCAGTACTGGGATTAAAGGCGTGCACCACCACTGCCCGGCTTGTAGCAAAGTCATTTTTTAAACATACCATTACAGTCATTATAGACAATTGTGGATAATGGGAAGAGACAGTGAATAATGGAGAAAGGAAGAAAGGGAGGAACGACAAATATTTCATGAAAAGAAGAGATTATAAGTTTGGTATGATGATATAAAGAAAATTATAATACAAAAGGTAAATGTGAGAATTTGGTAAGTAAAAGTTTGGAGATTTCTCAAAAAAAAAAAAAAAAAAAAACTACCATATAACCCAGCTATTTCACTTCTGAGAATATACCCGGAGAACTCAACACCCTACCACAGAGATGTGTGGACCCTTGTTAGTTGTTGTTTTGTTCACAATAACACAGAATTGGGATCAGCTCTGCTGTCCATCAACAGATGAATGGATAATGAAAATTTGGTGTATGTATATACATATAGGAACACTAAGCTCTAAAGGAAAATGAAATTAAAAATGTGCAGGAAAGTGGATGGATATGTACAATATTAAGTGAGGTCACACCATCTCAGAAAGAGATAAACCACATGTTCTCTCTTGTATGTGGAATCTAGCCAATAATATATGTACATATGTCAACAAATGTACATGTGGTTACAGTATACAAGAAATGAACACTAGTAAAGCTAAATATAATTGAGATGATGAGAAAGGAGTGAATTCAGGGAATAGCCATGAATCATGAAAAAGGATATGAAACTAATTGTTTTTCTTTTTTGTGTTTTTTTTTTGGGGGGTGGGGTGGGGAGGTTGTTTTGTTTTGTTTTGTTTTGTTCTTTGAGACAAGGTTTTTCTGTGTAGCTTTGGACCCTGTCCTGGAACTCACTCTGTAGACCAGGCTGGCCTCAAACTCACAGGGATCTGCCTGCCTCTGCCTCCTAAGTACTGGGATTAAAGGCATGTGCCACCACCACCCAGCCTAATTGTTTTTCTAGTGCTAATTCTGTCATGGATTATTGTGGTTTGGTGGTGGATACATGCATAAAATATATTTAATACTAGACATGTAAAATTTAACATGAAGCTTCATAACTTACATTTTAAATGTCAATTCTTTTTTTTTTCCTTTGAGCTGAGGATCGAACCCAGGGCCTTGGGCTTGCTAGGCAAGCACTCTACCACTGAGCTAAATCCCCAACCCAACTTAAATGTCAATTCTAATGGGATGTAAGTTTGTTAAGTTGTATAGACTTTGGGTCTGGTTAATTTTGATGTGTAATGCTTTTATTTATTTGCAAGTTTTTTACAATATCATTTTAAAAGAGAATTTGGTGATAATTAAATTTTTATGTGAGCTTTTAATCAGAAGATGGGAGTACAGTTATAAATGTTAAAAAAAAAAATTTAACGGGGTTAGGGATTTAGCTCAGTGGTAGAGCGCTTGTCTAGCAAGCACAAGGCCCTGGATTCGATCCTCAGCCCTAGCAAAAAGGAGAAAAAAAATTTAACAAAGTTGAGATAAGAGGACTAGAAAGAAATATGAAGGTTGTGATTTTATTGTTACTCAGGTTTTTTTCTTAGTATTTTTGTTTCCCAAACCAGATTGCAATTTTGTTCAATATAATAGCTAGGTCTTACACATACATGTATTTCCTATAGTGCTATACATGTTGGAAGAATTCCAGAAATAAGGGGAAAATACCATAGATAAGTAAACATTCGAAGGATAGAAGTTGGCCGGAAGCTATAAAAATGAGAATATTCATCAGAGGCAAGCACTTCCTGCAATTTAATTAGTTTAATTTGGCTTACATGGACACTGAGGAGAGAGTTGTCGGTAGGAAAGTTACAAAGGAAGCCAAAAATTAAACCAGGAAGAGTGTGTTAAGTAATATGTTCTAGAAAAAGTTGATGAAAAAACTGAAGCAAGCTTCCAATAATATGTTTTGGAAGTTTTGCCAAATGAATAGGGGCAGACCAAATGTGGAAAAATCTGATAAACTGGTACTTCGGTCAACAAACTGATAACTTCTTCACAACTGCCAAGGAAGAAAATAGAAGAGGAAGAGTTAGGGATGGTTTCAGAGACAGGATTTGGTCAGCAAATGGATGGTGAGACAGTGAACCCATTTATCAAAACTTAAGGATGAGGTTAAGAAGGCAGGTCTCATGTTGAGCATTTTGCCACAATAGAAAAAAATATGACTGTGAAGGAATAATCAACAGGTCTAGGGAGAGAGTAGTTGAAAGGAAGATAGGGTAAGTTATAAGTTTGGAGTTCAGGGTATTCAGGAACCAGTTTCTCGAGATAAGAAGTCTAGGCCATGAATACAGATGTGATAGCCATCACAGATCAAAACAAAACAATGACTGGTGTCTGTCAGCAGTGGTCTTGAGTTAAGCCAACAGTCAGAATGCAATGTGGCGGGGGTTGGGGATTTAGCTCTGTGGTAGAGTGCTTGCCTAGCAAGCCCAAGGCCCTGGGTTCGATCCTCAGCTCAAGACAGAATCCTTGGATATGAGCATTTTTCATGTCAGGCCACAGAGCAGTTGAAAGCTAGTCTTGGATGAGTTCATACCTCCTACGAATGACGGCACCATTGTAAATGTGATCACAGAGATGAGCCACTTCCTAAGGAAGCAACTTAGAAAGGCACCCCAATGCTGAATTAGTCCAGTGAGAATGACGAGAGGGTAGTAACTTTGAAAGGCACTCAGATACAGAGAAGACCCCGTCAGTTTACACAAGACTCCATGCGGAGTTCTGGTGGAGTAAGAAAAGGTGGCCAAACTCAAAACTTCCAAAAAGCTGGCCTCAAATGTGAGCCCTAAAAGGAGCAACCAGAGAGGAAAAAGATAGTAGGAAATCTAAAGCCATTGAAGACAGTGGTCAAATTTCTACTTTTACAGTTAATGAGTTAAGTAGTTAATCATAAGCAAAGCAACACATTGAAGTGAAACAAGCTAGAAATATGTGTTAAAAACCTGAAGTTGGAGACATGAAGGCTGTATGATATTAGAATATTCTAGGAAAGCTTGTCTGGACAAGGATGGTACATAATGACCAAGGCAGGCAGGGCTCAGAGGGAGCTTTGGCTTTAAAACTTCTAAGCTGCTTAGCATTTTTGGACAGAGACCCTTCATTTTCCAGTTTCTTTTTCTGTGTATCAACTATTATTTTATGCTGATCAGATATTTTCCATTTTAAAAACACCTCTTTTGTACAATAAATGAAAGCATGGTGATTTTTCAGCAATGTGCAGTTGTTTAAAATCTTTGAAGGGTTAAACTGTCAGAATAACTTCAGTTCTTCTGAAGCAAAAAAATTGTTATCATTTTAGCAAATCTGTACTAAAATAACAAATATTATGTATTGTCATTATGAGAAATAACCTGTATTCTGTTAAAATGCCTAGTTTTCATAATATACTTTTGACTGTGACTTTGTGATATCTATGTGTATGTATGTATATACATGCCATATAAATATAAAATTTTAGACTATTAATGATCATTTATTGGTTTTATCAAAATAAATTTCTTGCAAGTGTTTATTCAAGGATTAATAAGCTATTGTCATGTTACAAATACATTTCAGTGAAATATAAACCTAAAGTAGGTTAAGAAATAAAATGATACCACAAAGCAGTTCCAGAGAAGCAGAGTATAGCAGCAGTACTTGTGCTAGGGACCGAGCAGGCCTCTGTACAGGCTCTACCATTAGCCACAGCCTCAGCCCAAGAGGTGGCTCTAACATAGAAAATGCTAATGATAATAAAAATATTTTAAGATGCTAATGTTATAATCTAAAATGAAAATTTGTTTGGAAAAGTGGAGGCTACTTCTTAAGCCTCATTAAAAATTGGCCAATAGGTTTTTAGGAGTATAGAAACCACTTCAGAAAGTTAATGGGATATAAAAATCTTAATAAGGTATTAACTTTTAAAATATCAGATATAATCAACCTTCCATCACAATCAAGTTCTTATCACAAAGCTGATCTGACATTTCTGGTGGAAATAGAGCAGAAGAGGACAGTCTCTCCTGGTTAAACTCTCTCTGACAGAACAGTTTTGTGAGATATCTATCTCCAATATCCATGTCCTTGTGATGAGATAGTCCATTGTGAACCACCCACTACCCCGAGATGTCTACATTCGCTATTCATACTAGTGGTTGAAACTAGATTTTCCTGCCTATATCTGTGCATCAGACTTTTGAAAAGAGAAGAAAGATGAATTTGAATCATCTGTGTACATGTTTCAGTCAGTCAGTGTGAGGGGAATCTGGCTGACCAATGGAAGATGAAGCATGGACCCCAAAGAACAAAATCAAAATCAGTCAAAATCCTACAGGCAGCCCAGTAATAGAGTTTTCAAATCTTAATGAGGTTCTTTCTACTTGCCTGTCCAAATACTTTCCCACCTATGCAGATCCATTCCTGCCTGTCCAGCTATCTCCAATCCTGATCCCTACTTACCTGGTCAGCTGTCTGCTTCACGGGCCCCATTGCTATCCCATCATCCCCAGATTCTTCCTAGCTACCCTGTTGTTTCTCCCAACCCCCAGACCTGTGTTCTTCCATCTGTCCCCTCTACTCTTCCAAAGACCTTTTTACCAGCCCCATTACTGTCTTATCCTATCAGATATCTCCCTCATCCTCCAGCCCCAGTTACGTCTAGCTCTTCTAGCAGTTTCCCTAGTCTACCAGCCCCTATTCCATCTGGGCCACCTGTCCTTCCACCTCAACCATCCCAGAGTTCTCCAATCATTCCTGATCCTGACTCACAGCACAGATTATTTTACAAAACTTTCAGACCCAAACATATACTTGCAGCACAGCATTCTACCCCAGCAACTCTAATGCCTGCCCTTATCCGTCGTTCCCTTCCAGCTCAACTGGTTGTTTCCCCAACCCCCTTGGAAGCTCTCCCTGTTTTGAAACCTTCTAGTTTATCCAGACATCCAACTCTACCAGCCCCACCCCTCTCTTGTATCACTCCTGTGCCTGAGCATTCTGCTAGGTTTGATGCTTGTCAGTCAGTTCAGAAATCTGTTCCCCAGGCCACAACACTGTCAGATCAGCCACAGGCCTTTGTAGACCATCTGCCTGCCTTGATTCTCCCCCACCCGCCTCCGTGCCTTTCTCCGTGCTCTCCTTTGCCTTCATCACCTTCTGCTTCCACATCCTCTTCACCTTTGGTAGCAGTTCCTTGCTCTTCATCCACACTTTCTTCTCCTTCACCATCTCCTTCAGCCTCCCCTGCCCTCCCTATCCCATCTGCCCCTCTTTTGCCCTCTCCTTTGCATTCATCTTCTCCATGTCTGCCTCCAACTTACCTAGCCTTCCCTTCTCCAGTGTCTCCTCCTTCCTCTTCTTTTGTGATTTCCTCTTCCTTTCCTCCCATGCTTCACTCTATCTCTGTTTCTACCTCCCCATCTCCTTTTATTCCTATCCATCCCTTCAATCCTCCTCACTGGGGGAAGAATGTAGAGAAGAGGAGAGAAGAAAGTGGAGTAGAGAAGAAAGGAATAGAGAAGAAAAAGTTGAGAGACGACAACTTTAAAGGTAAATCAATTGAGTTTATTAGACATTTTGTAGACTTAGTTCTATTTTGTTTGGGAAGGGTAACTAAAGGGGAAGGACTATGTAAGAGTAGAAAAGTATAAAAACAAAAATAGAATCATATCCTCACTGTTCAGGAATGTACTAAATGCCTTCTCACTAGCCATGCTCTCCTGTGATGACAAAGGAATAATTAGGAATGTAGCAATCACTGACCTTGATGATTCTGTCTGTCTAAATAAAGACATATATGGGTATTGGAGATAGTTATATGTCACATGTGGCAATCTGCCACCTTCTAAAATCCTTCTTTATCCTGATTTAATTGAAAATAATTTAACTGAGTTGGTAGTAAATGCCCTTCAGTCAGCTGTATCCTTCATCACCCACTTATCCTTGAAGGAATAGATTTTTCACTGTATATATATATATATATATATATATATATATATATATATATATATATGGAAATGTAACAAGTTATCAGCTTCCAGACAGCACAAAAATCTAATAGAAGAGATGTCCTAAGTTTCCAGACAGTACAACATTGTAAAGAATTTAAAAAATGATATTGTTCTGATTGGAAACACTAAAAGTAGACTGCATTGAAGACACCCTTTTTGTAGCATAAAAAATATGCTTAAATGGAGCTGGAGAGATGGCTTAGGGTTTAAAAGCACTGGCTGCTCTTCCAAAGGATCCAGGTCCAATTCCCATCACCCACATGGCAGTTCACAGCTTTCTGTTACTCCAGTTCCAGGGGATCTGACACACTCATACAGAGATATATGCAGAAAAAGCCCCAGTGTACATTAAATAAACAAATAAATCTTTTTTAAAAAAATACGCTTACATTTATGATTATATTCCTGAACCAAACTGAAAGCAAAGGTTTTTTATTCTTGGCTGAGTAAGAACCACACTCCCATAGCTAGTTCTGCAGGGAGGATCTTCATACCTGCCCTGACAAAGCAGCATTCTTAATTTCTGTGTGCTTGAATCTCAGCCAACGCTCTTAGGGATATAGGAATAGCCACTGGCCAAGACATCGACTAAGAACAAAGGTTAATAAATATTATTATCTGTATAAGAATGTATCTAGAGAAATGAAAACTGACAACGAATTCACAGCATTTCTGCTCCTGCCCAAGTGATAAAAGAATGAAATATAGTCATCAAAGTCGTGAACGAATAAGCGTCCCTTATTCATTCTTTATTGGCACTCTGGTCTCACAGTCATTTTTATTCTATTACTCATTGCCTTAAAGCTCTATTCTAATATATCTGTAGATTTCTCCAATATCCTTATGTGTAATTATCTGGACACGTGCACATAATATACAATTGTATCATTTATATGCTTATAAAAATAAGTTGATTTCAATTAAATTAACTTATTAATGTACTAAATCTTTTCATATCTGGTTCACAGAGCTATAGATTCTGCCTTGCCTTCAGCAGTGTCAAAAAATGATCATGAACATCAAAAATATCTTGTAAGCAGAATTAACTGCGATAAAGAAATGAAGGAGAACAACATAGCAAACGTAGCTACTAACAAAAACGTGCTCCAGCTTAAACTGGAGGAGACTCAGAAACTCCTAGAGAATCAACATTTAAACAGTTTGCAAGTATGAACTATAACTCTACTACTGGTGTTTTAATTTGTAGCAAAATTCTGTCCTACTTCCCAGTGTTCTCCACATAGCTAAAAGGGGGTCATAAAAATACTGTGTATGAGTCAGTGTAACTTCATCACAGATACTAATTTTTCTTTCTGATCTTCTTTTTGCATTTATTTTTTTAAAAATCAGGCTGTATGAATGTTATTTTCTGACAAATATAAAAGCTATTTGAAAGTATAATATAATATAACTTTTATATTAGGGATTATATTTTAAAAAGCAACCTAAATTTAGGATGCATATAGATGCTACTGAGCCATCTCTCCAAGCCCTAAAGTCACTGGACTTGAACCTGTATCCACAGAAATCGTAAAATCAGTGTGAGACTGCTACATGGGTCTCATGTGGGAAATAATCCAGCAGGGCCCAGACAGATTTTTGTCAGTATTTTGTTTGGACTCAGGATCTAATTTAGCCCAGGCTAGCCTCAAACTTACTATGTAGCCAAGACTATCCTTGAACTTCTGATCCTCCCTGGCATATTTATTTTTATGAAACTTTTTGACTCTTACATACAACCAGAGTTGAAAACTTTTCTCTAGACCTTTATAAAAGCGATATAATTCCTATCAATTGACAGTTCACATTAGGGTCACAGAACTTTATTTTCTTTTTTAAAATTCTCTTTATGTTTTGAGAACTTCATGCATGCATATGATGTATTTTGATCTAATCTTTCTATTTCCTACCCTAAAATTCCTGACCACCACCACTTTTTCTTCCCAACTTGATGTGCTTTGTTTTTTAAACCCACCGAGTTCACTTGGTACTGCCTGTAGGGTATGTGTGTAGAATTACCTATTGGACTACGGGTGCCTCCCCAGGATCATGCACAGTCTCCACATGGTGCTAATGGTAACTGATGGCTGCTGCATCACAGATCTGTCAACCATCTCTTTTCAGTCCAATGAAGGTTTCAGGAAGAAAATACAATTTATAAATAAGTATTTTTTAGAATTAATTTAGTATTATGAGACCTTGAAGAAATGCCATACCCTAAATGGAATACCAATTATTTCTAAGCTGTCATGGTAGCCAGAACAATTGAGCAGTTACTTTGGGAGTTGAAAGGAAAGGAAGCACATTTTTTAGGGTTTCCTGACTTTCTCTTTCCCATGAGGTCTGCTGCAGGGGTATAGCTTATACCTGTACTGTTTATAGTCACATTATTTTCTGTGTCAGCAACACTAGTGTGAGTCCACAGCATAAAACACTGTTCTTTTTTTTCCCCCCTCAGAAATTTTGTGATGAAGTTAATCAGATAACCAATTCTGAAACTCTCTCAAGTATAGACAGCCTTGAGGCTGGAGAGCATGAAGAAATATACATAACACTTAGTATGGCTCCTTCCACGTCGACCCAGCAGAACTCTGTTCCCCTCAGGTCAGCAAATCTGCAATCAGCTCATTTAAACTGCTTTGATGAAGATAAACTGTCTTTCTCTAAAACTCAGCATATAAACAGTTGGCTTACAAACTTAGACACACGAAGTACTCAGCCTGTCACATCTTTTTCAGATATCTTAAGCAAATCTAATGTTCTACCCTCGTGGGAATGTTTGATTAATAAAGAACAGAACGCGCCATCTTTGAGCAGAACTGTGGAAAGAACCACAAGAAGTACTAATGACCCCGTGCTCTTTGTCTGTAGCCCTTCTGTCGTTGCTCTAGATAGAAACGAAGAAAACGCCTCTGAGAGCAACACTGGGAGCACACGTGACCCCACTGAGGGAGCACTCCACAGGCAGAGGCTGCCAGGTGCCCAGAGCCCAACATTTAAAGTCAGTAGAGCCTGGACTGCTCCAGAATCTCTAACTCAGGAAGCAGCTTCATTTTCCATCCAAGACAGGCTCTCTGAGTTAACTCAAGACAGAACTGCTTCCATTCCTGCTTCATTTGTACCAGTTTTGGCACCTAACTCACAGTCAGGTAGGCTTTCATCAGAGAACAGCACATGCATAAAAGAAAGCGATCCGGTGCAGTGTTCTGATAAGGTAGATGAAATGAAAGATGTGAAATGTGAAAAGATAAACTATTTTAGCTGTAATAAAGAAAAGTCTGCATTTTCAGACAATTTTCAGGCCACCTATGCACCTCAAAATTCTAACTCAAAAGATAGAAAACAAAAAGCCAGTGGACCATCAGCACCACTGTGTAAAGTCACTCCTGACTGTGACTTGCCTACCCAGCACAGCAAGAGGCACAACATCCAGGAACAAAATGGGGTGAGGCTGCTCAAGAGCATATTAAAGAAAGAATCCAGGTACGATCATGATTCTCTCAAGGCACTAGTTATAAATCAGAGTTTTAAGTTTAGACATCAGAAGGCAGAAGCCATTAGAGATAGTATTGAGTTAACAAAACAGAGAGGGAAAGGTGCAGGAACCCCAAAGACTATTAAAAAGCTGCGGTGGCTAGACGAAAGTAATGCCTCAGAGAAGTGTGTAGATGACAGCCACCCAGTGAGGGACAGGGCAGGAGTGGCTCCACAGTGGTCACAGCACTGTCACACCGGCAGTGGCACCTGCAACCTCACAAACGCCCCTGATTGTACTGCACATTCTGCTTGTGGAATGAAGGCCAAAGCTGATTGTGGCTCTGAAAATGTTCCTGACTTAGGAAGCTATGAAATGGACAGTGTGCCTTTGAACTCCTCTGTACCTTCAGGCTATAGCCTTGCTAAACAAGCCTGGTCAGCCTTTGGAAGAGAAGGAAACAAAGCCCCTGCACATGCTGGTGATGCCAAGACTCAGAAGTCTAAGCCTCCAAGGGGGGCAAAGGTAATGAGAAGAACAGGGTCTGTAAAGGTCCAGACAGGCCTTGTACATGTGAACAGAAAAGCCACTGTCAGCCAGCCACCGTCTTCAAGAAAAGCCAGCACACTGGCCCAAACTCAGGGTAAACTAATTATACCTCATCCTCCGCCTAAACCACCGACAAATATTAAAAGTGGTAAAAATATGCAAATGTCTCCATGTCAGTTAGCCATACCTGAACATTCTCAAAACATCATGCTACAGAACTGTTTAAGTTCATGTGTGCTTCCAACAGAGTACCATTTGAACCAGTGGACTCAAGAAAGTAATCTCCCATTCTCTGATGCTTGTTCTGACTTACTCGCTGTGACCCCAGCTCTACCATCTCCTTACGCTTCGGAGTGCCAAACCTCAGCAAAAGTAAACTGTTCAAATGGCACTCACACAGGTCTCCAGCAAGAAGGGACGGTATATTGTACCCAAAGAAGTCCTGTTTGTGAAGAGAGCTACCAGTTGTCGACTCATAGGAATACCGAAGAAGAATCGATTCTCCCATGGAGAAGAAGGAGCAATGGGTGCCAAAATGAGAAGGCTACTGGTAAGGATCGAATTTATACCTTCTTGCGGGAAAAGTATACAACTTTTCAGAGTTGCGTGACATTTTCCATATTGTGTATGGCAATGTATACTGTATAGGTAGTGAGTTATAGTTTAGCCTTAGGAAGATAACTTAGCTCTCAATACTGTAACTTACTCTAGTAGCTGAAGTTCTTCAGAGAATTACCTAACCTGTACTCAGTAAAAGTTGGAAACTTTGGCTAGCTCTGTTTTTTCTATAACCTCCCTGATGTTGAAAAAGAAAAGACAGTGAATAACACCTGATCCTTATTCCGTGTGGTTCCATCATTGCTGTTGTAATTGGATTTTCTGTCACATGAACACCATGGGAAAAAGCCTTGTTTATTTACATAGATAAATGTCATGACATAGTTCTTTGTTTTGGTTTGTTTGACATAGAGTATAGCTCTGGCTGGCCTAGAACTCACTATGTAGACCAACTAGCCTCACATCCACTGATGTCCTCCTGCCTTTGATTCCCAAGTATTGGCATTAAAGGCATGTGTCACCATGCCTGGCTTATTTTAAAATTCTTAAATGAATTTCTAATACGCTGTCAAGGTGGCAAGCAGGTAAAGATGCTTTCAGCCAAACTTGACAACCTGAATTCAATCCTGAAACTTGCATGGTGGCTGGAGAGAACTGGCCCCTTTTAGGTGACCTCCAAACTCCACATAGGCACCCTGGCATGTATGTGCACATGCACACACAAGATCATAAATAAGGCAAAATGCCTGCAGTTTAACGAAAGGAATGTTTAAATATGTACACAGTCCTTCCATCCTTTCCAGGACACTGCAGTTCTGCTTCTGCCAGCTTTGTGTTTATGTGTTCATGTAGGAAAAGAATAGACACTATTGTTTAGAACAGTTTTGAGATTCATTTCTCCACTGAATATCATTAGCATACCATTAGCCCTATTATTCACTGCTTGTGAAGCCACTTTCCTCCTTTAAGGGAATGGACTACAAGCCATAAACTTCCTGCCAGTGGAAATCCATTCCCTACTAAAAAAGAGCAAGGACTGTTGATAGAGGGAGAGGAGAAGTACAGTAATAACAAGTAATAATGTGCTTAGAGAGTTTTCAAGTTCATACTCAGTGTTCTCTTTAATTCTTAGACCACGTGCTTTTAAAGAGCAAGGGTTTTCTGTGTACTATTGCACTGTGCTCCTGCGTCCAACAGGGCCTGACACTTGACAACCTGACTCTCCATCCTTTTGTTTGGCTTTTTTTTTTTGGTTTTTTTTTTTTTTATTTTTGTTTTGTGGGGTTTTTTTTTTGAGACTTGGGAGATTTGTTTTGTTTTGTCTTGTCTTGTCTTGTCGGCAGAATCTCACTGTAGCACTGACTGGCCTGGGGCTAAGTAAGTAGACCATGCTGTCCTTGAACTCAGACAGATCTACCTGCTTCTGCCTCATAAATGCCAGGATTTAAAGGTATGTAAAATCACACCTGACTTAATTTTTTAATTATTTTTTATTTATTTGTCAGTTGGTCTCTGTATATCTATGCCACATGTGGGGGGGGGGGGTACCTATGGAGGCCAAAAGAAGGTATCAGATCCCCATGAAATTTGAGTACAGATTCTTGTTAGCCACCTACCATAAGTGCCAGGAAACTCACATCTTCTGTAGTGGCAACAAAGGCTCTTAATAAATGAGCCATCTCTCCAGCCCTGAGACTTTTCATGAATTGGATGGAGACAAAGTACATGAGCAGATGGAAAATTGAATGCAAAGAATGTAACCTAAATCTCTCTACAAAAATCTAAGTTTTAAGAAGGTTAGAGAACTGAGGTTTTTAAAGAATGAAGAGAAACTAAGAGAAACACAAGTTATATGAGACCATATTCTAAAACACAGACTAATTCTTTACAGTGAAATAATTATGCTTATCCTCATCTGAAAATGAGCAAAAATGTATAATGAATAAGCCCACTTAGAAGGGGTTAAAATAAAGGTCAAATTAAACCTCTGGGAAAAGGGATGTCAAACCGAAGAAACTTGATGGGAAGAGACATTACCAGAGAAGGTGATGTTGCCTGCTGCTGATAGACACAGCATGCTTTCCTCCAGGGATGGGACAGGACTCCATACTAAATCCAGAACTGAGTGGCAATAGGCAGTGGAAACAAAGTTAGAACAATAATGGAAACCTTTTAGGATTTCAAAGGGACAGACCTAGATATTTTAATAATGACATCTTTTAAATAACATTAAAAATATAAGGGTTGGGGATTTAGCTCAGTGGTAGAGCACTCACCTAGCAAGCGCAAGGCCCTGGGTTCGATCCTCAGCTCCAAATATATATATATATATATATATATATATATATATATATATATATATATATATATATATATATATATACCTATGAGGAAAATTGAATGTAAAGATTTTAATAGCCTATAGAGAAAACTAAAAACACCATGAAGTGAATGAAAGAAGACTTAGGTGGAGAAGAAGGTGTGTACATGTTGAGGCCATGAAGTTCCAACAGGCTCTGTGAATATTGCCAGACTCTATGTTTAAATTATTAAATATGTAGACCAAGAATAGCTGTAGCATGAATCTTAAATGTTCTTATTAATAAAAACAAACCTGAGGGCAGTTATTGTGGTGAATGCTGGAAGATCAGAGACACAGAACAAGCAATAGCTACCTCACCTTGCTAGTTCCTCAGGTGATCCTGCCTGTTTCCTCAAGCTGGAAGCTTCTGAGTCCTCCACCACTTGAATCTCAGCTGAACTGTGTTGCTCCAAAGCCTGAACGCTTATCCAGCCAAATGCTTAACTAGCTAAATGCTTTTTCTCCTTTAATTCCTGGTCCTCACGCCTTATATGCTTTTCTCTTTCTGCCCCCACTCCTTGGGATTAAAGGTTGGGTTTCTGGGATTAAGGTGTGGGTCACCATGCTTAGCTGTTTCTAAAGTGGCCTTGAACTCAGAGATCCACCTGGCTCTGCCTCCCAAGTGCTGGGATTAAAGGTGTGTACCACCACTACCCAACTTCTGTTAGGACTTACTCTTCCCATTTTCTAGCAACTATTTTTGGCTTTGTTCTAGTGGCTGTCTGTTCTCTGACCCCAGATATGTTTATTTCAGGGAACACATAGTATTTCAGGGAACACAATACCCACCACAAATAGCTGAGACAATCTCAAGAACAAAGTTGAAAACGTAATTTTTAAAGCAGACAATGGTGGCACATACCTTTAATCCCAGCACTCAGGAGGCAGAGGCAGGTAGATCTCTGTGAGTCCAAGGCCAGCCTGGACAACCAAGGATACACAAAGAAACCCTGTCTTGAAACTTTCATTTCTACATAGTCTATCTAAATCTACAATAATTAGCACAGTGTGGCATCTACAGAATGATAATAGAATACAGGCCCACATAATTAATTGCTTGATTTTTAACAAAGGTAACAATGCATAGTTGGGTAACTATATATAGTCAGTAAGAGTGACCGTTCCTTCACTCATATACAAAAATCAATTCCATGTAAATTGTGGTTAAAATATGAAAAATAAAAAAAGCTCTAGAAGTAATATCATTTTAGAATAATCAGATTTCTTATACTCTATGTAAAAATATAAACTATTAAGAATGGTACTTATACAACAAAATTGGAGTTTTTTCCATACAAGAAAATTAACAGGTCAAAATGACACACCACTGAAGGGGAAAAGATATTTGTAAAGCTCTATACTAATCAAGACTCACAGGCAGAATGTATAAAAGACTACAATAAAAATAAAAATGTGCATCCTGAGGGCTAAGCCAGAGAAGCATACCGAGTAAAGAGGTATAAAGAGGTCTATTGCAAAGCATTGGTTTAAATCAATATGGGACTCAGCTAGGCAAATCTAATACTTGAAAGACAGGTTATAAAGAACAGGCTAAAAGACTGCAAAAAGGGCTAATGAACACCAGTATCTGTCGCGCCTGCCTCGACCAGCAAGGATGACGAGACACAGGGATCCTTCTTATTACAGTTTAATCAGACCTTTGATTAATTGTATTGTGTCTCTCTCGCTCTCTCTCGCTCTCTCTCGCTCTCTCTCTCCGGGCAAGCCTCTCCCAGCACCTAAGTAGGGCTGGGCAACCAACCCCAGGCAGCCACGTGGGCACTGTCCACAGGTTCACGCATATGCCAGCAGCACACGAATCCAGCCATAGCCAAATAAGGAGCTGTTTACCATAAAGAGTGTTTGCCATCGGAAAGGCAGAGGGTAGAAGCCAGCACCATCTTTAGGGTGCGGCTACACGCAGCTCTCTACAAGTATCCACAGAGATGGAATCAAATCCCACCATGATTATCTAAATTGTTTCCCTTAAAAAAAAAAAAAACAAAAAAAAAAAAAAAAAAAAAACCTGTATGAACAAAAAAATGTCACAGAATATTGATGTTGAATTGAACAACGGCAGACTACAGGTAACATCAAAAGGATCATCACTGGGCTAGGAAAATACCACATTCAATAAGAAGCTTGACTTGCAAACATGAGGACCTGAGTTCAGTCCCCAGAACTCATGTTAATAAAAATAAAGGTTCTTATAAAGGACCCAGGTTCAATTCCCAGCACCCACATAGTGGTTCACAACCACCTGGAACTCAAGTCCCAGGGGATTCAGTGGCTTCCTCTGATCTCCAAGTGCACAAGTGGTATATGTGAGTGTTACAACTCTGGGGGAGAAAGGTATCCTGACTGCTTGGGGAGTCTGGCTATACTTTGAGCTGCTAGGACAGCTCTGGTGGCTGGAGCTGCAATGGGACAGCTCTGCTCTGGAAGGAAAGGTATCCTGACTGCTCGGGAGTCGGGCTATACCTGGTGTGGTTGGGGGATGGTCTCCCCATGGGATATAGCAATCCTGCTCCTCTCCTGAAGAGCTGCTACAGCTGAGCTTTGCTCAGCCCCCAGTTAAGGGGCCTTCCTAGCAGAGCTCTGCTTCTTCTCCAGGCCAAGGGGTTGCTTCTTTGGCTTCACTCTGCTAAAGGAGAAACCCAGGCAGAAATGTAGCAATCTCCTCCTGTTCTGGTGAAAAGTTGTTATTTTCCGCACCACCTTGCTCAGTCCCCTAAGGGACGTCTTAGCAAGGTTCTTCTGTTCAGTTCTGCCTTGCTCAGTCCCCTAAAGGACCTCTCTGCAAGATTCTTCTGTTCAACTTTGCCATGCTCAGCCCCTTAAGGGAACATCTCTCCAAAGTTTTTTCTGCTCAGTCCCGGAAGGGACGTCGCTATTAGCAAGGTTCTTCTCTGCACCAGCAAATGAAGATCTTCACACCCAAGACTCTTTTGAGAAAGAGATTTATTTGGGAAGGAGGAGTCCAGGAGAGTGGCTGCCTCTATCAGAGTGGGAAAGAACAACCAACAGCTGAACAGGCAGGGTAGTTGATGTAGGGTTTCTTAGGGGCGGGGTTTCTTCAGGGAGAAGATTTTCTGTTCATGGATTGGTTGGTTTCCTCCTCTGGGATTGGTTAGTTTCATTGTTCAGGGGCAGAGGTGGCTCTGATTTCAGGGCCAAACTGTGTTTCTTTCACTGGCCTTTTTTGGCTCTAATTCTAAGGCCAAGGTATATTTCATTCACAGGCTCTGATTCTAGGGACAAAGAGTGTTTCTTTGGCACTGTTTTCAGAGTCAAGGCATGTTTCTTTGGTTCTGGGTTCAGGGATAAAGTGTTTCTTTCACTGGCTCAGGTTCCAGATCTAGGCTGTGTTTCTTTACTGGTTCTGGGCTGCAGGGTCAGGGTAGTTTCTTTAGGTGGCCCCTTTTCCCTACAGTACCCATACTTACATATAGGCAAAACACTCACTAGAAAATAAAATGAGTAAATCTAATTTTAAAATGTTTAATGCAATGAGTGTGATTGATATCATATGCTTTTAATCCTTATGGAGGTGTCCTCTGACCCCTACACACATGTACACATGTGTGTGCATACTACCACACACATATGCACCCTCCTATACATGAACAAGCAAATATACACACAAAATCACAAAGCAAAATACTAGAATAAGCTTTTCATAAATAAAAGCCATCAAATAGACAATAATCATGCAAATGTACTTTTAGATGCAACTACATACATCAGAGTAGCTAAAATTAAACACATCACCAATGGTCAGTAAAGTTTTGTATGGACTAAAAATTCTCATCTACAAAAGTTGAGCATATGTAGATTCTATGGCCCAGCAATTCTAGACCAACAAATTATGTATATATATTTACATACATAAACACCACAATATATTTCAAATAATTGTAAATATCTGATTTTGACCTTTATAACATGCTTTTGCTCTAATGTGATTGTTTCAATGCATAGTTTTCAACCATCTTACCAGTTATGAGGGCTTTGGTATGATATCATTACCTCACATTTCACAGAAAAACATACCTTTAAGGTAGGATTTAGTCTTCTAATTTTTTGTAATTTCTAAGTTTATGAAACTAAGTGTGAAGTGGACCCTGTGTTAGTGCAGTGCATGACTGGTGAGGAGACTATCAGGAATGAGGGTGTGTCCACTCTGCCTTGCTCTTACTCACCTGTTCTTCAATTATTTGTGTCATCTTTGGGGATTGACATAGTTAGAAGGAAGTCTTAGTTAAGTGGCCATACAAAAAACATAGGAAAGTTATGGGAGGAGCACCCATGTACCCAAAATGCTAGAACATCACATCTGAGAACTTGCTCAGATACTACTTGAGATTGAGATGAATAAATCCACTTCCCTGGGCATACTAGGACACTGTGAAAAGATGCAGAGTGCAGATGAAGGGTGGTACATCGCCAGGCTCTTGTCCTGGGGATTTCTTTCAGGAGAGTTGAATTTGCTGTACAGTATATTACCCTCTAACAAACACTTAGCACCACTTGTAAGTTTTTGATGATGTACATTGGAATCCTATGCTCTTCCTGTACACCAGTAATATGTCTTCTGTGTCTTCTTGGTATTCCCCATATTCTGTTCCATAGCAGGGACTATGTTGAATGCATCCTTGAAAATGTGCCATATATAGAACTTAGGGGGAAATTAATAGAGGTCTGCTGGCCAAATAGAGGAAATACATAGAACTTTCTGCACTGTTTGACAGTAGCTTGAAATTTTAAATGGATACATTTTACCTACTCAACTTTCACAATTTTTTATATTGACATTTGTTAAGATTCTACTGTTACAAGAAGAAAGCAAGTTGTTGAAAATAAGTGGAGAAACCTACTAGAGCAGAAAAGAAAAATCTCTGGATCTGTAGGAATGAAATACACCGAGCAAATGATTGTAAGTATGGTCTTAGCAACACTCTCTTTTAGCAGTAGAAAACTACCTGAAAGACAAATGCTTTTGTTATAAACTGTACCTCAACATCAATGTGAATAGACAATGTTGGAATCTTTTCCTAGTAGCTTATTGTACTTATTTGCTATATTTGAATGAGTCCATATGATCAGTTACCAGTGAAGGCTTTTAACTATCTTTAAGCAATTATTGCTAGGGCTAGAGAGATGTTAGGAGCACTGACTGCTCTTCCAGAAGACCCGGGATCAATTCCAAGTGCCTACATAGTGGCTCACAACCATCTGTAACTACAGTCTTGGGAGATCCAAAGCCTTCTTCTGGCCTATAAGGGTACCAGGCATACAAGTGGTACACACATACATTTAGGCAAAACACCCACATATGTAATATAGGATTTTTTTCTAAATCGGAAAAAAGCATTGTTTAACTTATTATTTATAGGTAATTCTGTAGAAAGGTCATTTGCAACAAAATTCCCCCAAGTTACTTAAATCTGCAATAAATGGGCAGGATGAAAGAAGGGGGAGTGAATATGGGATGGATGTTGGTAATTAATTGTAAAGTATTTTTTAAAAGACATTTTCCACCAAGGGACTTTTTATAAGAGACTTGGAATTACATAATGGTTTTGTCTTTAAGAACAGTCCACCAAAACCTAATATGGCTTTGGGGATAGAGGTCTTGGGTAAAAGCCAAAGGACAGTAACAATTTTAAATAATGTAGAAATTTTATGAGGGCTGAGTAAGTAAAGTCTAATATGACACTTTAGAGGAATTGATTTTAGAACATTGAGAAAGTGAGATGAGTAAGTAAAAAGCATTTACTTGGAGTTTCTCCTGTTAAGTATCACTTATAGAACGGATTAGGATGCCCTGTAAAGAATGTACATTTGAGGGAGAAGTTGAGGGCCTAACCATTCATATAGGGAGTATTTCACACACTTCTTCCCAGCTCTGGGGATCAAACCCAAAGCTTCTTACATGCAAAGTAAACACTGAGCCACACTCACATCCCAAGAAGCATTAATTTTTATAGGTATAAGGTTATTAATATAGATAACAACCATGATCTAATCTTATCAGCAAAGTGAACCATTTAGTTTGTGTTTGTAAAGTTATGGTCTCATTATCAGTATATTATTATAGCTTAGTAATAAACATGAATGTATCTTCCAGATTAAATATGTAGGAAATTCCTCTTTGAATTTCCATATTATTCCCACCAATCATATCAAAATCTATAAAGAGAATTCATTATCTTTTATTAAACTTGTATTAAGCTATATCAAATTTGCTAGGTGTATCACACACCTTTAATCCCAGCACTTGGGAGGCAGAGGTAAGTAGATCTCTATGAGTTCCAGGCTAGCCAGAGCTACATAGTAAGACCCTGCCCCCAACCAAAAAAGAAAAGAAAAAGATATCTCAAACTTAGAAGTAACATGTTGTTACAACCACAAAGAATGAACAGATTTTTTATGCCCGTGCTTAGAGTGTTTTTACTGTTCTGGATGCTGTTAGATTCCTTCTTGCTTTTTCCCTTTTACCTACTGTCTTTCAAGTTTTCTTTTTCTCCATTCTAGAAAGCTTTACTTCCTCTTTCACAGGTCTTTCACTTGCACATCTCCTTAGATACTGCACAAGATCTTGCTACTCTTAGACTACATGTGTGTTCTGGATCAAAATCAAATTTTGAAATTGAAAATTGTTATATTATTTTGTTTGGTTTTGTTCTTTATTCTAGGGGCTAATGAAGCATTCAGTTGCTACAGTAGTGATCCTTGTTACCATGTCTTAGGAAATGTGTTTTATCCTGCCATCTTTTGCCCAACTCTATGTGCAAAGAATATAAAACAGATAGAAGAAAAGTGAAAAGTCACACTTGACATTTTACAGCAGATTTTCAGGCCAAGATGTCTCAAGTGTAAAATGGACTCGGTCAGGGTTTGGGGAGGTGGTGTGCCATTGGTGGGGAGTGTTTGGCAGCACCTGGGCAGTTACTCCAGAGCAGCTTGATAGAGCTGTGGGTCCCCACCAGGCACTCGGCCAGGATGCATTCCAGAGAGGAGGCTGTTCCTGTCAGGTGTGGAATGGCACTCTTTCAGAGGACACCTTCCAATTCCCTGCAGCTTCTGCCTTCGGGCTTATAGAGACTTCCTGTTCCCAGTGTCAGCCACACTCAGAATGGGGCTAGTAGTCACTCGCAATTACAAAGCCATCTAAGTGTAAAATGTGATGGAATTTTTAACAGTTCTTTATTCCAAACAGTTGGCTGTCACCCAGCATACTTTGCTCTTCTTGCTATCCAAGAGAACACCGCAACCTGAAATTCTGTATTAGACGTAAGACATTTATAAATATTTATCCACCCATGAAAGGCTTTATTCTAGTAGTTCTTGATTTCTGCTCCAAAACAAAAGAGATAGGCAAGTTATACAAACAGTAACAACTAAAAATGCAGGCAACAGTTAAAGGTTCTTTAATTTTAAATGTGGAATTATATTCTTATTTAACCTATTTTTATAGCATTTTGGACAAAGTGTCTCACCAAGTACAAGTGAGCCAATACAAGCTACAAGAGATCCCAAGACTGAAGAAGGTACTTTTTACTGTAAGTTTCTTTTTTTTTCTTTTATTGTAAATAGATTTTTATTTCATAGTATATCCTGATTACAGTTCCTCTCCCTCTCCTCCTCCCAGTTCCTCCCCACCTCCTCTCCCATCTGAATCTATCTCCTTTCTGTCTCTCATTAGAAAATAAACAGAGTCTAAGGGATAATAATAAAATAAAATGTAACAAAATACAGTATAGTAAGACAAAACAAAAGCTAAAGCATTGGAATAGGACAAAACGAATAGGAGGGAAAGCCCAAGAGAAGCCCAGCAACAGAGACCTTCTCATTTGCACACTCAGGAATCCCAAAACTAGAAGCCGTAATAGACAGGCCAAAGACCTGTAGGTTAAAATGAGACATATAGAGACATATCTGTATATATTAAAAATAATAAGATAATTTTAATAATAGCAAAAGTCCTGCCACAATATTATAAGATAAGGAATCTCCAAAGATACCATTGAGTTTGTTTTTTGTTAGCCATCTACAGCTAGCCTACCCTTAAGAGTAGTTTGTTTCCACCAGACTATAGTGGCACACACCTTTAATCCCAGCACTCTGGAGGTAGAGGGAGGCAGATCTCTGAGTTTGAAGCCAGCCTGGTCTACAGAGTGAGTTCCAGGACAGCCAGGGCTACACAGAGAAACCTCTCATGGGGGCCATGAGGGGACATTAATTTGCTTCCCCAGAGACTCCCTTGAAGGAAACTAAATTTTCATTTTCAAGTGGTTATCAATTAAAGATAGCGTTGGTGTTAGGAGATGTGTGTCCACTTCTTTCAGCTCTAGGACCATGCAGACCCTGTGCACGCTGCCTCAATCTCTGCGAGCTGGTATGTGAGTCTATCCCATTGATTTAGATGACCTTTGTGTTCTGGTGTCTCCCATCCTCTCTGGCTCTTCCACCCTTCCTGCCTCCTCTTCTGCAGGGTCACCTGAGCCCTGAGTACAGAGATTTGATGAAGACATCCCACGTAGAGCTGAGTGTTCCAAGGTCTCTCACTCTCTAAATATTGTCTGTCTGTGTGGGGGTCTCTTTATTTGTTCCATCTGCTGCCGGAGGAAGCTTCTCTGATGGTTGAGCAAGACACAGACCTATGACTATAGCAAAATGTCATTGAGAGTCATCCCATTGCTACAGTTTTGTTTTGTTTTAGAACAGTAGTATTAGGTTTTACTGTGGGTCCCTGGGTAATCTAGTCTCAGGTTCTTGGTCACCCAAGCAGTGGGCAATTAGGCCTTAAGTCAAATCAGATATTGCTTGGTTACTCCAACAAGCTTTGTGCCACCACTGCACTAGCGTTTCTTGCATGCAGGACAGTTTTGTAGATCAAAGGGTTTGTAGCTGGGTTGGTGTTCACATTTCTCCTCTGGTGGTCCACATAGTACCTTCCTGTACCAAAGACACTAGCACTAGGGGAGAACTCTTGGTAGGCACCACTTGAATTTCTCCACGTTCAGGGAGTCCTGTGGGTTTTGTCTTCAGCAATGAGGCCTTGTATCAGTTTGTAGAGAGCAACCAATAGTCTTGCCAACAGCCTGGATTGTTTGGAGGTTCCCAAGGGACCCCCCTTGGACAACATCTCAATTTAGATAAAACCCAGTACTGAGAGGCTGGGGAGCCAGTGCAGAGCCATCACAGATTGATTTCTAACAGCCCTGCTGGGACCAGGCCTTAGTTTCAGTTTACTGGAACTGACTGGAGATGAGCAAGCAGCTCTGGGAAAGACCATTCATTACTCAGGGGCAACCAGTCAGCAGGTGTCCCACAGCTAAAGACAGCTTTCCCTGCCCTGCTGCTGGAAAGTGCCTAACCACTAGAACCTCCTGCCAACCCTATGAACTTGTTGTTGAAACCTACCCATCCGCTCCAGACTAATCTCTCCTCATGGAATTCCCTAACCCTGCTTCAAAGGAGCCTGGGAGCTTTTCTGGGGGTCGCCTTTTGCCACCCCAATGTGTTGTAAATTTTTAATAAATGCTTTTGTTGATTGCATACATGACTAGTGGTCTTTTGTGGGACTCCTCACAGACCCTAACAATACCAAGATGGTATTGGCAACAAAAGATGCCCAGTTAGGTCTCTGTCTGCCCCAGTGTTTGGCGATTTCATTTAGATCACCTTCATATATGTATATATTTTTAAAAGCTTCTACTGTTCTAGATTTCCATACTACCCCTCAAATGACCCTTAATTTTTACTGTCTCCCTAAATATTCATTCCCTCACCTTCCTATCCATCCCTCTCTCCACTTGATTCTCCCATTCCAGTCCACCCCCATCTATCTATAGCTATCTATTCTATTTCCCATTCTTAGGGAGATCTTCCCCTGCCCCAAGTCAGTTCCTTACTCTATGCCTAACATCTGTAGTTATAGTTTGGTTATCACTGACTAAACATCTAGTGTCCACATAAAAGCAAATACATACTATATTTTTCTTTCTGGATCTGGGTTACCTCATTCAAGATGATATTTTTCTAGTTCCTCCATTTACCTGTGAGTTTCATTATTTAATTTTTTAATGGATGAGTAATATTCCATGGTATAAATAAATATACCACATTTTCTTTATCCATTCATCTGTTATGGGACATCTAGGTTGTTTCCATGTTCTGGCTCTTATGAATTTATTAGCAATGAAAATAGTTGAGCCAAGTGTCTCTGAAGGAGGATGAAACATCCTTTGGGTATGTGCCAATGGTATAGCTGAATCTTGAGGTGGAAAGATTGCCAGTTTCCTGAGGAACCACTACACTGATTTCCATAGTGTTGTACAACTTTGCATTCCAGCCTTTATTCTACATCTTCACCTTCATGAGGCTGTCACTTAAATTATTGATCTTAGCCATTCTGACAGTTGTAAGATAAAATCTCAAAGTAGTTTTGACTTGTATTTACCTGATGACTAAGGATGCTGGACATCTCTTTTAAGTGTTTCTCAGCCATTTGAGTTTCTTCTTTTGAGAATTCTCTGTTTAAATCTGTGCCCTATTTTTTCATTGAGTTATTTGTTTTCTTAATATCTTGGGTTTTTTTTTAATTCTCTATATATTTTGGATATTAGCCCTCTATCAGATGTGTAGTTGGTAGAAATCTTTTCTCATTCTGTAGGCTATTGCTCTGTCCAAATTATGTTGTCCTTTGCCTTACAGAAGTCTGTCCTTGATGTTAACATGTGTTTCTTGGAAGCAACAGAAGTATGCATCCTGTCTTCGCATCCATTCTGTTAGCCTGTGTCTTTTCATTGGAGAATTGAAACTATTGATATTAAGAGATATCAATGACCAAATGCTTGTTGACTCCTGTAGGTGTTGGTAGTATGCATGTTTTTGTTTATTTGTTTGTTTGTTTGTTTTGTGTGTTTATGTATGTACCTTCTTTATACTTTTCTGGCCTGGGATTATTTCATCTGTTTTCTTGGATATAGTTAACCACATTAGGTTGAAGTTTACCTTCTAGCTCCTTCTGTAGGGCTGGATTCGTAGGTAGATATTGATTAAAATTGGTATTGTTTCTCCATCTATAGTACTTGTGTGACTTAGACCTGAACTCTCCTTATGAAAGCATATTCAGTTCATTCCCAGTTTGTTGTTGTTTTGAATAATAGTGTACTAATTAAGCATCTTTCTATAGCAAACTATCTCCTGAAGTGTTTCTATGTAGCTCTGACATCCTGAAACTCACAATGTAGACCAAGATGGCCTCAAACTCATAGAGATCTACCTGCCTTTGACTCCCAAGTGCTGGGATTAAAGGTGTGTGCCAATATTTTCTTAATTGGGGGTGGGAAAATATCAGATTTAGAGAATCCTGAAAATTAAAATGCACGCTGAGCTGGAGAGATGGCTCAGGGTTTAGGAATCCTGGCTGCTCTTTCAGACAACCCAGGTTCAATTACCAGCACTCATATGGAGGCTCACCGTTAGCTGTAACTCCAGTCTCAGGGGATCCACCACCCCCTCCTGGCCTCTCAGACACTGTATGCACATGGTATAAACATATACATACAGGCAAAACACTCATATAAATAAATAAATGTTACCCCAAGAATATGACTGCCTAAGACTTGAACAAGGACACCACCAACAGACATACTAACATGGAAGGGCAAAATCTCATGGGGTCCCACCCCTAAACAAAGAACAGGTAACTAAGAAATGCTGAGGGGGGAAATTAGTCTTCCCCAGGGACAAGCCCCTAGTTGGCTATCCAGAACCAAGTGGTCAGCCCTGAAAAAAAATATATGTGTGTGTGTGTGTATGTGTGTGTATGTGTGTGTGTGTGTGTGTGTGTGTGTAAATACAAGCAACACTAAATTAACTACCAGGGTGGGTGGGTGGGTGTGTGTGTGTGTGTGTGTGTGTAACAATAACAAAAAGAACTCGAGAGTCAGAGGCAGGCAAATCTCTGAATTCAAGGCCAGCCTGGTGTACAGAGCAAGTTCCAGAACAGCCAGGGCTACACAGAGAAACTCTGTCTTGAAAACCTACCCAAAAACAAAACAAAAATAAAAAGTGGCCCTGAATAGGGGGTAGGGGAGTATGGGAAGGACTGGGGGGAAGAAAGAGGAGGAAAATGATATAATTATGTTTGAATTTAAAAATAATTTTTTAATCACCCCCAAAAAACTTAAGAAAATTTTTAATACCCAGGATGCGGTGGTACAGGCCTTTAATCTTAGCACTTGGGAAGCAGAGGCAGGCAGATCTCTGAGTTCAAGGCCAGCCTGGTCTACAGAGAGAGTTCCAAGGCAGCCAGGGCTACACAGAGAAACCCTGTCTCAAAAAACCAAAAGAATGTAAAAAGAAAAAAGTAAGCCCAGGCGGTGGTGGCACATGACTTTAATCCCAGCACTTGGGAGGCAGAGCGAGGCAGATCTCTGTTGAGTTTGAGGTCAGCCTGGTCTACAAAATGAGTTCCAAGAAAGGCGCAAAGCTACACAGAGAAACCCTGTCTCAAAAAACAAAAAACAAAAAACAAAAAACAAAAAAAGTAAATGAAACAATAAAATATACAGAAGAATGTTTGCTGACTTCTGTTTGTGACTTGAGTACACACAGATATAATTTCAGTAAGTCAATATTAGGGCTGGTCCCAAGGACAAGTGTGACCCAAGAATCAATGTTGGTTCTGCAGTTTCAGGTACTTCTGAGTGCTTGGTGGCAGAAAACTTTGTTAATTCTTCAATGCCTGAGGATGAAACTCTGACTGCCACAAACAGCAGGCAGCCACAGAAACCACATCTATCCTTGAGTAAGACCCAGCCACCCAGCATCTGCGCCATGTCAGCTGAAGAGCAGAAGGTCTTGCAGTCCCTCCATCATCTCAATGAGAGACTGTACTGTAAGTGTGGGAGCGCAGCTTCTGTAAGAAAGGAACATGTGTTCTTAAGCTTATGTTAAATCTTCATTTCATTTAAAACTTTGAAGTAAAAATATAAAATATTTCTAGGCTATTACCATAATAAATCATCTAAAAATTGAGAATATTGTTAATATTTCAGATTAATGCAGATACACCATATCATTTATAATGATGCCAATTTCTATACTATTGTGTTTTAGAAGTATATGAACATAAGATGAGCGTGATGATGCATGCCTCTAATCCCAGCACTCAGGAGACAAAGGCAGGCAGATCTCTGAGTTCCAGGCCAGCCTGGTCTACCAAATGAGTTCCAGAAAAGGCAGAAAGCTACACAAAGAAACCCTGTCTCAAAAACCAAAAAAAGAAAAAAGAAAAGAAAAAGAAGTATATGAACATTTTACTTGTATTTTAACAATAAATAGACTACGTATCTATACTGACCATCATAAAAATAACTTTATCAAGTATTTTTAAAACCTCAACTTTGGATACACACACAGAGAATGCTTAAAGCTAAGTGCATGTGGGCATGGAGCAATGCCTGTAATATCCACACATGAGTGGCTTCAGCAGGAGCAGCAGTGCAAGCTGAGGGCCAGCCTGGGTGGCCTGTCAAGCCCCACGCCAGCTGGAGACATAAGATCCTGTCTTTAAGGAAAAACAAGGGAAAATACTTTTTAACTAGGAAAGTAAGAGCCGAGCCACAGCCACCTCTGAAGCCAAAGACACTTGACTGGTGGATAATTAAGGGACAGTACACAATGGTGTCACAAAGATGCTCTACCATTACGGTGGACCATCAAAAGAGCTACACTTTCCACCACAAAAAGTGGGGAGGTTTTTAAAAAACAAAAGTTTACACTTCTTCAACTTCAGTATTGAGCAGCTAAGAGAAGGGGGAAAACATCTCTGTTGCTATAGAAACGTAGCCTAGTGAGTACCTCACAGTAATTACACCGCATGTTCATACTGCCTGCATGGTCTATAAAGCCTGGAGCAAAGAACATAATTGAAAATGATCTCAAATTGCTAACACCCCAAAAATAATTAAGAAAATGTATATTGATATCCTTTTTGGAGATAGGGTTTATATTCCAATCTTCAAAGAATATCATAAATGAGATCTAAGGGAAATGAATAGTCAAAAATCATAAAAAACTAATCCATAAAGAAAAAAATCCATTAAAAAATTAAAAGAAAGCACAATTCATACTAAATAGAACCCAAGAAGATATTATATAATAAAATTATCAGACATAAAAACTATAAAATAACTATATATATGTGTGTGTGTGTATATATATATATTTTTTTAGATTTATTTATTTATTATGTATACAGAAGAGGGCACCAGATCTCATTACAGATGGTTGTGAACCACCATGTGGTTGCTGGGAATTGAACTCAGGACCTCTGGAAGAGCAGTTGGTGATCTTAACCTCTGAGCCATCTCTCCAGCCCTATATTTGTGTTTTAAATTTATACATCAGCCATGGGTTCCCCTGTCCTCCTCCCTCCCGCCCCCACCTCCACCTTCACCCCAGCCCCTCCCCTCCACACCCATCTCATCCAGGGCCAAGACTCCCCCTGGGATTCATTTAAACCTGGTGGATTCAGTACAGGCAGGTACAGTCCCCTCTTTCCAGGCTGAGCAAAGTGTCCCTGTGTAAGCCCAAGGTTCCAAACAGCCAGCTCATGCACTAAGGACAGGTCCAGGTCCCACAGCCTGGATGTCTCCCAAACAGTCCAAGCCACTCAACTGTCTCACCTATCCAGAGGGCCTGATCCAGCTGGGGGCTCCACAGCCCTTGGTTCACAATTCATGTGCCTCCATTCATTTGGCCATTTGTCCCTGTGCTTTTTCCATTCTTGGTCTCAACAATTCACACTCTTACAGTCCCTTTTTCTCAACAATTGGACACCTGGAGGTCCACCTGGGGCCTGGCTGAGGATCTCTGCATCCACTTCCATCAGTTATTGGATGAGAGAGTTCCAGCACGACAGTTAGGGTGTTTGGCTATCTGATCACCAGCCTAGGTCAGATCAGGCTTTCTCTCAACCATTGCCAGCAGTCTACAGAGGATGTATCATTGTGGATTTCAGGGGACCTCTCCAGCTCTCTGCCTATTCCTGTTCTCATGTGGTCTTCGTTTATCATGGTCTGTTATTCCTTGTTCTCCCTCTCTGTTCTTGATCCGGCTGGGATCTCCTGCTTCCCTAAGCTTTCTTTCCCTCAAAACTTGCCCTTCATTACTCCCACTCTCGTCCAGGTTGTTCATGTAGATCTCATCCATTTCTCTGTCATTGGGTGATCCCTGGGTCTTTCCTAGGGTCCTGTTTTCTAGGTAGCCTCCTTGGAGTTGTGTAGCAGTCTAGTCATCTTTGTTTTACATCTAGTATCCTCCTATGAGTGAGTACATACCATATTTGTCCTTCTGAGTCTGCGTTACCTCACTCAGGATGATTTTTTTCTAGATCCATCCATTTGCCTGCAAACCTCATGATGTCATTGTTTTTCTCTCCTGAATAGTATTCCATTGTGTATATGTACCATATTTTCTTTATCCATTCTTCAGTTGAAGGGCATCTAGGTTGTTTCCAGGTTCTGGCTATTACAAACAATGCTGATATGAACATAGCTGAGCAAATGCCCTTATGGTATGATTGAACATTCCTTGGGTATATGCCCAAGAGTGCTACAGCTGGGTCTTGGGGGAAATTGATTCCCAGTTTTCTAAGGAAGTGCCATATTGATTTCCACAGTGGCCATACAAGCTTGCATTCCCACCAGCAGTGGAGGAGAGTTCCCCTTGCTCCACATCCTCTCCAGCATAAGCTGTCTTCTGTGTTTTTGATCTTAGCCATTCTGACAGGTGTATGGTAGTATCTCAGAGTCGTTTTGATTTGCATTTCCTGGATAATTAGGGATGTTGAGCAATTCCTTAAATGTCTTTCGGCCATTTGAACTTCCTCTGTTGAGAATTCTCTGTTTAGTTCTATAGCCAATTTCTTAATTGGACTGTTGGGCATTTTGTTGTCTAATTTCTTGAGTTCTTTATATATTCTGGATGTCAGCCCTTTGTCTAATGTGGGTTTGGTGAAGACCTTTTCCCATTCTGTAGGCTGTCGCTTTGTCTTGTTGACCGTGTCCTATGCTCTACAAAAGCTTCTCAGTTTCAACATTGATTGATTGTTTCTCTCAGTGTCTGTGCTACTGGTGTTATATTTAGAAAGTGATCTCTAGTGCCAATGCGTTCAACAGTACTTCCTATTTTCTCTTCTATCAGGTTCAGAGAGGCTGGATTTATGTTGAGGTCTTTGATCCACTTGAACTTAAGTTTTGTGCACGGTGACAGATATGGATCTATTTGCAGCCTTCTACACATTGACATACAGTTATGCCAGCACCATTGGTTGAAGATGCTTTCTTTTTTCCATTGTACATTTTTGGCTTCTTTGTCAAAAATTATATGTTCATAGGTGTGCGGGTTAATGTCAGGGTCTTAAATTCCATTCCATTGGTCCACATGTCGGTTTTTATGCCAGTACCAAGCTTTTTTTATTACAGTAGCTCTATAGTAGAGCTTGAGGTCGGGGATCGTGATGCCTCCAGAGGTTGTTTTATTGTACAGGATTCTTTTGGCTATCCTGGGTTTTTTTGTTTTTCCATATGAAGTTGAGTATTATTCTTTCCAGGTCTGTGAAGAATTCTGTTGGTAATTTGATGGGGATTGTGTTGAATCTGTAGATTGCTTTTGGTAAGATCGCCATTTTTACTATGTTAATCCTGCCTATCCATGAGCATGGGAGATCTTTCCATTTTCTGACATCTTCAATTTCTTTTTTCAGGGTCTTAAAGTTCTTGTCATATAGGTCCTTCACATGCTTAGTTAGAGTAACCCCAAGGTATTTTATATCATTTGTGGCTATTGTAAAGGGTGATGTATCTCTGATTTCCTTCTCTGCCTGTTTGTCTATTGTATATAGGAGGGCTACTGATTTTTTTTAGTTGATCTTGTATCCTGCTATGTTGGTGAAGGTATTTATTAGCTGTATCAGTTCCTTGATTGAATTTTTGGGGTCACTCATGTATACTATCATGTCATCTGCAAATAGGGAAAGCTTGACTTCTTCCTTTCCAATTTGTATCCCCTTAATCTCCTTATGTTGTCTTATAGCTCTGGCTAGAACTTCAAGTACTATATTGAATAAGTATGGGGAGAGGGGACAGCCTTGCCTTGTTCCTGATTTTAGTGGTATTGCTTTGAGTTTCTCTCCATTTAATTTGATGTTGGCTATTGGCTTGCTGTAGATTGCCTTTATTATGTTTAGGTATGTTCCCTGTGTTCCTGATCGCTCCAAGACCTTTATCATGAAGGGGTGTTGGATTTTGTCAAATGCCTTTTCTGCATCTAGTGAGATGATCACGTGGTTTTTTTCTTTAAGTTTGTTTATATGGTGTATTACATTGACGGGCTTTCGTATGTTGAACCACCCTTGCATCCCTGGGATGAAGCCTACTTGATCATGGTGGATAATTGTTTTGATATGTTCTTGGGGTCTGTTTGCCAGTATTTTATTGAGTATTTTTGCATCAATGTTCATGAGGGAGATCGGTCTGTAGTTCTCTTTCTTTGTTGTATCTTTGTTTGGTTTAGGAATCAGGGTAATTGCAGCCTCATAGAAGGAGTTTGGTAATATACCTTCTGCTTCTATTGTGTGGAACATTTTAAAGAGTGTTGGTATTAAGTCGTCTTTGTAGATCTGGTAGAATTCTGCACTGAAAACATCTGGTCCTGGGCTTTTTTTGGTTGGGAGACTTTTAATGACTGATTCTATTTCCTTAGGGGTTATTGGACTATTTAAATGGTTTATCTGGTCTTGATTTAACTTAGGTATGTGGTACCTATCCAGAAAATTATCCATTTCTTTTAGATTTTCCAGTTTTGTGGAGTAGAGGTTTTTGAAGTATGACCTGATGATTCTCTGGATTTCCTCATTGTCTGTTGTTATGTCCCCCTTTTCATTTCTGATTTTGTTAATTTGGATGCTCTCTATCTTTTGGTTAGTTTGGATAAGGGCTTGTCTATCTTGTTGATCTTCTCAAAGAACCAACTGTTTCATTAATCCTTTGTATTGTTATCTTTATTTCTATTTTACTGATTTCAGCTCTCAATTTGATAATTTCCTGGTGTCTGTTCCTCCTGGGAGACTTTGCTTTCTTCCTGTTCAAGGGCTTTCAGGTGTGCTGTCAAGTCACTAGCGTGAGATTTCTCCAGCTTCTTTATGTGGGCATTCAGTGCTATGAATTTCCCTCTTAGCACTGCTTTCATAGTGTCCCATAAGTTTGGGTATGTGGTGTATTCATTTTCATTGATCTCTAGGAAGTCTTTAATTTCTTCCTTTATTTCTTCCTTAACCCATTGGTGATTCAGTTGAGCATTATTCAGTTTCCATGAGATTGTAGGATTTCTGTAGTTTTTTTCTGTTGTTGTTAAAATCTAACTTTAAACCATGGTGGTCCGATAGAACACAGGAGGTTATTTCAATTGTTTTGTATCTGTTGAGATTTGCTTTGTGGCCAAGTATGTGGTCGATTTTAGAGAAGGTTCCATAGGGTGCTGAGAAGAAGGTATATTCTTTTTTGTTATGTGGCAAGGGGACTTTTTTGGGGGGTCTAGTCTGTTTGGTGTTCTATAGGCTTCTTGTATCTTCATAGGCATTTCCTTCTTTAAATTGGGAAAGTTTTCTTCTATGATCTTGTTAAATATATTTTCTGTGCCTTTGAGTTGGTATTCTTCTCCTTCCTCTATCCCTATTATTCGTAGGTTTGGTCTTTTCATGGTGTCCCAAATTTCTTAGACATTTTGGGTCATGACTTTGTTGGTTTTAGTGTTTTCTTTGACTGATGAATCTATTTCTTCTAACGTATCTTCAACACCAGAGATCCTCTCATCCATCTCTTGCATTCTTTTGGTTATACTTGCATCTGAAGTTCCTGTTTCATTTACTCAGATTTTCTATTTCCAGCATTCCTTCTGCTAGTGTCTTCATTTTTTCTATTTCCCTTTTTAGGTCTTGGACTGTTTCCCTTGCTTTTTCATGATTTTCTTTCAGGGACTTATTGTTTCCTTCTGCTTTAATTGTCCTTTCCTCTAGTTTTTTATAGCGTTCTTCCCATTTTTTGTTTGTCTGTTCCTCCACTTTATTTTTGATTTCTTCTATATAAGGCTCTAGCCTCTTCATGATGGTACTTATAAGGTTGTTTTCTTCTTCTTCTTCCATTCTGTGATGTTCAGGTCTAGCTGTTGTAGAAGGTCGAGGTTCTGGTGATGCTGTATTGTTCTTTATTTTGTTGTATGTACTTCTGCCTTGACGTCTGCCCATCTCCTTGTGGGTTCGTTCTTGGTCTTAAAAGTGTACTTGTTCCAGACTGAGCTGACAGCTATAGGAAGCCTCTCTGGTGCAGATGGAAGCTCTTGGCTAGATGGGAGCTCTGGTCCAGATGAGAGTGCTGGCTGGATAAGAGCTGGGGGGCTGGACTCTGGGTCTCAGGAAGTCCCTGGGATCTCCTTATCTTGTCCAGATGGGAGCCCCTCTTGTCCAGATGGGAGTTCCGGGACAGGATGGAAGCTGGGGACTGGTTCCTAAGTCTCAGGAAGTGGCTGGGGTCTCGGGCAGATGGGTGTGGGGGCAGGGTGTGGAGACTACAGGGTCTGCCTGCAGTCTTAGAAAAGGAGAGCATTCGGCCGGAAACTGGGGCCAAGTTGGGCAGGTCCTCCTGGGATGGCTGGTGCCCAGGGGTGGGACCATATTTATATATTTTTAAATGATCAGAAATATCTTTCAAAATCCAGTAAGGAAATATGCAATGTAAAATGGCTTAGCCTATTTGGAAAATTACAAGACCTATGAATGGAAGATAGGAATAAATTTAAAATTCAGCTGATTATTTATAAACAACAGATGATGACATCTGAAGAGATAATGACCTAGAATATAAATCAGAAACGCCTACCCAGAACCAAGTACAGAGTGGTGAGAGATAGCAAACTAGGGCTAAAATGACAGAACTCTAGGACCTGAGGCTGTGGGATCACGGCTGCCAAGTTCTCCAATTTAATGAGTGCTACCAACAGAGAGTGGAAAGCCCATTCCAGAAGAAAGAAATGAAATTTTCGGGGACTAGGAGATGGCTCAGCAGTTAAGAGCACTGGCTGCTCTTCCAGAGGACCCAGGTTCAAGTCCCAGCACCCACATGGCAGCTCACACCTTTCTGTAACTCCAGTTCCAAGAGATATGACACCCTCATATGGACATACATGCTGACAACACGAGTGCACATAAAATTTAAAAAAAAAAAACGGAAAGAAAGATTCTCCTGTGAAAAAGGGGTCCTGAGTTCAAGCCCCAGCACAGGAAGTGGGGGAAGCTCATTGCAGAAGACTGGCTGGCTGGCCTAGAACTCACTATGTAGACCAGGCTAGCCTCAAACTCATAGAGATCCGCCTGCCTCTGCCTTCTTATTATTGTCATTCTACCACAACCACCAAAAGAAAAAGAATAAAACTAAAGGAAAATATAACATTTGAATGAAGATTGTTTTATAAAATCAAGATACTAGGAATTCCTTCATACCAGCTTCAGCTTTATATAATTGTTCGTAATCAACTTGCTTTCATGTTTGGACCTATTTACATGTAAGGACTATTTCCAGGGTCAATAGGAAAAGAGTCTCGTATTCAATTTTGAATATTTTGACACATCAGAATTTTGTTATTAATTCTTTAATGACACTCTATATAAGTAACTAATTATTTTTTGTGTCATGGTATGATTTTTCAGATGTGCAAGAAGCCATTTGCAAAAACCCATCCATCAAAAATACTTTACAGTTAATACCACTTCTGGTAAGTATTGGCTAAGTTCCTCCTTTGGTTGTTTTACATAGACATTACTAGAGGTAAAAACCTTTAGGGGCAGCTGGAGAGGTAGCTCAGCAGTTAAGAGCAGAGCACTTGTTTTTGCAAAGGACCAGACTGGTAGTTCACAATCATCCGCACTCTAGTTCCTGGGGACCAGATGCCCTCTTCTGACCTCACGAGAACCAGTCACACATACTGCACATACGTGTGTGCAGGCAAAACACTCATTCACACAGAATAAAATACATAAATCATTTTTAGTGTAAGAACCTTTGAGGTTTGAGGGAGAGTATAAAGACTGGGTGCCCTCGGTTCTGAAATCCTGACAAGACAGCATCCACATCTCTCAGTACCGTTTGTTCTGTGAAGCAGTATTTGCAGCATGCTTACCCTGACCTGCTTCTGACAGGAGAGGCAGTGGGGAGAGAAGGAGGCTGCACTGCCCGTCCACTCACTCTGCACCCCTAGGCACACAGCTATGGAGCATCCTTGTTGGCAAGCACTTGTTTCTCTATGTTGTTTTGTAATTACCTAATTTGATAATATTTCCAATGATAATTTTTCTTCCTAATAAGAATGTAGTAGATTCAAAATTTGAAATTTTTAAGTATCTTTACTTTGATTCATGCATTATGAGATATTGTTTAATTCAAATTTTAAGTACATTTTTTTTCCTCAAAGGACTTCAGAATCTATGGAGAAATGTCAATTAATGATCTAGAAAATCAAATCTCTGACCCGGATACTTAAGGCATTAGCATTTATCCAAGCATAATTTCATTGAGTTATGAAAACAGTTTTATCATGTGGATGTTAATCCACTGATGATGGGTAACCATCCAGCTATATTAGGTTCAAATGCTGACTTAGTGGATTTTGTTGTTGTTGTTGTTTTTCAAGACAAGGTTTCTCTGTGTAGCCTGGCTGTCCTGAAACTCACTTTGTAGACCATGCTGGCCTCGAACTCACAGAGATAGGAGCTTCTACCTCTCCCAAGTGCTAGGATTAAAGACATGCACTGCCACCACCCAGCTTAAAATAAAATAAATTTAATGAATTTTTAAGAAGCAACTTTATCTTTGGCCTAAAATATATGTTACACATTCCTAGGGCCTTACATATGCTTTGCTTAAAAAAGGAGAAGAGAGGGAGGAAGGGAGGGAGGGTGGGAGGGAGGGAATGAGAAAGGGAGGGTGGGAGGGAGAGAGAGGAAGGAAGGGAGAGAAAGAATGAATTATACTTGACTATTTACACACAGATAACAAACAGTTCCTCTGCATTGTGTTGTTTTTTTGAGACGGCATCATGTAGTTAGCCTTGAACTCTTGGTCCTCCTGCCTCTCACTCCCAAGTGCTGAGATTATAGAGATACACCACCATCCCTGGGTTTAGAAAGCTGCTCTTTAGGATCTGGAGAGCTGACTCTGAGTAAAGTGCTTGCTCTCAAGCGTGAAGACCTGAGTTCAGATCCTCAGTCCACATGAAAACAGGATAGACAGTCTGTGGCCCAGCCCTCAGGGCTCCACTGGCTAGCCAGTCAGCCAAAATGGTACTTTTCGAATTCAGTGAAAAAACCCTGTCTCAGAAAAGAAGTGATAAAATAAGTTGGGGAAGAGAAAAGGATGCCTAACATCATCCTCTTGCCTCCCAAGTGCACATAAGACACCTGCCCACCCACAACCACAACCATGCATGTGCTCTAAGGATGTTTCTTTGAAGCAAGTTACCAATAGTAAACTGTGAAAGTGTGAATTATTTCTGTCCATATGATGCCCTACAGAGAGCAGGGCATAGCATTGTTGAAACTGATATATGTACCATTTAAGAATTTTTATTTGAATTTAGTCTTCTTAAGCCATACTCTGAAAGGAGAATGACCTGTTACCATCTGCAGACCTGACAACAAGAGAACCCTCTGAACTCTCTTACAGAACAGCCAGCCAAGGGCCAGGCTCTCTCCTGATGTTGGATCCCGAGTGCAGAGAAAATAGTGATCAACTGTGACAGTCGCTACTTAGTGGATTCATTATTTTTGAGACTCCTGTAAATAAATTCTGTATTCTGCATTTATTAATGATTTAAAATACTAGACTTTTATGTTTATAAGAGCAAATCATAATGTAGGTAATGGAGATTAATTTACTAGCTTATATTTATGCTACAAATTATACTTTATTATGTATTTTCTTGATACATTTTTAATGAATGAAATATTTCATTGTTTTCAGTAAGCATGCTAATGGATAAAAATTTTCTCTATTTAAAAATAAAAGAGGCTATTTTATTATTCAAATTATGTATTAGGTATGATAGTGAAGCTTTGTTTTCTGACACTCCTAATTCTAATAAATTTTTGTACAAGTATCCAAGAGGATTATGATTAATAACATCCCCCATAAATAATAAAGCTATTTGTTTAAGACTTTGCAGGATCTCTGCCTTCTTATGTTACCAGGAGGTTGAGTTACTAGCTTGCATGCTCAGTAATTAATATTATCATTTTACTCAAGGGTCATTAGTCTCCAATAAAACTGACAACATTTTAAAAATTCAAAGTAAGGGCCAAGCTTGTCCCAGTGTCTGGTGTGCTGTAGTGGAGAGAAAGGAGCATGAGCTTAAGAAGGGGCCCAGGGAAAAGCTTTGGCAAGAATCAGCGAGCTCATGTTTGGGATCTGTTTAATAAAGGCAGTGGTAATAAGCAGGCAATGATGAATATATTTTTTGAATTCTTATTTTCTGATACATTGGTTATGAAGTACAGAGTGGAAAGGAGAAATCAAGGATGATTCCATTGGTTACTGTGGTCAGGTTGGCTCTGAGAAGGTGGAAATCCTGAGGTGGAGTATAGGACAGCCAAAAGGTAGGTATTTTAAAAAACACTTATTACATTTTGATTTTCCTGTCAGCTATCCCCATGGTGACATGGCTAATTATCCCCTTAGACACTTCTGGCTGGAGTTCAGGGACAAGGTCAGTGATAGCTGTGAGACTGGATAAGATGACCTGAAGGGAAAATATAGGGAGGGATTGACTGGATTGACTGGATTGACTGGGATTACAGACAAGCACTGCCACATGTGGCTTCTGATGATGTTTTCTTACGTAGAGAAACCCAAGCACCACCAAAAAACTAAAGAACCAATAGTAAGTTCAACAAATCTGTAAGATACAAAACAATATAAAAAATTAGTGATGTTAGTAAGTTATCTGAAACAGAAATGAAGCAACATCCCATTATAATAAATAAAACAATAAAAACCATTATAATAGGCATCAAAAAATAAATAAAATAGCTAGGGATACATTTAAACTAAAGAGGTAAAAGATTACAATGAAAATGAAAGGCATTAATGAAAGCTATGAAAGGGAACATAAATATCTTGAAAGATATCTTGTGTTCATGAATTGACCAGACTACCCAAAGCAATTTAGATATTCAATGCAGCCCCTATCAAAATACCAATGACATTCTGCATAGAACTAGAAAATAAACTCAAAATTTTGTTTGAAACTCCTCTAAAAATAAAAATAGCAAAAAACCATTAGCAATTAGCAAAAATTATAAAGCATGACTTCAAAATATACTACAACGCTTTAGTAATCAAAAGTCTGATGTGAGCACAAAGGCAGGCAGGCACAGGGCAGAATCTAAGGTGTGGTCCAGGCACTCAGCCCTAGGGCGACTCTTCCACAATGCTGCTGGGAACATTGCCTGAGACTGGACAATCTTCTCAACTAAAGTTTTTTAGAGTTACAATCCTCCTAAATATTTGTCCTAACTCATGTTTGGAAACAAGTAAAATTTAGCAGATCTCTGAGAATAATATACCTGAATAAAAATTCAGTACAAAATTAACTCCTAATAGGCTAAAGGAGCCAACTAGATAAAGGCACTTGCCACAGTCTGGCAACTTGAGTTTTACTCTAGGACCACGTGGAAAAAAAACAACCAAGCTGAAACACCACAGGTAGCTAACTGCCTTGTGGTGGCACAGCTATTGTCTCACCGAGTAATAGAACAACCTGCTTCACCGGTATGTCCCTAAGGCAATGTTCGACTAGTGAGTTCTCAAGTAAAATACATTGACAGTCTAACAGATTTAAATATAGCAATGTGGTGCCCATCAAGAGTTGTAAGTCATGCAAGCCATGTTAAAATGTTGGCTGAGTATTAATGTAATGTACTGCCCTCTAGGGGTGACAGAAAAATAAACATTCCTATCAGACAACACCGGTAGATTTGGTTCAATTGGATTTAGTTTGGTTTTACAGTTAAAGACACAAAGTTTTTATCTTTAACTTTTTTCCTTGTGTGCATTCATTGTACATGGCACCCGGGTACTTTGTTATAGAGGACATTTTCACATGAGCGTATACATTGAGCATATTGGCCCCCACACTTCCCATACCTTCCCTTCCCCCTCCTGCTCCCCTTAGACCTTTTCACTTGCCTACTTGGCTTTCCTTCTGGCTTTGCACCTTCACTTCGTAAATCAAGTGTCCTGAGGAAAACTTCCAGACACTAAGAGCAATTACAAATTCATTCTGGAGCTGTGAACACACTTAAATAGCATGCATACGGGTTTGATCCAACTAAAACCAAAATGTAAATAAAAACTCATTCTGTATTTATAAGAGTGAAGAAAGTAGACATCCTTGTTTCTCATTTAATAGTGCTTAAAGTCTCTTTGTTAGAGCCTGTCTCAAAATAAAACAAAAATAAAACAAAACAGAAAAATTCTAATCGGAAATTAGAAACAATTGGAGGTTTGTTTTGTTTTGTTTTGTTTTGAATAAAACTGCAACAAGGCAGGGTGTGGTGTTGCATGCCTTTAATCTCAGCACTTAGGAGGCAGAGTTTGAGGCCAACCTGGTCTACAGAGGTAGTTCCAGGACAGCCAAGGCTATATAGTGAGCTCCTGTCCCAAAATAAAACAAAGCAAGACTGCAACAATCCAACAATGCTGTGAATGTGTGGCTGGTCATGGTGGAATGTGCTAAGGAGCCTAGGGATCAGGAAGGTCATTCACCCAAATTCAGTGAGTTCAAGGCCAGCCTGAGCTACATGAGATCCTGTCTCAAAAAACTAAAAAGAAGGACATCAGGCCAGACGATGGTGGCACATGCCTTTAATCCCAGCACTCTGGAGGCAAAGGCAGACAGATCTCTATATGAGTTCAAAGCCAGCTTGGTCTACAGATGGAGTTCCAGGATAGCCAGGGCTACATAGAGAGATCCTGTCTCAAAACAAACAAGGAATAAAAGGACCTTAGGATTGCTGAGTGGGTAAGGACTCTTGCTGCTGAACCTGACAATATAATACACATGCTCACACAGACATTCAAACAGAATAAAGTGCAATACAATATTAACTAAAATAATAAAAGTAGACACTCAAGAAAATTGAACACTATCTACAGAAAAGGTTGATACAGATATTCATGGGGTATAAATCGTCATAGCTAACTCATAATTCATAAGTTTATAAATCAATGAGTACATAAATAAGATATGGGCCAGCAGGATGGTTGAGTGGCACTTGCCCCCAGGCCTGACAATCTGAATTCCATGCCTAGGACCCACATGATGGAAGGAGTGAACTGATTCCCACATGTTGTCCTCTGATCTCCACATATGTGCATACAAAATAAATGTAAACAAAATTTATCTAGTTTGTCTACACAGTGGAATATAGAAATAAAAAAGTGGATGAATCATTAAATTATTGTGATAAATGAAAGGAGTCAGACCTGAAAGGCCATATATTACATATTACATGAAGACATTCCATGTGAAAATGGATGGCAATTTTAAAGGCTAGATATTAAACCAGGCATGGTGGCACTTAACCTGTAATTCCAATACTTAGATGTTGGGGTGGGAGGATCCTGAACTACACAGTAAATCAGAGGTCAGCCTATACTGTGGACTGTGAGACTGTGTCAGAACAACCACACAAACACTAGAAGCAATAGCTTTTTTAAGACTATAGGTTAGAATTTAAAGCTATCAAAAAAAAAGTTATTTAGGGCTGGAGAGATGGCTCAGTGGTTAAAAGCACAGACTGCTCTTCCAGAGGTCCTGAGTTCAAATCGCAGCAACCACATGGTGGCTCACAACTACCTGTAATAAGATCTAGTGCCCTCTTCTGGCCTGCAAGGACACATGCAGACACAACACTATATGTATAAATAAATAAACCTTAAAGAACTCCCAGGTAAGTTCATCTTAAAAAAAATAAAAATAAATTTTTAAAAAGTTATTTAATGAACAGTGAAGTAAGGATATTTCTCTTTGGCTTGAGAAAAAAATAAATAAAAGGGATTTCTTTTTTTTAATTAAGAAATTTTCCATTCATCCTACATATCAGTCACAGATTCCCCTGTCCTCCCTCCTCCCACCCCCCAACGCACCCCCTATTCCCACCTCCTCAGAGGCAAGGTCTCACATGGGGAGTCAGCAAAGCCTGGCACAATCAGTTGAAGTAGGTCTAAGCCCCTCCTCCCTGCACCAAGGCTGCACAAAGTGTCTCACCATAGGCACTAGGCTCCAAAAAGCCAGCTCATGCACTAGGGACAGGTCTCAGTCCCACTGCCTGGGGGCCCCCTATACAGTTCAAACTAATCAACTGTCTCACTTATCCAGAGGGCCTAGTCTAGTCCCATGGGGGCTCCTCAGCTATTGGTCCACAGTTCATGTGTTTCTACTAGTTTGGCTATTTGTCCCTGTGCTTTTTCCAACCATGGTCATATAATCAATCCCTCCTCTCTCTCACCGATTAGACTCCTAGAGCTCCGCCTGGGACCCGGCCGTGGATCTCTGCATCTGATTCCATCAGTCACTAGATGAGGGTTCTATGATGACAGTTAGGGTATTCAGCCGTCTGATCACCAGAGTAGGTCAGCTCGGGTACCTTTTTTTTTTTTTTTTTTTTTTTTTTTTAAGAAACCATTGAAGCCACAGTCTTAGCAAGCAGATAAGCAGATATGGTACTCCTTGGAAAATCTAGTTGATCTCCCATAATGCAAACTATCTGTTATTTGTTCAGATTGCTTTCCAAACAGGCATACTATCTGAAGCAAGGGTTTGAAGTAGGTTCTCACCAAGTTGAGGGAAGTTGTGCCCAGCCAGGAAGCCAAGACAGGCCTAGGTGTAACCAGAAAGTTTCTCCAGTCCTGCCCGGCCCCTCAGTCCCACAGCAGCTTATAAAATAATCACTCAGAGGCTTAATGTTATTTATAAACTGTATGGCCTATGGCAGGCTTCTTGCTAGCTAACTCTTTTATCTTAAATTAACCCATTGCTATTTATGTTTTGCCACATGGCCATGGCCTTACCGGTCTGCTGACATCTTGCTTCTCCTTCAGCTTTGGCTGGAGTCCCTCCTCTCCTTTCTTCTCTCTGTATATCTGCTTGAATTTCCTGCCTGCCTCTAAGCTGCCTTGTCATAGGCAATGCAGCTTTATTTATCAACCAATCAGAGAAACACATATTCATAGCTCAGAAAGATATCCCCCAGCACCTAGGCCCAAGCAAAGCACCAGCCCAAAGTCTCATTTCCAAGGGTAAAGCTGCCTTGGTCCTTTCCAGTCCATTTCCACAGTGAATCAGCTAGAAACTACAGATTTTATTGAAGATGTTATTTCTAAAATCATTTTTTAATCAACTTTGTAAGTCAGATGGAGCGAGAAGTTAATCCTCTTGGAAGACCTCCCAGTCTTTGCCCTTCACAGAGCCTTCCCCGACAGTCTGTCAGAGCAATTTTAAATCTTCTTGGAAGTTTACTTTTTGTAAAGTTGGTTTTCTTTCTTAATTATGTGAGTTTTTGTGTCTTTGCACATGAGTACAGGTATCCCCAGAGGGATGAGAGTGTCAGAACCTCTGGTACTGTGACAGGTGGTTGTGAACCACCAGATGTGGCCATGTGCTAGGGACATGTCCTTAACTCTGAGCCAGCTCTTCAACCTCTTGTAATTTCCTCTTACAGCATAGGTACCAAAACTACCAAATGAAACACCTGAATTTTTTTTCTTCTTACATATTCATTTAATGTCTATTAGCATCTTAAATTTTCTGCAATTTTTAAGAGAAATACCAGTTATTTCTTAATCAAAATAACTCAATCCAAAATTTCTAACTGATTCCCTCAATCAATTTTTCCTTAATAAAGCTTGTATTACCAACCTAAGGAAAATAATTAAGAGTAGTTTGCATTCTAGCTTGACATTTTCTTATTTATAGTGTTGTAATAATTTTTAAGAAAATAAAAACCACATACGTGTAGTACGCCTCACTGGAGACTGAGGCAGAAGCATCCAGAGCCCAAGCTTAGCTTTGAGAACCAAAGGGGTCAGAGGCTAGCTCAGACTAAGTAAGACCCCGTCTCACAATCTGATGGGGGATGAGGGGACAGGTATGAGGAAGTGGCTCAGTGGGTAAGAGCATTTGCTTCACAAGTGTGAAGATGAGATCTAATTCCCAACACTCATGCAAAAATGACTATGCATGTCTATAACCCCAGCACTGGGGGAAGGCGTGGCACTGGTGGATTCTCAGAGCTCATTGGCTAGCCTAGCCAGAGCAGTGAGTTTTTGGTTCAGTGTGAAAGCCGGTCCCAAAGTAATAAAATGAAGAGAGCTAGAGGAAGACACCAATGCTCTGCTCTGGCATCTGCAAGCAGGTATTCACACACTCACCTGCATGCACAGGCACACGTGCACACGCACACACACGTTTAATAAATAAATGTTCATAAATTATTGAAAAGAGGGAGGGAAGAAAGTGATGAAAGAAGGAGGGAGAGAAGGAAGGAGAGAAGGAGGGAGGGAGGAAGGAAGGAAGGAAAAGAAGTTAGTTGCATTTCTGACTAGTCCTTGCTCATGCTTGGAAATCTGAACTCTATACTTTTACTAAGAAATTCTTTTTTCCCAGTAGATTTTTAAAATTTTTATTTTACTCTGTGTGAGACAGACAGACAGAGGAGTGGGGAGAGAATGCAAGTGTACATGTCTGGTGGTGTTCGTGGGAAAGTGAAAGGATGACTTTGAGGAGTTGGTTCTCACCTTCTACCCACTGAGGCAGGGTCTCTCCAGTTTCTTCTGCTACTTCTCCACAGGCAAGCTAGCCCAAGAGCTCCAGCTGTCGAGCCCTCTCCACCTGCCATCACACTCTGGGATCTGCATCTGCCTTCTTCCCTGGGTGCAGGAATGGAACTTTGGTTGTCAGACTTCTACTCTCAAGTGTTTTACCCACAGCACTGTCTTAGTGGACTGCTGAATCCTGCTAATAGCTTTATCTGCACTCTCTACAAATAGACACTCAGCTTCCAACTCTACATGAGCCGTGAATCCTGAACAAAATTGTTTGACATGCGCTATTTTCTGAGTCTTTCCAGATGAAAGAGATGCCCCAAATTAGTCATTTTGAAACAGAGCTGGAGGCCAGGATCTAAGCCATATATTCTCTATCCAAGTTTATAAGCCAATCTCTTCATCCTTATATAGTTGCAGACTTGCAGAAATTTATCAGTCTAGGGTTCTCTTTGTGCCACTTTTACTGAGACAGCAGTTTCATGACTATCTGAGGTCATTATTTGCTTATATATTGTGATCCAGCACAAAGTCCTTGGGCCTGAGCCTGACTACTCTTTTTATATTGTCAAGAAAAGGCAATTAGAAGATGATGCATGAGGCAGTTTGAGATGAATTTTTATTGCACATATCCACTTGTGTGTTGGAACAAAGGGGAAAGGGTGTGAGCCCAGCACAGCACACAGTCAGAAGACAGTTTGCAGGAGTGGTCCTCTCCTTCTGTCATGCAGGTCCTGGGACAGCTCAGGTCAGCTTGCAGCCAGTTTTCAGCCCCATGGAGAGTGGCTCAGGACTGCCTGTACCTCCAGCCCCAAGGGTCTGTGCCATCTCTTGCCTCCACAGGTGCACACAGACACACACGTATACAAATATTTGATTAAACACATAAAAAGGATTTTCATGACCTCTGTAGATCTGACATTGTCTTTATCCTGGATCTGGACTGGAACATTCCCATTTCAAAGTGCCATGGTGTCTCCATGCATCCACCCCAGCTGCTGGCCTGGATTGGCCATGGAAGAGGTGCACACAAGGAATGCCAGGTGCCAGGTGCCAGTGATGACAATGAAGATGGTCATATAACAATAGTTCATATCTCTAAGCATATACTATTTTACCATTCTAAACATTTCGGGAAGTTTTCCATTTAGTTCTTAAAAAAAAAAAAAAAAAAAAAAAAAAAAAAAACCTTTTGTAGATACAAAGCCTAAAGATGCTCTTCCTGGGCACACTGTGTGTGTGTGTGTGTCTGTCTGTCTGTCTGTCTGTCTGTGTATAGTATGTATGTATGTATGTATCTGTGTGTGTATGTATGTGTGTGTCTCTGTGTATGTATTATGTTATGTATGCAGTATATGTATGTGTGTATATTTGTGTGTGTTTTTGCGTATGTGTATGTGTCTGTGTGTATGTATGTAGATGTAATTCTAAATGGTCTTATTAAATAAGAAACACAGACGCAAATAAAGAGTTAAAAGCCCAGAGATTGAGCAGTAGCCAAGAGCTAAGACCACCTTATCTTACCACTCGCTGCTGTCCTCCCCCTGAGAGAGAGACCTTGTTCCTGTGTCCTGTCTCTTTATTGCCTTGTTCTACCTTCTCATTGGTTCTAAACCCAACCACATGACTTTCTTGTCACTACTGTCTATACAGACCTCCAGGTCTCTATGGTTCATACTGAGATTAAAGGTTCGGGTCACCATGTGATAGGATTAAAGGTGTGTGCCACCACCACCAGACTTCTGCTAAATGGCTTGCTCTTAGCTCTTGATCCCCAGGCAACTTTTTTTATTAACATACAAATAAAATCACATTTCAGCACAAATAAAATGTCACCATATTTCCCCCTTCTATTCTATTCTAATAAAAAAAAGGAAAAAGTTATAACTAATATAAGAAAAACTATATACAATAAGTATAATAAATATATACAAGCAATAAATACCTAAACGATGTCTAGTCCATTTGCATTTGACAAACTCAGAGAAAATAATTCCAAAATGTACCTGATTCACCTTCTATCCTAACTTATATTACTAACAGAACTATCTTATAATGTCTTTCAAATTCATACACTTACACCTCTTTAGTGAGTTTCTTTTCTGAAATTCTTAACAAGGAAAACCATAACTATAACTATCTAATCTTTAACTATAACTATAACTATCTAATCTTCAACTCCCTCAGAGACCTCTAAAAAGGAAATAATATTACCTAAAAAAATAAAAACAGGAAGTGCACGCAAGCAGCTTCCAATAAAGTTGTGAGTTGACAGAAACAACCAGCTGCCTGGACAATCATCCAAGATCTCTCTGCAGCATTGGAGCATCATCTTCAGCCTATAGGCTTAGTGAATCTGACAGACTCATTTGTGAAGTAGGATGTACACAAGATCAACAGTTCAACCTCACATTTGGTGAGAGCAGTCCATGTTCCAGAAACACCTGAATTCCACTAGTATCCTGTCATGATTCAGGATTTTAAATTCTGGAAATTGTTGATTTTTCTTTTAATTCAGCTGTCTTCTCCACATCCCATTCTTCTTAGCTTGGGGTGGCTTCATCTCTTTTATTAAATGCCTGTCTACAATTGAGAGGTTAGACTCCATCAGCTTAGTTACTCTCTCAAGAATAACTGTTTCAGCTGTTGTTCCACTGCACATCAAAAGCCATTGGTACACTGCCAGTTCAGCTGCCTTCAGATTGTACCTTTTTGAGATTGCAAAGGCCAATCCAGGGATGGTGCCATATTGTCCTGGCCTCAGAAGATGCCTTTTGTTAAAGCCACAACCACATTTGTCTTGGCAAGAATAGGTAGTCCTTTGTCTCGTGTCCTGTCTGTCCATTTTGTCCTGTTTGTCAGCAGTGGATTTGAGGATACTTTGTTGTCCAGTGGCTAACTTTTGCTACAATGAAAGTTAACTCCATATGCAGTTTCTTCAATGCCCATATTTTCTCCAAAGTAGATTGGTACTGCCAGGAGTCAACATGTCTCAGTCATAACAAAAAAGAAAAATTCCTAAGTTATTAAAACATTTTAAATGCCATATTCTGTAGATCTCTGAAGGGTTTGAAGATTACCTATCTAAAGTATATCTGCTTGATCTACTTACCTAATATGACTACAAGTTCAATTGTAATGTCTAACTAACTTTCATTTCTTTATATCCTAATAGTTGGTAATAATAACATCCAAGGATCAGCAAATTGCATTACATTGTTAAATGAACTGTATAAGTACAATATCTTGAGCAAGAAATATACATATAGCATTTTCTAACAATCTCAATATATATATATATATATATATGTGTGTGTGTATATATATATATATAATTTGTATACAATATACAAAAATCCAATCCAATGTAAAGTATTTAAAACTAGTAACTGTCTTTTAAAATTTGATTCAATAATCTTTCTTTTTATCTATATCATATCTATATCTTCTCTTTACTTTTCAGAGTAGAGTAAATAATCTGCCCTCTATTCTATCATATATATGTGTATAATTTTTTAAAAACAAGAAGCTTAAATCTAATCTCCTTTGCTTAGCCTTTTTCCTAACCCTTAACAGCAACTTGTAACCAACCCTCCTAAACAATGAAAATTATCCCAGACCCAAAACCCATTAAAAGACCAAAAACTACCCACTCCACACCACCTCCTTGAGAATGTGGGTGTCATGTTCTTAAAATTGCTTCCTGCTGGATATGGGTGAAGGTATCATAACCTTTATTATGAAAAGAAAAATTTGGGGTTAATTGTCAAATTCTAGGAAAGGTAGCTATATCCTTTGTTGTCCAGTATGTGCATAATGCCGAAGTTCAGGGCTTATTTCAAGTCCTTATTCAAGTAGTCTGTGAAACTGGATCATCTCAGCTAGCCATCTCAGAATTGCTCTGAGCACTTTGTAGTCCAAATCTGATCTGTAGATGATGCTTATCAGCTTAGTGGTATTATTATTGTCCATGTGGAATTGTTGTTGTTATGGGGCCCCATCTTCTTCCTGGAGACTTCAGTTGATATTAGGCCTGGCCATGATTTCCTGTGGAAAACTGATAGAGACTTGAACACAAAGACATGCATAGGTAGCTAATTGAAGCCTTTTTTTCTAGAATTAGTTAATACTCTATATGACCATTAATTTCTTAACAAAGTTTAAAATATATATATATATAAATCTTGTAAATTTTGATATAAAATTCATACTTTAAGAAAAGTTTAAAGAATCAGAATAAAAATCAAAGAATTGAGAATATAATAGTCCCTTAAATTTTTTTTGTTTTTTGATTTTTGTTTTTTCTCCTGTCCCATATCAGAAGATGGCTCTTTCTTCTGGCATGATACAGGGAGTCTGCATTTTCCTTTTAACAACATGCTTGTGTTTAAAGAATGAGAGAGCCATTCTCCAACTCCAAAGCTAGCTTTAATTTTTAATTGAACTGGGTCTACAAGAAGACCATTAGTGTTAAATGTCTTTAGAAAAGAGCAGAAACAAACATTTAGGAAGACTCAATGAAATTTTATAGATGATATACCAATAGGCCATTTTACTCTTTTTCCTGGGACAGATGATTTGTCCTTTTTCTTCAGTTGTCTCATTTGTCCAGTGTTCTTAAGATTCCTTAGCCTTCATTCTCCTAAAAGACAAAACCAAAAACCTTTCCCCAAGACTAACTTTGAGAAGGTTCCTTTTTGGCAAGTTATACCTGATTAAATGAAAATGCATGTGTTAATGGTATAAGTTAGTTTAAATTGGATGGTCATGCTGGTTGATGAACTATCTATCACCTCTTCTAATTAAGAGGTCTTTCTTGTTCAAATTGAACCTTTATCAATTTTGATGGTATCCACAGCTTATCTTCTTGTGTAGAAACAAAAGCAAAACCTTGCCCCCAACGTAACACATATCCTGGTTTCCATTCCGAGGTCAGTACATCCTTAAAGTATATAGGCTGATTTAATTCTGTAGTTTTTTTCTATTATCCAATGTCTCTCTGCAACTGTTGTTCCTTTTCATTAGCATTGAGAAAATTCAAAGTTAAGAGAACATTATGCAGTCTATTTCCGGGGGGGTTTGTTACCCCTTTCTGTTTATTTAGCATATGTATGTGTGTATCTGTGTGTCTCTGTATATATAGAGTGTATATGTATGTATGTGTATGTGTATGTGTCTGTGTGTATGTAGTGTGTGTGTATGTGTATATAGTGTGTATGTGTGTATGTCTGTGTGTGTCTCTGTGTATGTAGTGTGTATATGTGTCTGTGTGTCTCTATATGTAGTGTGTGTATGTGTGTGTGTGTGTGTGTGTGTGTGTGTGTGTGTGTGTGTGTGTTGGCCTACATTTTCCTCTACACCATTGTGGAGATTAGAGGACAATTTGTTGAGTTCATTCTCTCCTTCCACCTTTTTGTGAGCTCCAGCAAATGAGCTCAGGCTTGTGCGACAAACACTGTCCTCTTTGTGGGACTCACTAGCCCTAGGGTGTTCACACTGTAACTGCTCTACTGCTCCCACACTCTTTTCTCTTTACTTCATTTGGGAAGCTGAAAATCTGCCCTCAACCCCACATTCATATCTAGCTTTACTTATCTGAGATGGCTCGTGGATTGCCAAGCAGAGAAGCGCTGCGTTCTCTGTGATGCCCACATTGGTTCAGATCTTAATGAATTTGGAAGGGTGCCTGGAGATGAAAGCAGATCTGTGTATCTGCAGTCACTTCAAGACCTGCCCAGAACCTAACAATTTCCCATTGGATCAACCAGGAAAAGAACTGTGTCTATTCAACTCTGGATTTTTAACTTAGGCACTTTATTCAAGCAAAATAAAAAGTAAGTTCAGATTCAGACCATTGCTTGTGATGGTTTTGGTTTTTTGTGTGTGTGTTTGTTTGGAAAATTGTCATTTACCTAGCCAAGGCCTCTTCCCTGTCTGTCTACCAGGGAGTCTGTTGAACTCCTAGTCTTTCCTTCTGCCCTCTCAGAGGTCACCCTAATTGCTCTGAGGTCTTGTCTGCTTTGAACTGATAGAGAAACAGCAGTCAGGGTGCCTCAGAGGGTCTCTCTAAGGAGCCACAATAAAACTTAAGTGATAACAGTGATCCACAGCATAAGACAGCCATTTGATAATGGTATGCATCTCTGCAGCTTATCATACGAGTAGCATCTCTATGAGTCAGTGGTCCTCAAAAGAAATCCCAAGACAAGATCCCAAATTGATAACATCTTCAGAAGAAACCCAAGAAGAGCCTCTGAAATGACACAGTCCAGGGATCTTGCTTGAGATTATTCTCTCTACCAGTTAAAGAATTAAAAGGCCAGAAAAGTCTGGAGTACAGGAGATGGAAGCAGAGAAATCTCAGCCACCACAGACAGCAGCCAATAGGATCCGCCATTAAAGAAAGGTGTTTGTGGGGTGAGGCATGAAGAGGAGAAGACCCTCCACAGCAGAGGGACACTCACAGCAGAGATGGCCGGGCCCTATGGTTTTTGCATTATTAGTTTCAATTCCTAGTGATGACAGTAATATCTACTTCTAGACCTTTTAATTTGGAGAACTGGCTTCTGGAAGTTCAGTTCCTATTCTTTTGATTTTGGCATTCCTGTGCTCTGGTAAGAAAATCATCACTGCATTGTAATGGTGGTGGTGGGCAGGGAATTCGTTCCTGAGAAGCAAACTGTGCAAGAAGGGAGGTGAGCTAGTTTGGGAGCTTGAAGTTCTTGTATTAATTCTTGTTGAGTTAACATATAAGTCTTGAATGTGTTGACTCCTTCAAGAGTCTGTTCCGCACTCAAGGTCTCACAAGGATAAATTACTGTGGAAAACTATCAACATTTATATTATTTTACTTTTATGTATATGAGTGTTTCGTCTGCATATGTGTGTATGTACCACGTGGATGCCTACTACCCAAAGAGGCCAGAAACGGCTGTTAGATCCCCTGGAACTGGAGTAACAGGTAGTTGTGAGCCATCATGTGGGTGCTGGGAACTAAATGAATCTGGGTCCTCTGCAAGAACAGCCAGTACTCTTAGCCACAGAGCTGTCTCTCCAGCCCCAACATTACTAGGCAAGTCTTCTACTAACCTAGAAAACACAAGACTATGCTCAATCCTCAGCACCAAACAAAATTGGATATAATGCACAAGCCAGTAACCCTGGCACTAGGGAGAGGGAGGCAGGAGGATCATAAGTTCAAGGCCATCCTCAGCTACATAATGTTTGAAGCCAGCTTGTGCTACATGAGGGTCTGTCTATAAATGAATAATTCCCCCAGTGTTTGCCCCTGAACTGCTTTTGGTTCACTGCTTCCCTGTGGTAGATGCCATTCCATGTGTGTTAACTTCAAGTTCACTGTGGCTCACAGTTTGGAGGTGTCAGACCATGTCTGCAGACACATGTTGCATGAGGCCTCTGGTGGCAGGTAAGCAGCAAACAACAAAGCCATGCATCTCGTGGTCAGGGTCTGAAAGAGAGGAAGAGGGGAGCTGGAACATGCTCCCAGTAACTAACTGGAAGGCTTCCCACTAGGCACTGCTTCCTAAAGGTCCTCCCACCTCCCAGAAGCACCAAGCTAGTGAATAAACCTTTAGCACATGGACCCCTGGGGAATATTCTACAAAGAGCAAACTGCTTTTTGTTTGGTTCCATAGGCAAACCTTCTTCAATATCATACAAGTTCATTGATGAAAATGTTGAGAGGGATAGAACTTAATGAAAAGTCCCCGGGAGAGCTGGGGAGAGGGTACAGTGTCTTATTTGGGTTTCTGTTGCTATGATGAAACACCATGATCAAAACAACTTGGGGAGTCTTAGGTTCCAAACCTGGGACAAACAGGTGAGATGCCTATTTAACATGCCCCAGTGAACAATGGCCGCCAGGTTCTCCCTGCACCCTCAATCCCTGGCTGTTAACAGGACCCTCCTGGCTACATACCCCACCCCTACTCTGAACTCTGCAGCCCAGGGGCTGGATTGCTCTTCCCCTAGCTGCCCTTCCCTATATAATCCAACCATTTTGGCTCTGTGTCTGCTTGATGTGGGCCTGGCTGCTGTGTCTGGTATAGTCCATGCACCACTCCCAAACTCCACCCCACTCCACCTCACCCCACTTCACCCCACCTCACCCCTGGCCTCCTTGCTTGGCTTGGAGTCCTTATCTGCCCTGGACACTCCCAGATGTCCCTGCCTCTGGCTATGCTCTCCCACATATCTATAATAAATTTTTTCCTCCACCATACCTAGGAGTAGCCATGTCCTTTCCTTTTTATTTCTTTTTTTTCCATTCAAGGGGAGGAAAGGGTTTATTTGGCTTACACTTCCACATCTCTGCTCATCATCTGAGGAAGCAGAACAGGAACCCAAACAATACAGGAACCTGGAGGCAGTAGCAGAGGCAGAGGCCATGGAGGGGTGCTGCTTACTGACTTGCTCCTCATGGATTGCTCAGCCTGGTTTTTTTTGTTTATAGAATCAGGAGTACTAGCTCAGGATGACCCCACCCTCAATGGGCTGGTCCCTTCCCCATGAATTACTAATTAAGAAATTGCTCCACAGGATTATATACAGCCTGATCTGGTGGAGGCATTTTCTTTATTGAGGTTCCCTCCTCTCAGATGACTCTAGCTTGTGTCAAGTTGACATAAAACTAGCCAGTAAACTCAGTTCATAGGGTGTTTGCCTTACAAGCATGAGAACCTGAATTTGAATCCCCAGCACCCACACAGAAAGCTGTACATGGTGGCATGTGCCTGTAACCCCAACACTGGGAAGGCAGAGACAGGAAGTCCTGGATTGACCAGAAGCCAGCCTAGCCAAATAAGTGAACCAGGAGGAGGGCTAAGATGTCTCAGTGGGTTGCTGTGGAATAATCCTTTTATACACTGTGAAGATGTGTTGCTGTCACTGTTAATAAAGAGCTGACTGGCCAATAGCTAGGCAAGAAGAGGGTATGCAGGAGATCTAAACTGAGAGAATGGCTGGGAAGAAGAGGGGGCAGAGTCACCAGCCAAATGCAGAGGAAACAGGAGATGACCATGCATCCTGAAAAAAGGTACCAACACATGGTAGAGTATAGATAAGAAATACGGGTTAATTTAAGTTGTAAGAGCTAGCTAATAACGAGCATAAACTCTCAGCTGAGTATTTATAATTAGTAATAAGTCTCCATGCTGTTTATTGGGGAGCTGGCAGTGACAAAGATAAACCCCACCTGCTGTAGGGTGTCTTTCTGTTTGCTGTGAATATATGTGTTGCTCCCATTGGCTAATAAATAAAGCAGCTTTGGCCTATGACAATACAGCTTAGAGGCAGGCAGGAAATCCAAGTACAGATAGAGAGAGAAGGGTGGAGTCAGAAGACAGCAGCCCACGTCCAAATAGCAACATGTAACGGGACACAGGTAAAGCCATGGAAGATGTGGTGATTAATGAAAATGGGTTGAGTTAAATTATAAGAGCTCGCTAGCAAGAAGCTTGAGCCATAGGCCATACAGTTTGTAATTAATATCAAGCCTCTGAGTAATTATTTTATGGGCTGTGGGACCAAGGGTGGGAGAGATTCATCCAGGCCTCAGGGCCAGGTGGGACTGGAGAAACTTCCAGCTACACCTACCTACAAATGGTGCCACAAATCTGGCCATATATATCCACATAAGACCTGAGAAAGCTTAAGAAAAGGTTCCAAATACACAGAAATGAAGCCAAATGTGGCTTCCTAGTCTCACAGTCTTATGCCAGCCACAATACAGAGATGCATCTCCCAGCAGCTGTGTGCAGGATGGAGTCAGCCACCAGCCACCATGCACTAGCACTATGCACTAAGCTGACCATGCCAGCAGATAACATAGCAATTTAAGATTCATCTCATGCAATCAAAGAACACTTCAGATGCTCAATAAAGACAGACCCATACAAAAGAAACCTCTAAACAGGTTACAGTTTGTTTAAAAATGTAAATAGGCTTGAGAAGAAAAGGAGAAAGGATATAGACAGTCATAAAAAAAATAGTTTTTAAAAGTCCTTTAATAAGAAATAAAGTAATATAAAAGAAAGAAGTCATGTAAAGATGGAAAATACACAGGAGTCTGGATCCTATATGTTATTATGTGGTCTTTGAAGTTTTTGAATGCTGATGAACAAACAATAGCTGCTGAGAGACATTGGATTGTAAAGTTGCTGGATTAAATCAATGTATATTTTTAAAATGTCTTGACTTCACAATGGAAGTCAAAAGATATGTTGCTTTGGGGAAGAGGTTGTGCTTTTGTTCCCACAGAAAATGGAAGGCTGAGGATTCATTTAAGGTTGATAAAGATTAAGTTTGATTGAGGAAGACCCCTCTGAAAATCCTGGCTACAGACATAAAGAAATAAACCTAAAAAAACTACAAGTATATGATGTATATTTTACCTGCTCAAACATAAAATGAAAAACTCATTTATTGCTGGCTTTAGTACAACACACAGTCTATACTTATATTAATGCAGATACGTATATTTCCTTTAAAAGTTTATGTATTTACAGAACAAGAGTCCAAATACCAATGAAAACAAATGGCCCAGGTGACCCAGCATCTTAAAACGCCTCTGTTACAATTTCCTTGGAGTTCTCCATCCAGAACAGCTTCAAGGCTGCTGGCTGAAATGGTCCAGCCTCACAGACTACTCCAGCCAGGACTTAACCATTATCCTGAATTTTTGCAGGGTCCCCCAAAGATGCCAACACTCCCAGACAACAGGAAGTACTCTAGAAAAAACAATGCCCATATTCCGAAAAGATGATTTATGGATTTTGGACATCATTTGGGATGGGGGTTGGTTACAAACTATAATTGGTCATAGTCAAGGAAAAGGCTAAACCAAGGAGTTAAATTCAAAGATCTCTTTCTAAAGGAAAAAGGGGGATCTAATATAGAAATGATGAAATAAAAGGCTTTATTATGGAATCTACTTTAATCCAAAAAACAACTATTAATCTCAAAATATTTTTTATTGGTATGTGTTGGTTAAAGTGGCACTACTTGTGGCTGGCCACCGCCTGTGATGGCCATGCTGACGGAGGAGCATGCTGGTGGAAGAATCATGAGCCATGGTTACCTTTCTAGAGCTTTATTGGGAGAGAGGGAGAGAGAGAGAGAGACAGAGAGACAGAGAGGAAGAGATGCAGAGAGAGAGGAAGAGAGACAGAGAGACCCTACAGAGGGCGGAAAGAGAGAAGGGGGAGTACAGAGGGCCCGCCCGCTTTTTAGGCTGGCCTGCATCCCATGATGATGATGTAATTAAGGGCAAAACCCTTACATCCCAGACTTTCACTTATTATTTTAAAAAAGCAGGTAGATGGGAATAGGGGCATTGTTCCTCTCAAAAACTGCTCCAGCTGATTTTTTGGGTGTTGGTTGGCTCTTGGGGGAATGGAGAAGGGGAGTCTTCCGAGGTAGACAGGCGTTGTGGGATGCTGTCTGTCGTCCATTTGTTCTGGAGGCATGTATCCCTCTTGGCTGTGGCTGGGAACCTTCTGTCTGACAAGATGCTGGTGACATAGAAAAAAGCTTAGAGAGAAAACAATCATTATTATTTTATGTTGGTAGATCTGGCCTGTCCAGATGGATTTTGAAACATGTTAAGCTTTATCAAAGACAGATTATTTTAAAGCACCTGTTTCCTTTACTAGTTCGGCATCCAGGAGACAGGTGATCAATTGTTAAAAGCATCTCACAGTAATAGATGTTTACATTAAAGTCTTTTTGTAGCACCCAGACACTTTTGAGTCTGGGGGTGTAAATACCTTTTAGTTGTTACAGTTTCTTACTTGATGATCTTTGGACTCAGGTTCTGTGGTGGTCCTGTATCATTGGCTAAACAGTAACTTAGAACAGGGAACTGGGAAGAGAAAAGTTTGTGGTGCATGAGAACTTTTTTTTTTCCCCAAATTAGGAACAAGGCAAAGATCATGGCCCTGTCTGTATGCACATGAGAAACACAGGCAGTAACTTTGAAGTGAGACAATGAGCTCTTATCTTAGTTGGAAATCTTCTTCATTCAGTAACTCTGAAAGTGCAATTAAATCTGGTAAAGTAAGTAAGGCTGTCCTCTGTACCCGACAATAGAAAGGAGAAGTGACATCCTAAAATTCCCGGGACTGAGTCAGTGGCTCTGGTGTCCAAAAGGAATGAAACAGATCGCTTCCCTGTTGCATTCTGGGTTGCCTACCATGTCTATACCCAAGCCTGGATTTGTTGGAGGTCTTAGCTTGGGGTACCCATGTGTCTTGGTGCCTGGGGGCAGTCAGCTGACTGGTTGTCTTTCTAGGTGACACTTTTAACAAGGCTGTTGATGGCCTGGCAGGGCATTTGCTAGCCTGTGGTCTTTTTCTCACTTAAAACAGGGACACAACAGTTTTCGGGAGTCAGCGAGTGCCAGCACTTGGCAATTTTGTTTTTGGGCTTTTATCTCTTCCCTGGCACACCTTAAATGCCACAGGTGACTCTTTTGCCGGTGGGGTCAGGAGCCTTGCTTAAGTTTTAGTCAGGAGGTCTGGGGAACAAGAGACAGATTTTATTCAGTGTCCTGAATTTTTTTTTTCCTGATGATTGGTGGCTAAAGGACAGCTTTTGGAAGATCTGCCAGTAGGCAGACTGTAAACCAATCCTTTTGGAAGACTTGTCTGAGGCTATAAGCTGATTTTTTGGCTTAGGAGCCATCCTGACTACTGTAAACTTAATCGTTTGGATCTCAGCCGCTTTCAGATCCGTCTGTGCTTCTCAAAGCAGTTTGAGAATGAGTGGATGGAGTTAAGGTGAGTTAGGGCGAGAGTCTTAGAAGCCGCCCAAGCCACCCATTTGAGCCCGCCCACTGTTACCAGAAGTCAGACAGAAAAGGTTGCATGTGGCTGACGCAGAAGTGGGGAAGGAGAAGGGTTTAGAGCTTTTAGCAGAAAGCTTGGAGATAAAGTAACTCTTATTTGCCCATTCATTTGCTGGCAGAATTTCCCGCAACTTTGTTATGCGGCTAGATTTACCGGTACCCGCCCCATCCACCAATGTAAGTGGGTGGTATTCACCCCTTTGTCCCATAGCTTTTGACCATTTGCTGGCAGAAGTTCCTGCAATTCTGTTAAGTGTCCAGATTTATTGGTACCCGCCCCATCCGCCAATGTAAGTGGGTGATATTTTGTCCTTTTGTCCCATGTCTGTAGCAGAGAGAAAAAATAAAAATTAAAATAACAAATTGGGACCAGACTTCAACTCAGGCGTCCCCGAGAATGAAGAAAGATCTAAAAATCCGCTCTAGTTCCTGTCCTCTTCATCAAGGGATGGGAAGGACTGTGGCTGTGCTGCTGTTGGTCCACCCGGTAGACCCAAGACGACATTTTTCTCCTCGTCAGGAGCAAAAATGTGCCTGCTGTTGCCAGCACAGCCCAAGGACAACCCTCAGGGTGACCTTCTCAAAGAATATAGCTCAGACTACAGCCATTGAGAATGGCAGACTCACTGTGAAAAATTGTGGCAGTATCAGTAGTGGTAGATGTATAGGGGTCCTGCTGAGGTGAGAGACGTGAACATGCTCTTGGTCTCACTGGACAGGGGATGAGGTGGCAAGTGGCAGCAGTCAGTAGGTCCTCAGTTGGTGTATCCAAGTCATGGCACCAAATGTTGGTTAAATCAGCATTGCTCGTGGCTGGCCACCACCTGCAACGGCCATGCCGACCGAGGGGTGTGCTGGTTGGCAGAAGAATCACGAGCCATAGTTACCTTTCTAGAGCTTTATTGAAAGAGAGGGGGAGAAAGGGGAAGAGAGACAGACAGACAGACAGACAGACAGAGAGACTGCGCAGAGGGAAGAGAGAAAAGGGGGAACACAGAATGCTGCACTGGTGGCTGGCTGTTGGCAGAGAGTGCTGGACAGAAGAGTCAGTGCAACATAGTTACCTTTTAGAGCTTTATTGAGAGAGAGGGGGAGAGAGAAAAACAGAGAGAGAGAGAGAGGAAGAGAGACAGAGAGACCTCACAGAGGGAAGATAGAATAGGGGGGGCACAGAGGGCCCACCTGCTTTTTAGGCTGGCCCATAATGACATAATTAAGGACAAAACCCTTACAGTATGGATTTTGGTTTATTGATACAAATTTAAAGTTAATTTTGTTATATGTTTCTACTCTTGTTTGGGGCATTGTGTTTATGCAGCTCATTTTTTTTTTAATTAAGGAATTTCCTACTAACCCTACATACCACCCACAGATCCCACCTCCTCCCTCCTCCCACCCCACAGCCCTCCCTCCCAAGCTATACCCACATCCCCCCAAGTCAAGGTCTCCCATAGGAGTCAGCAAAACCCAGCACATGGAGCTGAGGCAGGTCCAAGGCCCTCCCCGCCGCACCAAGGCTGCACAAGTTGCCACACTGCAGGCACTGGGCTCCCAAAAGCCTGCCCATAGAACAGGGACAAATCCTGATCCCCCTGCCCAGGTGTCCCCCAAACAGTTCAAGCTAAATAACTGTCTCTCGTTTCCAGAGGACCTAATCCAGTCCCATGGGGGCTCCACAGCCACTAGTCCACAGTTCATGGGTCTCCACCAGTGTGGCCAGCCATCTCTGCATGTATTCCCATCATGACCTTGATGTCCCCTGCCCACAGAATCCCTCCTCTCTCCCATAGACTGGAGCTTAGCCTCTGCATCTGCCTCCATCAGTCACTGGGTAAAGGCTCTATGATGACAGTTAGGGTATTCACTAGACTGGTCACCAGAGTAGACCAGTCCAGGCACCCCCTAGATCACTGCCAGCAGTCCAAGGTGTGGTCATCCCTGTGGATTCCTGAGAGCTTCCCCAGCACCCTGCCTCTTCCCACTCCCATAATGTCTTCATCTATCACGGTATTTCCTTCCCTGCTCTCCCACTCAGTCCCCATTCAAGCTCAACCCTCCCATTTCCCATGTTCTCACCCCCCATTTCTTGCCCTCCATCACCTCTTCCCACCCCTATGCAGCTCATTTTAAAATATAATTTATAATTAAAAATACAGATTAATAGCCATCTATGATAAACTTATAGTTGTATTAGGTACCTTTTCAAAGTTAAACAGATATATTTAGAAGGATAGATGGTCTTCAAACACTTCAAAGACCTACATAATATGGCATTAAAGATGTTTAATAACCTGAGGCTTTTCATGACACATGACAGTGAGACATATCTGCTCCTGACAGCACCCATCTACTTCAGAGAAGATAATGGACATAAAAGAACCTCCCTGTGGGGTTTACTTTCTTTGTGGCAAAAGCTAGTCATTTGGGCAAAAAACTGCCCTTGCTTCAACTACTGACAGACAGTAGCTATCCAAACTGGATCAGTAGGATGCAAAAAAAAAAAAAAAAGCAACTGCCAAACTTTTCCAAGACAAGGTAGGACATTTCCCTGCTTCTCAGAAATGTCTGCCAGATATACTAGGCCTATAGGCCAAAAATAGATGCCCCAAAATTACAGAGCAACTTTGGGTGACTGTCCAGGCAGCCAGATGTCTATTGTTAGGTAGTATTACATCCTTCTGGGGTCTTTGACGGAGTTAAAGACTTAATAGTTAAGCTTATAGTTTTTCTTAGTTATGATAAGAAGTAAATTAGATATAAAACTTTAGACTCACAAAGATAGATATTTTCATTAAATTTGTCAAATACAAATGGACTGTGTATTGTAACTGTAATTCTTACTTGATAAATGTTTTTGTTGTATATGCTATGTTAAAGTTAAAACCTTTTTTTAATTGGACAAAAAGGGAGAAATACTGTAGAATAATCCTTTTGTACACTGTGAAGATGTGTTGCTGTCATTGTTAATAAAGAGCTGACTGGCCAATAGCTAGGCAAGAAAAAGTTAAGCAGGATATCCAAACTGAAAGAATGCTGGGAAGGAGAGGGGTGGGGTCACTAGCCAAATGCAGAGGAAGCAGGAGGTAAAGAGGCATACACATGCCAAGTAGCTGCGATGACCAGCCTCTAGTCCCAGAACTAAAGGTGGAAATGGGGTTTCCAGAACAAGCTGAATGCCTAGACTCACCTGGGTCAGATGAGAGACCCTGCCTTAATATACACACACAGTAGAGCATAGTTGAGGAAGAAGCACATCAACCTGTGGCCTCCACACTAATACTCATGCACACACACACACACACACACACACACACACACACACACACACTGATAGTGCTTTCAGTTTGGAGCAGTTGGGAAGAAAACTGCCCACCAAGGTCATTCAGTATCAATCATTGGATAGTGTCTTCTGAAGAAAACAGTGTTAGCTTTTCATTGTGTCCACGTGAGCAACTTTTCTCTTCATATAGTTCACGGAGTGAGGCCTTACCCAAGAAACTTTTGCTAACTCAATGAAGATTTTTCTCCCATTTGTTTTTTTTTGTTTGTTTGTTTTTTTTTTTTACAGAAGTTTCGTGATTTTAGATTTTGCATCTAAGTTTAGTACATTTTGGTTTTGTGTATGACACAATATGATTCAAAATTATCTATTATTTATTCCCATTTAATCATTCCATTTGTTCACAAAAGCAATCTTTTTGCAATTGAACTGCCTACCACTTACATTTAGATCTATGGTCCAAGGGTTGGGGATTTAGCTCAGTGGTAGAGCACTTGCCTAGCAAGGGCAAGGCTCTGGGTTCTGTCCTCAGCTCCAAAAAAAAAAAAAAAATCTATGGTCCAGTAAGATACTTTGTGCAGAGATGTGACAAGGTCCTTTAAACAAAGTCATGTACCTGTAATAAGGAGAATTGATTATAATAAAACAAATGTAGGAGAGAAATGCCATCACTCAGGAGGCTGAGGCAGGGGGATTACTGAGAATTCAAGGTAAGCCTGGGCCATAATAGTGGTAGTGGTGGTGAGAGTATTGCTCAGCTGATGAAGGCACTTGCAAACAAGCCTGACCTGAGTTCAATCCCTGGGACCCATTCAGTACAAGAGAAACCAATTCCCACAGTTGTCCTCTGACCTACACACACACACACACACACACACACACACACACACACACACACACACACTGTATAATAAAATATTTCCCAAAAGAAAACAAAAAGAAGAGAGAGAAAGTATATTTGTAGTCCAGGTGAGAAATGATGGAAGGCTGGACAGGTGGTAAGCAGAGTAATGATGCATTTTGTTTTAATTGGCATTTCCCTAGTGACTGAAGGTGTTAGCTCCCTTTTGTGCTGTTTTCTTCCATTTATCCTCTAGGATGAGTATCTGTTCAAACCACTAAGCCACTCTTCCTCGACTTTCTTTTAGACACTAGCATCTAGTATTCACTGGACAGTGTAAAACAAGGGAGCAGCAAGATCTGGTGTGGCTTTGTGGTTAAGGTCTGATGACAGTGACCGTTGATGTGGCTCTCCCAACCATTTTACATCTTCAGTGATCAATCTGTTCAGACAGCTTACCTCTCTGATCCTGTGGGGGATTTAAACAATGGAAGATCTTTTAACAGGTATATACACCTGCTCTGAGCAGAGGGACAATGATGAATCAGTGCAGAACGAGAGCTTGGTTAGGAGCTCGTCCTCCAAGTGGGAAACACCTGACAGGGAAGGGCACAGACTAGGAATATTCTAGAAACAGTTTATAGAAATGCACAAAGAAAAATAGGAATCTAGGGTATTTTGTTTTGTTTTATGTACTTATTTATTTCTTTAAGTTACATTTTTGTTTTGTGTGCCTGAGTGTGAACATGTATGGGCACTCACGCTCCAGCACATGTATGGTCATAGGGCATCAGGAACCATTACCTGCTAAGCTATCTCACCAGCCATATACATACATATATGGAGACAACTTATTGCTGTGTAGCTCTGGTTGACCTAGCATTCCCTATGTAGATCAGGCTGGCCTTAAACTTGTGGTAATCCTCTTGCTTCTGCCTCCCAAATGCTGTAATTAAAGGTTTGGGACACCATACCCAGCTTTTTGTCATTGTATTATTGTATTTGAGGCTAATCTCCTCCTGCAGCCCAGACTGAATGCACAACAGTCTCCTGCCTCTGTCTCCTGAGTACTAGGGTGGTAAGCGTGAACCACTGTGCTAGCTTTTTCGGTGTTTTGGTTTGGTTTTGAGATGTGGTCCTGCTGCACGGCCCAGGCTCCCCTGTTTCCTGTATTTTGGACTCAAACTGCAGAGAACATGGAGAACTGGAAAGTGGCAGAGAAACAGGAGGGAGATGGTTAGTGTTGACCACATGAAAGCAAGTGCTGGCGACACACCAATGTCCCATGCTAAGAAGGCATTGTAGATGAGATGTGGAAGTCACAGATTTTAAAAATTAGCCTATGGGCATGCCTTTAATCCCAGCACTCGGGAAGCAGAGGCAGGTGGGTTCAAGGCCAGCCTGGCCTACAGAGCTAGTCCAGGACAGGTTCCAAAGCTATAGAGAAACCCTGTCTGGGGGGGGGGGGGGGGGGGGGGGAATTTAGCCTATGGATGGTTTCTTAGTTATTTTTCTATTGCTGTGAAGAGACACCATGATCAAGGCAACTTAAGAAAATGGTTTGGGGGACTCAGTTTCAGAGGGTGAGTCCATGATCACCATGGTGGGAGCATGGCAGCAAGCCAACAGCATGCTTGGAGCAGCTTACATCCTGACCCACAGGCACAAGGAAGAAAGAGCAGACTGGGAAACCTCACTCTCTAGCCCCAGGTTCTACTTTACTGGTTCTTGATGGCAGAGGGGCATGTGGAGGACAGTGTGTTCAAAGGAGGGTATCAGGGAATGAGTCTCTACAGAAGTGATATACTCAGGCCAGAGACAGCAACAGACATCAGCACAATGAAAACGGCATGTGGCAGCTCAAGCCAGTGAGCAAATACTAATCCTGCATTCACCGCACAAGTCCATGTGCTGTTCCTCTATGCCAGACATCTCAAGGGCTCAGGCTCCATCCCTGAGCCAAAACAGAAAGAAAGTCTCTACCCCAGAGCTCTCGGGCCAGGAAATGAAAGGAGCCAGTGTTATCAGAGTTTAGAGAACAAGCGAAAGAGTGTGACTCTAGATGGGGTGAAGAGGTAGGCAGAGGCCAGAGGACTACTGTCCTGGCATAATTTCAGAACTCTAATATATGGGCCAGCTGGCTGTGAATGTTCATTCCTATTATCCCATCACTCAGGATACTGAAGCAGGGGAATTGCCATGAGTTCATAGCCAGTCTGGGCTACACAGCAAGATCGTATCTCAAAAAACCAAACCAACAAATAAACAGAAATACAACAGTGCATGATCAGATGGTTTGATCTATTGTTGATGTTTATTTGTTTTGAGAGCAGGAGAATGTTCTGGGGACTTAAACCACGGTCTCATGCCTGATAAACATACACTGTACTCAAACAGTGAGCCACACCCAAGCCCCCAAATTATTAGTTTAAGTGATTACTCCCAATATTGTGTACGTGCCATTTCCTTTCTGTCTTTTCAGCTTTTAGAAGACCACTCTGCAGCTAATCACAGCCCAGCACATGAAGTTTCTGTACAAATAATATGCATTCAATAAACAATAATGACTAGCATTTGAGAGCCTACTGTGTGCTGAGACTGGTCTAAGAATGCCCCATATATCAACCCATGAATCCTCAAAACATACCATCTTGCTTAGCTGCTGAATTAGAAGCAATGGATTTATTGAGGTCATAGGAGCCCAGAGACACCCGAGAATCTTCAGGAAAATCTGTGTGGATAGAAGGGGAAGCGACAGACAAGGGAACCTGCAATGAAACTCCAAGTGTAGCTTCATGTGCCTTAGCATCTTCGCCTCAACGAGGATTTAAGGTGACAGTGAGCTACAGGCTAGGAAATGTGTAGACCTGAAAACTCTATCGATTCTGTAGCCAAAGAGATGAGCAAACGCGCATGACTATCTCTAGGACACTACGTGGGCTTGTTTGGCAAAACCATTTCAAATATTTCAAAGCATAACAATCTCTCAAACACATCAGCAAAGGCCCTTCCCTTTCTGGAAATACATACATAACCATTTAAAAATCTCAAGAATTTGTTATCTGGGATCTGCAAAGAGACTTGTCTGGTTGGCTTCTCCCAACCTGCCCTGCAGTGACGTGATGTTGAACACGCAAATGGAAAAGACACCTGTGGCCTGAAGCGGCTGCACCTCTGTGACTGGGAAGCTAGATAAACATCAGACATACAGGAGGCCCTGGGGAACAGTTGCCACCTGAGCATCAGAGATGCAGAAGTAGTTCCAAGTGAGAAAACAACACCTGGTGTTTTAGAGGGTGAGAAAAGACAGTAGGGGTACTTGTCCGTGGTAACGGGGTGGGGCTGTAACCAAATTCAGCTCAACACACTACACTGTCGTCCAGCGCTGGGGTATGGCTTAGTTGGTGCAGTGCTTGTCCAGCACGGCATGCACCAGGCTTGGCGGTAGGAGTTTGTAAGCCTAGCACTCAGGAGATGGAGGCAGAGGATCAGGAATTTAAGGTCATCCATCCTCACTTATACAATGAATTCAAGGCAAGCCTGGGCTACAGGAGACCTTGTCAGAGCAATCAAAAAAACAAACAAAGCTGGGTGGTGGTGGCGCACGCCTTTAATCCCAGCATTTGGGAGGCAGAGTGAGGCAGAGCTTTGTGAGTTTGAGGCCAGCCTGGTCTACATAGTGAGATCCAGGAAAGGTGCAAAGCTACACAGAGAAACCCTGTCTCGAAAAACAAAAACAAACAATCTACCAAAAACACTGAACCAGATATTGTAAACCAGCTAATTGGTATTGATCTGGCTCTGATGACTGTCCTCTACATGATTAAATGCTCAGGCCCCAGGGTAGTTGAGACCCTTTAAGAAGCAGGGTTCAACAGGAAGTACATAGGCCCTGGGAGGCCTGCCCTCAAAGTGGGTTGTGGAACCCAGGTCTCCGTTTTCTGCTTCCTGGATGAGATGGTAAATAGCTCACTCCATCACGGGCCTCATCGACAGTTCCAAGCCTTGGAGCCACTTGCTCTGAAATCACAGCCAACAAGAGCCCAAATCACTCTTTCCTCTCTCAGTTGGCTGAGGTTTCTTTTTCTTTTTCTTTTTTTCCTTTTATTGAAAATGATTTTTTTCCTCACATAATATATCCTATTTACGGTTCCCCCCTCTGTTCCTCCCAGTTCTTCCCCCCTTTCTGTATCTCAGTACAAAACAAACAGGTGTCTATGGGGTGGTAATAATATCAGATAGGTAAGATAAGATAATAAGATGAAACAAAAACTAACACATTGAAATTGAACAAAACAAACAGAAGAAAAAATCCCCAAGAGTAGGCACAGAAACAAAGACCCACTTGTTCACATACTCAGGAATCCCATAAAAACACTCAACTGAAAACCATAATATATATACAAAGGACCTACAGGATAAAAAGAAAGGATATATTTTAAATTTGTAAATACAAAATATATTTTTAATATTTAAATTTTTTAAAAAATTATTATATATATGATTAAATTTTTTAATTTTAAAAAAGGAAGAGCCCTGACAGGGCATTATGAGACAAGGAACCTCCAAAGACGTCATTGAGTTCATTTTCCACTGACCATCTATTGCTGGGCATGTAGCCTTCTCTTAGAGTAGTCTGTTTCTCCAGCAAGGCTCCCTTGAAGGAAACTAAATTTTCATTTTCAAGTGGTTATCAATTAAAGATAGCATTGGTGTTAGGGATGGAGATGTGTGTCCACTTCTTTCAGCTCGAGGACCATGCAGGCCCTGTGCATGCTGCCTCAGTCTCTGCGAGCTTGTATGTGAGTCTATCCCATTGATTTAGATGACCTTGTGTCCTTGGTGTCTCCGTCCCCTCTGGCTCTTCCACTCTTTCTGTTCCTCTTCTGCAGGGTCCCCTGATCCTTGAGTACAGAGATTTGATGGAGACATCCCACATAGAGCTGAGTGTTCCAAGGTCTCTCACTGTCTGCATAACATCTGACTATGGATCTCTATATTTGTTCCATCTGCTGAAGGAGGAAGCTTCTCTAGTGATAGCTAGGCAAGGTACTGATCTTTGAGTGTTAGCTAAGTATTGACAGCAAGATAAAGCTAGCTGGAATGCTTTCCCCTGGGCACTCCCAAAGAATTCCTGGATTAACTATAGATTTATAAATTTATCCATGATGAAAGCATAACAACCAAGAGTCACCTTCTTATGGGTGTGGTACCCATATCTGTAACGCCAACACTTGAGAGGTAGAGCAGAAAGATCCCAAGTTTAGTTGTGAATTCAAGACTACCCTGAGATATGAGATCCTGTCTCAAAAAAACAAAAACAAAAACAAAAAAACCTCTAAACAAATTATGGCCTGGGATGGGATGTGGCTTAGTACTTAGCAAGTAGCTCAACTAGTGTATACAGATGATCAATCCCTAGTACCATATAAAACTTAGCAAATAACCTCAGGACTCAGGGTGTGGATGAAGGATCAGAAACTCAAACATCCTCAGCTACTATACAACTGAATCCAAGGCTAGCCTGGGAGACAAGAGATCCTGCCTGAAAGGAGAAAAGAAAAGTCACCTGGGCTGGCAAGACGGCTCAGCAGCTAAAGGCCCTTGCTGCCAACCCTGACTCCCACATGGTGAAAAGAGAGAACTGATTCCCTAAAGTTGTCCTCTGACTTTTGCTCATCACATGCTGGATATCTCTCCCTTCACTCCTCTCTCTTTCAAAATAAATAAAATGTTTTTAAAAAGTCACTTTCTCCCCCATTAAACCCTTACTTCTACGGGCCAGTTTCTCTGAGACTAGACCCCCTGCTTGTGTCTTCTGCACCTAAAACAATGGTGTAGACCCTTGCCCTGCCTCAGCCACACACCCCTGGCCCAGCCCCCTCCTAAGTGCTGAAAATTTATATAATTAGGAAATTGGGTACTTTGCTTTATATCATTTTGTAAACTATGTAAAACAAACGTAAACCAAAAGCTGGGGTTCTGCAATTCTAATTTTTATAGAAACCAAACAAAGGCCACCATAAACTCTTATACCCAGTAGGAAGTTGAAGGAGCTGCTTTGCTTGACAGCCCTACCAAACTTAAAACTAATGTGAAAGCCAGCGATCACTGCTGTCATGAATGAGACAGGTTCCAGTCCCTACTTGTTTACCTCTTCCAGGGGCCTTGACTCCTCCCAGGAAATTTCTCTTCCAGAAACTGAAAGCAGTGAGGTTCAGCCCCAACCTTTACCCGAAGATGCATTCCATTGTGAACAAGCTGCTGCACAAAAGAGAACCTAATGGACAAGAATGTGGACGCTCAGCTCATGCTGAGGCAGACACCAAGCTCTATCAGAAAGCAGACAGACAGACAGACAGACAGACACACACACACACACACACACACACACAGCTCTCATGAGTACACAAACTTAAAAACTGTTCGGTCACCATCACAATCAGTCAGGTAGAAAGGCAGGCAGATTTTTAGGCTGAACCCTAAAATCAGTGACTTCACTACGAGGCCCATAAAGTAATTTATACTTAAAGCATTACTTACAGAGTTAATATGAAAAACTTTAAAGTCTGGGCCAGGAGATGGCTCAGAGGGTAAAGGCCTCTGCTGAACAAGCCTGGACGCCTGAGTTTAGTCTCTGAAGGAGAGAACTGACTCCATAAAGTCGTCCTCTGACCTCCATATGCTTGCTGTGGATACACATAAATACACAAACACTATGATGAAATTTTTTTAATATAAAAATACACAATTTAGCTGGGCATAGTGATGTATGTTTTTAATCCCAGAACTTGGGAGGTATTGACAGGCAGATCTCTGTGAGTTTAAGGTCAGCCTAGTCTACAGAGCAAGTTTCAGGCTAGCCAGGGTTATATAGTGAGTATATATATATATATAATTTATTAAAATTATATATATAATTTATTAAAATTATATATATAATTTATTAAAATTATATATATAATTTATTAAAATTATATATATAATTTATTAAAATTATATATATAATTTATTAAAATTATATATATAATTTATTAAAATATAATGTATTTTGTAAGTTAAACATATAAACTGTTATTTATTTTGGCTTTTGTCTAAAGTCAAGGTGTCATATGGCCTAGAGCATGTCCCCAATTCTCTGAGCACCCAAAGATAACCTTGAACTTCTAATCCTCCTGCCTTTACCTTCTGAGCACTGGTATCACAGGCATGGGCCACCACTCCCAGCCTTTTGTTGCTGTTTGAAAAGGGGTCTCGATCTATGTGGCACTGGCTGGACTTCCCTTCCTGTATAGATCAGACTAACCTAGATATCTCAGTGATCCTTCTGCCTTCAGTTCCCAAGTGATGGGATTTCAGGAATTCATCACCTGTCCTTCAAAATGTGTCTGACACCATGCCACACCCAAAAACCCATATAAGGACGGAAAAGGAGCCTGGCATTGTGCTTGATGCCTATAATTCCAGCAATCTGAGAGCTCCAGACAAGAGGATTGTCCCAAGTCTGATGCTAGCCTGAGCTACATTGTGACTTCAAGGCCAGCCAGGGCTACATAAGCAAGACCCTGTTTCAAAACAGCCTCTGCACAAGCCATGGAGAGCAAGTCAGTAAGCAGCATCCCTCTGTGGCCTTCAAATCAGCTCCTGCCTCCAGGTTTCTGCCCTGTGTGAGTTCCTGTCCTGACTTTCTTCAATAGTGAACAGTGATATGGAAGTATATGCCAAATAGACTCTTTCCTCCCCAACTTGCTTTTTGGTCATGGTGTCTCATTGCAGCAACAGAAACCCTAACTAAGACAGTCAGTACCACGAGTGGGTTATTGCTGTGACAGACCTGACCATATTCTTTGGGGGAGGATTGTGGAAGGACTTTGGAACTTTGTGCAAGAAAAGCCATTGAGTGTTCAGCACTTGGTGAGCTGTTCTGTAGGAGCTTGGAAGATAAGAATGTTGAGAGCAAAGCAGAGATAGAGGCCTGGCCTATGAAGTTTCAGAAAGAAGTTTAAAGACCCTACCAAAGCCATTTATTGTTTTGAATTAAGATCCTTTGGTTCTTGCTATCTGGGGTTGAAAAGAATCAGCTGCAATTAATGTGAGACCAGAATTACTAAAGTGAAACCTTTGCTTTGCTGGGATACTGGATACTGGTTGGCTAGAGCTGAGAAATTAGTGGTGATTAAGAAGAGTCCAGCATTGTTGAGGTCAAATCTTCTGGGAAATGTTTGCTCAGGGTCAGCACACACAAACTGTATTCCAGAAGTGGCCAAGGTTGTACATTGTGCTGTCAGCTGAACTTGGTAGTATAAGAATCACCCCGTGGCACTGGTTTTGAAGGAGTGGAGGGGTCATGGAGAGCAGCTGAGGCTTGGCCTTGTGAGAGGCCAGGAGAGGCCACTGGTGAAAGTGCAGTCCAGTTGCAGCAGAAGACCCAGCATTTTAGAGATGGTGGTACCATGGGATGACACAAAGAACAGCAGCATCAGTGGAGTGGAGCAAGGAGACAGGCTGTGTGTGATGGAGAGGACAGAGCAAGAGAAATGACCAAACCCTGGGAGGAACACAGAAGGATGCCAATGGATCCTTGACATTGGATGTTGAGTTATACACTTTGGGAGTATGGTTTTGCTTTGATTTGATTGTTGCTGTTCCCTGGTTCTTCCCTCTTGGAATAAGAAAGTAATTTATTTTTTATTTTACTGGAGCCCACAGCTGAGAGACTTAGAATTTTAAAAGACTTTGGATTTTAAAAAAGATTGGCTATTTTAAAAAGACTGAACTTTTAATGTGTTTGAATTTGTAAGGACTGTGAGATTTTATAAGTTATTTATATTTTTAATGAGAGATTTTGAGGATGAATGAGAAAGGAAAGGTTGTGGCTTAACACTGATGTGTTTGTGTGTCGAACTGACAAGGGGTCAGCTGTGCTGGACAATTTTATGTCAATTTGACACAAGTTAAAGTCATCTGAGAGGAGGGAGCCTCAATTAAGAAAACACCTCTATAAGATCCTGGTTGTATTTATGCCTTTAAGGCATTTTCTTAATTAGTAATTGATGGGGGAGGCCCAGCCCATTGTGGGTGGGGCCATCTCTGGGCTGGTGGTCCTGGGTTCTATAAGAAAGCAGGCTGAGCAAGCCATGAGGAGCAAGCCAGTAAGCAGCATCCCTCCATGGCCTCTGCATCAGATCCTGCCTCCAGGTTCCTGTCCTGTTTGAGTTCCTGTCCTGACTTCCTTTGATAATGAACAGCAATATGGAGTGTAAGCCAAATAAACCCTTTCCTCCCCAACTTGTCTTTTGGTCATGGTGTTTCATTGCAGCAACAGAAACCCTGACTAAGACAGTCTGTACTTATACCTTACAATAAAACTTCCTTATGAGGGGCTAGAGAAATAGTGTAGCAGTTAAGAGCTTTTTCTGTTCTGACAAGGGGCAGGGATTCCCAGCACCCACATGGCAGCTCACAACTGTAACTCTAGTCCCAGGGGATCTGATGCCCTCTTCTGGCTCTGGGCACCAGGCTCCCACGTAGTGCATAGACATGTATACAGGCCAATACTCTCACACACACACACACACACACACACACACACACACACACACACAATTCATAAACTTTTGAATGGCAGGAAGACTGAAAGAAAAAAAGAACCTACATAAGAATGTTCACAACTGCATTCCTAACAGCCTCAAATTGTAATAATAACCCAAAAGGATAAACTGTGGCATAATAATGGATGGTACACACAGCAACACCAGAAACAATAAGTCTCCCCCCCTCCTTCCCTCTCTATCTACCTACCATCTATCTCCATCTCTCTATCTGTCCTCTTGGTTCTTAAGGACCACGAGGAAAGAAAGGAAATCAGTAAAGGTATAAAATCCCCCTTCTAAATCCTATCTAGCTCCTAGACAAAAACTTAAAGCTGGCTCCTGAGAGCGATTTCAACAGGTAAATATATGTTCACTACTGAGTAATGTGTTGTTGTGTTCTTTTTTTAGCCCTGAAATGTAACTTCAAAAGGAAAAGCATCAGTCACAGAAAACCAGAATGTTCTCCTACGCAATGTCTTTCAAATCAAACCAACCTAATTAGACTTTTTCTTCCTGCAAAGCGTCTTTACACTTAGGAAACTGTCAGCTTGAGACTGTAGTCTCCGATATTAGGTCACTGGCCGGTGCAGAGTAACTAAGAGTTCCCGTCAACACAGAGCGCAGGAGAACTTTTCTCCATCTTACAGCCAGGTTGGGAGTCCACAGAGGGGCTCTTTCTCCTCACCGCCCACTCCCCCGGCGGCGCCACGCCCCCGGCGGCGCCACGCCCCCCAGAGCCTGGTGAGTCTCCTGCTGCTGTGTCTCTATGGAAACGGCTACTGCTTTTCCCCGTGCCACAAGCAGAATGGCGGCTGGAGAGCCGAGTTATCTAGGTGGCTTCTACTTCAGATTCCTGCCTCAGAGAATCTTCTCGTCCCTGAGCACCCGGGAGATCACCAGCCGGCTCCGCCAATGGTGAGGACCGGGGGAGGGAGTGCGGCCACGCAGCGGGCTCGGGGTCCCCTCCGCACTCTGCTCCCTCTGTCTCTCCCCCTCTTCCAGGTCCATGCTGGGCAGAATCCAGGCGCAGGCGTTCAGCTTTGACCAGACGTTCCAGCCCTACCAGAAGGATGATTTTGTCATGGTTGGTATGGGGAGGTCTCTTCTGATCTTGTTGGGAGCACGCCATGACGTACGTGTTCTTGGAGTATTAAAAAGTGCAAGTTGGATTTTCTTTTGTTTCTTACCAGGCTTTTTGAGACAGTGTCTCATCTGTAGTGGTGTGGCCTGGCACTCACCGGGATCCTCTTGCCTATGCCTCCCAAGTGCCACCACAACCGCCTTGCAAATTGTAACTTTTACCAACCTTTGGGATTCTACCTTAGGTAACTTTGTAATTCTGTAATGTTTTTAGACAGTCTCACTGTGTAATTCATGATGGCTTTGAACCCATATCAGCAGTCTTCCTGCCTCAGCATCTCCTGTGCTGGAATATAGGGATGTGTTACGGATTCTGACTGAAAATTGTGAGGGGTATTTTTTTTTTTTAACAAGCACATCTTGTTTTTAAATACTATTGCCCGGCTTTATCCCTGACTTTATTAGGCTTAACTCCAAATACTTTGAAAATCACATTATCCTGAGAAGTGGGCCTCAAGCTCCAACACAGTGCCCAAACAAGACTTCCTCCCAAAGGTTTCAAACAATGGCCTGCTTGGAAAAAGCCTTTAGCTAGAGAGGAATTCTTTTAAGAAGGCAAAGTTCATTCAAAGGTGTGAGTTTTAAAACTCAGCCCCACTGTTTTCAGTGTTATCTCTTGCCCAACAAAAGGGAAAGTAATGTTAGGTGTGTGAAATGACCTTCATTCTTTGCCATTGTCCTTTGAGCATTGGTTATAGTTGGCATGTAATTTATTCACTTTTGACACTTTTTGAAGACCTGTGTGCCAAGAACTTCTCAATAGCTAGAGATAAAAATGAGTCAAAAGATAATCTTTGAAGAGTGTCCCAGGTCCTTACCAAGAATTCCTGCAAATAACAGGTTATCTTCCACACTGCCAAGAGTGAAAAGAGAGTGTCTCTTAATTCTGAAGATCAGGAGTGGTTCACTCTAATGAAACCTGTAGAGGTGAATCCTTGCCAACTCCTGGCTCCAGCTGACCAGCTTCCCATAGTCCTTGTCATGACTTTGATCTCTTCTAAAGACATCAGTCATACTGAATTAGGAACCTATCCTATGCCAAGATAACATTGACATCTGCAATGACCCTCTTTTTGAGAGTACTTTCTGAGATTGAAAGACATGAATTTTGAGCTAAATTGGTCTATTTCCCTTTACCTATCATAGGGTTATAATGCCATTGTAGTATAATACTATTATTATGTCTTAGTTTATTTATGGTTAGATTTTGATAATTAACCAGTACTGGCCCCCAACTATTTTTTTTTTCTTCCTGTTCTCTAATACAATACATCCTGACCACAGCCTCTCCTCCTCTACTCCTCTTCTCCAGATCCACTGCTCTATTTCCCTTTAGAAATAAACAGGCCTCCCAGGGATATCAACCAAACATGGCATAATAAGATGCAATGAGACTAGACACAAACCTTCATATCAAGGCTGGATGGAGGCAACCCAGTAGGAGGAAAAGGGTCCCAAGAGCAGGCAAAAGAGTCCCCCAACTCCCACTGTTAGGAATCCCACAAGAACACCAAGCTACACAACTGTAACATGTATGTAGAGGGCCTAGGACAGTCCCATTTAGGGAATTCAATCTCTGTGAGCCCCTATGACCTATGAGCCCAGGTTAGTTGATTCTGTGGGTTTTCTTGTGGTGTCCTCAACCCCTCTGGATCCTATAATGCTTCCTCCCCATCTTCTGCAGGTTTTCCTGAGCACCACCTAAAGTTTGGATGTGGCTCGCTGCATCTGCTTCCATTGGCTGCTAGAGGAAGCCTGTCATGTCAAATGAGCTAGCCATCACTCTATGAATATAGCAGAATATTGTTAAGAATCATTTTGTTTACTTTTTTTTTTTTTTTTTTTTTGTCAATAGTGTTTGGACTACCCTAGGTCTCTGAGTCATCCAGCTTCTGGTTCCTGGCCATCTAGGCATTGTTGAGTACTCGTCTTTTTTTAGATCAGAATTTTGAAATGCTGTAAACTTTTTCCTTTTCTTTTAAATTTATTTATTTATTTATTTATTTATTTATTTATTTTTGAGACGGGTTCTTACTGTGTGGCCCTGGCTGGCCTCAAACTCAAGAGATCTGCCTGTCCAAGTGCTGAGGCTAAAGGTTTGTGCCATCACACCTGGCTTCTTTCTTTGATACTTTTTTTGTTTTCATGTATAACTTTTTTTGTTTTATTTTAGAGACAGGGTTTCTTTGTGTAGCCTGTCTGTCCTAGAACTAGCTCTGTAGGCCATGCTGGCCTCAAACTCACCTGCTTCTGCCTCCCAAGTGCTGGAATAAAAGGCATGCACCACCACTATATGGCTCATATGTAACTTTCAATATCCCTGTTTATCCAGTAAATATTTGTTTAATGCTTTCTTATGCCATTTGGGAGTAAGATGAGACCTCACTCTGGCTTGTAAGGCACACACAATTTCAGTAAACCAGCCTCCATGGGACGCTGAAGTGGATGTTCTAATAGATGCTATAGAAACTGTCCTGGGCAGAGGGAAGGGTCACCTGTTGCAAGGTGACAGGTGTACATTTCTTACTTTTTTTTCTTTTTGGTTGCTCAGTAGAGTTCTTCAACGGGTTCAGTATTTATTCATAAAAGTCAACAGATGTCTTCCCACAGTTCAAAGCACTTCCTCCTCATTTTGAAGTTCTGCTTATGCTAAGGACATGGCTGAAGTGGCAGAGTGCTAGTGTAGTGTGCATCCCCAGCCCACATAGAACAGGCCAGATGACGCTGGGAAGGTGGAGACAGGGGGATTCGATTTGTCCAATGACAGCTTTGGCCCAGTCCATCTCAAAAGCCAAAATAAAACTCATAGTTAAAATATTGGGGATCCAGTGTGGTGGCTTGACTACCAGGCCTGGCTCAAAAGCATTTTTTAATAAAATAATTAAAACCATACATGAGAGCTTATGTGTAGATTTGCAGCACCCAGAGACTGAGGCAGAAAGTGTAAGTTCAAAACTAGCTTGAGCTACATTGTAAAACCCTATTTTCTTTCCTTTCTGTTTTTGTTTTTTGCTTGTTTGTACACAAAGGTTCTCTGTGTACCCCTTGTAGTCCTGGAACTTCCTCTGTAGATGCAACTGTCCTTGAACTAAGAGATATGACTGATGAAATTAAAGGTGTGTGGCACCACACCAGGTGTGAAACCCTATTTTCAAAGAACAATTACTTAAAACATTGACTTGACAGTTGTGTGAAAGACTGACTGCTCTGTGTAGAGTCTGGAAATAGTAAAACAAAATTGGACATCTCCAGACAGTGTTTGGTTCTGCATTGGTGGTATTGTGATGAGCATGGTTGCCTTCTGGACAGTGTTTGGTGGTGTCCTCATTTTAGACTAACCCTAAAAATGACTCAGAGGGGTTGGGGATTTAGCTCAGTGGTAGAGTGCTTGCCTAGCAAGCACAAGGCCCTGGATTCGATCCTCAGCTCCACAAAAAAAAAAAAAAAAGACTCAGAGAAGGGCATAGAGAGATGGCTCAGCAGTTAAGAGCACTGAGTGCTCTTCCAGAGGACCCAGGTTCAATTCTCAGCACCCACATGGCAGCTCACAACTGTCTGTAATTCCAGTTCCAGGAGACCCAACACCCATGGCAAGACACCAATGCACATAAAATAAAAATAAATAAAATTTTTAAAAACGACTCAGAGAAGTACTTATGAGGGAAGCATAAGGGCATAGATACTGAGAGTAGGGAGAGAGAAACATGTTGGACAAATCCCAGATTCCTACTGGAGCAGCTGATTACACTATTAAATACATCAAAGATGGAAAGTAAATGCAGAAAAGAAGCTAGTGTTAGCATGCTCAGCCGCAGGGTGCATCTGGTGGCTTTCTTCTAGCTCTTTGGCTATAAGTCTCACTTAAGGGTCTCAAGAGAGCACTATCAGATCAACATATAGTGCCCCAAGCCTTACCCTGGTGACATGTGCCAGATAATGAGGAGTTTTCCATGTAAACAGTGACAAGCTTTCTGTTTTGCACTTTGCCCAGAGGCCTGCACTTGTTCCTGTGTACATCTCAGGAACAGAACTTAGGCCTATGGCTGTATCCCACCAACCCTAGCAGATTTGGGTGAGTGCATGCCAGCCCTACAAGGGGTGTGTGTGTTCTTTCATATTACCAAACAAGTTTATTTAATCTTTATGTGCATTTTGATATCAGTATGTTTGTTACTGCAAACTAGTTTATGAGTTTTTAATTTATTAAAAGCACATAAGTGTAACTCAAATTGCTAAATTGGTCTTATAATAAAAAACCTGGACCCAGATATTGGGGTAAATGCTGAAAGATCAGAGAGACAAAGGAACAAGCCACTGCCATGTCTCACCTCTAGGACTCCTCAGCCTGAAAAGCTTTAGTTCCTGTCTCCTCGTACCTTAAGTACCTTTTTCTGCCCAGCCATCGTTTCCTTGTTAGTGCTGGGATTAAAGGCGTGTGACTCCCAAGCATTAGGATTAAAGGTGTGTGCCACCACTGTCTAGCTGTTTCTCTCCTAGACTGAGTCACTCTCATGTAGTCCAGGGTGGCTTTGAACCCACAGAGATCCAGACAGATCTCTGCCTCCCAAGTGCTAGGATTAAAGGTATGTGCCACCACTGCCTGGCATCTATGTTACTCTAGTGGCTTGTTCTGTTCTCTGATCTTCAGACAAATTTTATTAGGGTACACAATATATCACCACACATCAGTTTTCCTAAAGTTGACATACAGGAAGTCCTTCTGATGCCCTGATGTCAGTGCTATAATAAACTAACAAAACTGTTTACATACATACAAGACCCTCTCTGTTCTTTCTGTTTTTAATACATTTTTGCAGATATAGTTATAATTTCAATTTTTAAAAAGTTGTTTTGACTTACTTAAGAGGCCTTTATATAAAGTGTTTCGGGGGCTAGAGACATGGCTTAGCATTAAGAGCACTCGCTTCAGTTCTCAGCACCCACATGGTGGCTCACAACAACCTGTAACTCCAGTCCAGAGGACTCAGTGATCTCTTCTGGTCTTCACACATGGGGTACATTCATATATGCATGCCCAAAATGCTCATATGCACAAATAAAAGCAAAATCTCTTTATGAAATCTATTTTAAAATAAAAACCCATTTTGATGGCTCGGGGTCAATTGCTGCAAGTCAGTTGGCCTGCTTCTGTTTATGACAGATAAACAGGGTTATAAGTAGCACCAGGGTTCTGAGACAGGACTGCCCCTATACTCTTGATCCTCCTGCCTCCGTCTTCTAAATGCTGAAGATTGTAAGCATGTGCCCCTATATTGGGTTGACTTAATTTCTTTCATTTAAAAAAATTCTATCATTATTTCATGTGTATGTGTTCATGCGCAAACAAACAAACAAACAAAAAACAAAAAAACAAAAAAACAAACAAACACAGAGCCATTCTGATCACACAGTTTCTTTCAGGCTAGGGAAGTCACATTGACTGGCTGGAAGTGACCATGGCAACACTTGGCTGTGTGGTTGAGAGGCATATAGCCTCAGAGACATCACAGAGAGTGACATTGAATTTGGGACCTAAAAAATAAACAGTTAGTTGGTTGAACCTTGAGTCTTGTATTATAAAAGTGAGGTTAGGAATGAATGCATGCAGAAAGTCAGTTGCTGAGAGGATTTGTACAGGGAGTTGTGTCTTTAATGTTATCTGCCAGGCTTTTGCAAGCGAAAAACTAGCACTAAAGTTGTTTTGTGCCTGACCTTGATTCAACAGACACCTGGGAATCTGTCCTTGTGCATTCATTTGCACGGGCAACTAGTCTGCTTTGAATTAGTTTTGAGGTCTAAAATCAGATAGTGGTGTAAAAAGCTGTCTTTGTAACTGAGAATATTGCTTCTTTCCTATGTCATTCTGAGCTATGAAAAATATCCTAGTATTATTTCTGTTCATCAAAATTATACAGATTAAGAAGAAATCATCTTTCTGACCATCCACAGATAAATGTGCCCAAAGAGTACAAAGCACAACACTAATGGGCTGTGGAAAGGACCCCACAGCTGTTCTCTTTAGGGAGGAATTGTGACAGCCCATGAGAAAAACTGACAGACAGATGCAACTAATTTCCACAGCCAGTAACTCCATGGTCTTTGCCTAGTGGGGCTCCCCATCAGAGTTGTTCATCTGGTGGGTCGACCTGTTGATATTAATTGTCATGGCCTGTGACAAGCCTGAATCCATGAGATCCTGTCTCAAAGAAGAACACCAAGTCCTTCAAGCTGGACATATTGGCACATACCTGTGGTCCTAGCATATGTGCTGAGACCAGAGGACTGAGGGAGGCGTTTAGAGAAACTTGGGCTACATAGTGAGACCCTGTCAAAAAGTCAAGAGCTGGTGTAATAGCTCAGGAGTAGAGCAATTGCTCACTGCAGACAAGGGTCTGGGTTCGATGCCCAGGACCTTAGGAGGAAATAACAGTAACTAAAGCAGGGGTTTTCTTTTTTACTTTGGATTAAATGATATTTTATTAATTTTGTTTCAGAAGTTAATTTTATTTATGATAAAGTTTCTAACATGTTCCCTTGCAATTTGCATTTTAGGCTTTTTTCAAAGACCCAAATGTTATTCCAAATTTGCAGTTACTCTCAGATTCTTCTGGACAGTGGACAACATTAGGTAAAGAAAATTAATTTTAATATTTCCAAGTTAACTATTTTAATAAAATTTGCCTCAGCCATTATCACTAGTGATAATTTAGTGATCTGTGTCACTAAAATACAAATTGTGACATTCATAATAATGTGTGACCAGCTGTGGCAGGCCTGCCCTGCCTCTCTGTCCTGGAAATCTCTTGCTATCATCCTGGCATAGCACATCAGAGCAATTTTCTTTTAGTAGTTTAGAAAATATCCATCCTATGCCCTCCATTTACTCTGCTAAATGCAAGTCATGTCAAGATGAGTAAGAAGAACCAGGCACTCATGGGCCTCTAAGGGAGGCTGGGGATGTGCGCTGTGTGTTGTTCAATCCCCAGCATCACTGTGTCCTTGTTGGAGTAGATGTGATCCTCCCTGGAGGAAGTATGTCATTGTGGGGGAGGGCTTTGAGGTCCCATATATGGTCAAGTCATGCCCAGCAAGTCAGTTCACTTCCTGTTGCCTGTGGAGCAAAGAATTCTCAGAACTTTCTTCATCACCGTGTCTGCCTGCATGCTGACATACTCCCAGCCACCATGCTCCACATTTTGATGATAATGGACTAAACCTCTGAAACTGTAAGCCACCACCTCCATTAAATATGAGTTATTTATTTGCATTGGTGCATCTGTGTAAGGGTGTTGGATCCCCTGGAACTGGAATTATAGACAGTTGTGAGCTACCATGTGGGTGCTGGGAACTGAACCCAGATCTTCTGGAAGAACAGCCAGTGCTCTTAACTGGGGAACCATCTTCCCAGCCCCTAAATGTTTTCTTCTATAAGAGTTGTCATGGTCATGGTGTCTCTTCACAGGAATAGAAACCCTAACTAAGACAATCACATAAAACCAGGTGTAGTGGTACACACCTGTAATACCTGTAATCCCAATACTAGGGAGGTAGAGACAAGAGGATCAGAAGTTTCAGGCCATCCTCTGATACATGGCAAATTGAGGCCAGCCTGGACAACATGAGATCCCGTCTTAAAATAATAATAAAAAAATTAAAAATAAAAAAGGGAGAGGAATGGGATGGAAGGAAAGAAAAAGAGGGGAAGGAGAGATGGTTAAGAGACATAGTGCCCCTCCAGAGGACCTGAGTCCACTTCCCAGTACCCATATCCAGCATCACAGCCTATGACCCCAGCTCCAGGGGGTCCAGGACCTGTGGCCTCTGTGACACCTGTGCATGCACACACACACACACACACACACACACACACACACACACACGGACATATACACAGTCATGTAATTAAAAATCTTAAAAGAATAAGTGAAATAAAGACTATAATAGTGCATTGTAGGTTTTTCCATAGAAGTGAGAACATGGGGTGGGAGGTGGTCAGTTTTACCCAGGACAGTGTCCTCTGATGGGAGTGCCTGGGCAGAGTATAGCTGCAGCTCACAGGGGGTTTTGACAGGAATCGGCTGCCCTGGAACTTTGTAGAATAATAAAAAAAAATCATAGAGAAATGGCTTCTTAAAGGGGGACTTTTCTCTAGGATGACACTTTAATAATATACTACAGGGCTGGAGAGATGGCTCAGAGGTTAAGAACACTAGCTGTTCTTCCAGAGGTCCTGAGTTCAATTCTCAGCAACCACATGGTGGCTCACAACCATCTGTAATGAGATCTGACACCCTCTTCTGGCCTGCAGGGATACATGCAAACAGAACACTGTATACATAATAAATGAATAAATCTTTAAAAAATAATAATAATAATAATATACTACAACATACCCCCCCCCCCCTGCACACGAGCATGCATGCATGCTATATAGAGGTCAGAGGACAGCTTTCCAGAATCAGTTCTTCCAAACTGAGCCATCAGCTGACATGCCCAGCACTTTTCCCACCTGAGCCACCATCTCCTCCAAAGACTGTTGTGAAAACCAACGTGAATACTATATTTTTAAATTCAAGTTTGAGTTCTCAACCATGGAACAGATAACACCATTCCATTTAGAAAAAGAATCTGTAATACCAATTTGTGCACAAGAAAATGCAAATTGCTTAGAAAAGAGATTATTTGTTTAATAGGGGGTCTTTTGTTAAATAAAGTGTGTCTTCATGAAATTCTAAGAAGCTGTAAGAAAAAGTCACTTTTTTAGAGTATTGGGTAAGTACAAAATGACAAAAAAGTTCCTGTTAGACCCAGCAGGCAGATTTTATTGCTTCTGGCCAAGGACTACTGCCAAATTTGCCGAGCAGAAAGCTGGTAGAGCCTGATCCACAGACCACCTACAAAATTAAACTTGGTTTCTAAGCTCATATATTTGCCAGCTTGGATTTTTCAAGAGAATAATCAGAGCCATGGAGCACGGAGTTTTTTAAACGTTTAATCTTTTAAAAAGAAAACGAAATCCAAAGAAGTTTGAGCAGTCTCCCCAATCTTGGCACAGATTTCACAGAATAGGGCTAACTTGGTCCTATGTTTTGTTCAAGTTTTTGTTTGTTTGTTTTGTTTTGTTTTTCATGATTGTCTTAGCTAGGGTTTCTATAGCTGTGAAGAGACACCATGACCACAGCCTCTCTCATAAAGGAAAACATTTAATGAAGGTGGCAGCTTATAGTTCAGAGGTTTAGTCCATTATCAGCATGGCAGGGAGCATGACAGCTGGGAGTATGTGGGCGTGCAAGCAGACATGGTGCTGGAGAAGTGGCTGCTGAGTCCTACATCTTGCAGAGGTAACAGGAAGTGGTCTGTCTCACTGTATATAGTTTGAGCATGTATGAGACCTTAAAGCCTGCCCCCACAGTGACACACTTCCTCCAAGGAGAACCACACCTACCCAACAAGGCCACACCTCTTTGGGGGCCATTTTCTTTCAGACCACCACAATGATTTAATTTCTTTTTAATGTATTTTGATTTTGTTTTTCAAAACAGAGTTTTTCTGTGTAACAACCCTGGCTGACCTTGAACTCTCTCTGTAGACCAAGATGGCCTTGAACTCATAGAGATCCACCAGCCTCTGCCTCCTGAGTGCTGTTATTACAGGTGTGCACCACCACCACCTGGCTTCTATATTTTTTTAAGCTAACTCTCCAGGCCCAATAGTAGTGCTGTTCAGATGTGCATGGGTTTGAGGTATCCCCTAGAGCATGGGTGGCTTACCAGAGGCCAATTTCCCAAAAGAAGAATGACTGTCTCTCAGCTACTGTCAGCTGCCAGTAGTGCCTGTGTTAAGGCCTGGTCCTTCTTAGCTCACACCTTCACCCCGATGGAATTCTAGCAGCTGGGTCCTGTGCAGGTAAGCACAGCTGTTGTAAGCTTGCAGCAGACCTGTCATGTCCAGAGGAAGCATTCCACAGCACTCTGCCCCATCCTCCAGCTCTTATATTCTGTCCACCTCCTCCACTAAGGTAGTCCCTGAGCCTTTGCTGTTGAATCTTAAAATTACATTTATTTACAGTGTGTGTGTATGTGTGTGTGTGCATGTGTAGGTCAAGGGACAGTTTGCTGAAGTTGATTCTCCTTCTATCATGTGGGTCCCAGGGACCTCATCGGGTCCTTTTCCCTCCGAGCCATCTCAGCAGACCTTATTCTAAGTCTGGATTAAAGTGCTGCACAGAGAGAATTTCTGAAGTGCTGTATTGCTTGACAGGTAAATTAGAAACACTCCACTTGGTTTTGTTTTTCTTTGATTTTATTTATGTGTACATGTATGGGTATGCACATGCAGGTGCCCAGAGAGACCAGACAAAGGTGTTAGATCCCCTGGAGCTACCTGGCTGGATGCTGAAATCTGTAAGAGCAGAAGGTGTTCTTAACCACGAGGCTTCTCTCCAGCCCAGCACTCATGGTTTTGTATGTTACCAATGCTCTTCCACCAGCTTGGCTCCCTCTCATTTTCTGCATTTTTTTTTTTAACTGTTGTTGTTATTTTTCTGGTATATTGAAATCTTCCCCTCAGTTTTCATTTGGAGTCTTTATAACACGCCCCCCCCCCCAAAAAAAAAATCAGCTTTTGTGTTTTTCCGCTAACTTCATAGCCCAGGCAGTTAAGATCTGTATATAATCCAGACTTAACTTTGAACTCAAAGCAGTCCTCCTGGCTCAGCCTCTGGAGTGCTGGGTTATAGGCCCGCACCACCACACCCACTCTATGCTCTGCTGGGGATTGAATCCAGGGCTTCATGCATGCTAGGAAGTACTCTCCCACCTGAGCTGTCTGCAGTTTGAGAAGGAGGCATTGTTAAGAAGGGACTGGAAGGGGATGACTGTGAAGGTTCATGGCCTTGCTAGATTATGAGAAATAAGAAACCCTGTTCAGAAGAGAACACCAAGGATATGGTAGGAAAACCATCTGATAAAGAGATCAGGGTGTGACTCATGGATTTAATCAGTCAAAGTAGAATGAGATAGCATCTGGGTAGATGTTGCTGGCTGATACTAAAGGGCTCTTGACTTCTTAACTCCTATGGGCTGGGCCATAGGGCTTCTCAACTGCCAACATGAGCTATTTGTTAAAGAAAGACCCAGAAGGCGAAGCAGGGCAGGAGAGATGGCTCAGCAATGAAGAGCTTGTACTGCTCTTCCACAGGACCTGAGTTCAGTTCCCAGCACCCTTGTTTGGCCATTCAGATTCGGGAATCCAACACCTCTAGCCTCTGAAGGCACGTGCATTCACACACACACACACACACACACATACACACACACACACACACACACACACCACAGCACAATTTTAAAAAAATAATCTTTGTGACCAGTCTTTATCCCACCAGCCAGTTCCCAAATAATGACATGGAAACTTATTAATTATGAAAGCTTGGCCTTAGCTTTGGCTTGTTTTTAACTAGCTCTTATAACTTAAATTAACCTATTTATATTAATCTACATTCTCTCACATACCACCCATCCTGCTTCCTCCGTGTCTCCTCGTCATCTCTCTTCTCTGGCATGCCTAGATTCCTCCCATACTTCCTCTCTCTGTCCATCCCAACTATACCTCCTGCCTAGCTATTGGCCAGTCAGCTTTTTATTACACCAGTCAGAGCAATACAACTTCACAAAATATACAAATATCCCGTAACAAATCTTTTTAAAAAGAGGTAAGTCAGAGGTCATTTTACCAGACCAGATAATCTCTAATCTTATCCTCAAAGACAGGGCCACCCATACAGAGCTTGGGGCCAAGTTAACCCCAGAAACCTTAGGAATTGGTTCACCTGGTGCCTGAAGGGCTCTCCCCAGAATAGGAAGCTGTAAAACACTATCCCAGTGGGTCCAGAAGGCATAATATAATTAAGCAAAAATGCATTATCCTTGAGTCTAAGAGTTTGAGGAATCGGTCTCCTCTCAGTTAGACTTGCTGGGAAACTACCACCCAGTCCCTAATAAATGTTTCTCTGGTTTGGGAGCAGAAATGGTTGTCCCATGTTCATCCCATCAGTGTATTTTATTTTTGGTTTCTCACTCTGTAGACCAGGCTGGCCTTGAACCCAGAGATCCTCCTGCCTCTCCCTCCTGAGTGCTGGGATTAAAGGATGTACCAGTATATTTTAGAAGCATATACTGAGTGTAACAGGTTTACATAGAAACAAATTCAGCCCCAGAATGAACTGCACCTCAGTCTTTCTTTGTATCAAGTTTAAATGAAACTTTGGACCTGAATGAGTTCAAATTTGGAGTCTTTTGAAGTGGAATGAATAGTATTTTGCTTGTGAGGAAACTGAATTTAGGAACTAGGGACAAAATCATATTAGCTCAATTTTGTTGCCCAAAGTCCAGTCTTAGGTACTGTCCAGCTGTTCCAGCTCAGAATGCAGTTTCACTGGGTTAGGCCATCATCTAGTGAACTGGTGATATACATCAGTCCATAGCAGGTGCTATTTTCTCAACTTAGACTAAGTGGTTTGAATTTAATTTAGTAAATCAGATGTATTTAAATGACATGCTAGCCAGGTGGGAGTGTGCACCAGTAGTCCCTTCACTGGGTAGGGTAGATGCACGGCATTGTCAGTTCAGGACAAGCCTGGTTTACAAAGACTGTCTCAACACACACACACACACACACACACACACACACACACACACACACACACACACACACACACACACAGTCTCTTCTCCCATGTGGTGTTCACCAACAAACTTTATGGAACTGCTAGGTTCTCTGTACTACCCTTCCATTTTTCAAAAGCATCCAGAGCTATTCCATCATAATCTGTAGGCTTTTTGCTTTATCTGTTCCCTAAACAGATTGGACCTCAGAAACAAGAGGAGCTTCTTTCTCAGGAGCACAGCTTTTGAAGTCATTAAAACACACATAGTTCTTGGCTTCAGGCATCTTTCTCATCCCCACGTCCAGGATTATGATCTGCAATGACAGGTTCCAACATTACCTGGTAAACAGTCAAAACAGGAAGTGCAAACAATTGCCAGGATTACTTTTAAGCCCTGGCATTTCTGGCAATACAGCAGTGTGGCCTGTAGGCGGAACTCAGCAATAGCATGTATGGGGCCCTGAGTTCAGGCCTGTACCCCCTAAAACCAACAAGGTAGCCAGAAGACAAAGACCATCATCTCCTTATTTCAGAATATGTAGGTAAAAGAAAGAGGAAGTTGATTGAGGTGATAATAAAAATATTTGTCTTAATCTTTATGGCTATATAATTTAAGTTGTACTAACAGGAAAAACTATTTCTAAAAGATATATTCAAGGAATAAGTGTGACCTGGGGACCAGGAAGCAAAGAAGGAAGAGCTAAGGATATAAAAGAAGCCAAGCCCACCAGACAGTGGTGGTGCATGCCTGTAATCCCAGCACTCAGGAAGCAGAGGCAGGCGGATCTGTGAGTTCAAGGCCAGCCTGGTCTACAGAGTGAGTTCCAGGACAGCCTTGTCTACACAGAGAAACCCTGTCTTGGAAAACAAAGAAGCAGCCAAGCCCCGGTACAGTTATCCCACACTTGTCTTCTGGACCTATGGTGACCTGACCAGCACTGCCTTAAGTTTAACCTTGGCTTGGAAAGCTGTGTCATACACACTGGAGACCTCATAGGAGACTTTGTGATGAAGAGAAAATATTTTCAAGGCATTCTCAAAGGAAGACTTTACAAATGATCATTAACTAAATTATTGTTTTGGTTTTGATGGTCTGTTTTCTGAAAGAAGGCCTCTTTGCAGCCCTAGTCGGAACTTGCTATGTCTGTCTGTCTTCCTGCCTTTGCCTCAGCGCTCACTTCTTGGTGTTGACATGTATTTGGTGTGAGTGTGTATTTACATGGACATACATGCCAGAGGGTAATTTTCAGGAACTGGTTCTGTCCTTCCACCAGTGGGTCCAGTGGGTTGAACTTAGGTCATCAGAATTCGTAGCAAACACTTTTGTCTAACATTGTGCCAACTGTTGGTGTTTTGGTTTGGGTTTGGTTTGCTTTGGGGTGTGTGTGTGTCTGTGTGTCTGTGTGTGTGTGCAGGAGCCTATGGAGGTCAGAGTTGTCAGATCTGGGAGCTGGACTTACAGGTCTTGTGAGCCATCCATTGTGGGTTCTGGGAACTGACCTCAGGTCCCCGGCAAGAGCAGTCTGGGCTCTTAACCACAGAGCCACCTTTTCAGGCTACTCGCACTGTACCCATACCTACCTGTTTCCTGTTTTGAGACAGGGTTTCACTTTGAAGCCCAGACTGGCCTGAGGCTTACCCTGTAGCTAACTGAGAATGCTAGTCTACCTAGGCCTTTCAAGTGTAGGCTTATAGGTATATGCTATCAAACTAGCTCTAAATTTGTGTAATGCAAACTATAGAGCATTTGGCATTATGGAAATCCAAAATTATGTGAAGAAAGCTATGGCTTTCATTGGCAATTCTAAACTTGATCTTTGCCAAAGGCCAAGGATCCCTGGGTTCTAGGCAGTTCTGACATAAGCATTTCAGTAGAGTGCATACCTGGCATGTGTGAGCCCTGGGTTCTGTCCCCAACACCAAATAGAGCTGGGTATGGCTGTGCAGACCTGTAATCCTACCATAGAAGAGGTAGAAGCAGGAGGATCAGAAGGTCAAGCTCATCCCCTGCTGCACAGTGATTTCAGGGTTAGCATGGGCTACGTGATACCTTGTCCTGATGACACAGATACAGACACACACACACACACACACACACACACACACACACACACACACAAGCATATGCACACATGCGCATGCGTGCTCACCATATATAAACCCCCTACTAAATACACAAAGTATTTTGCTTTACAGCAGTCTCTAGTTCAGTGATTCTCAACCTCTGGGTTGAGACCCTTGGGGTGTAATGACCATTTCATAGGGGTCAGATATTTACATTATGATTCATAACAGTAGCAAAATTACAGTTATGGAGTAGCAATGAAAATAATTTTGTGGTTGGAGTTACCACAACATGAACTGTATTAAAGGGTCACAGCGTTAGGAAGGTTGAGAACCACTGCTCTAGTTTATGTTCACCTAGTTCTGAAATAAGATTTTATTATAAACTGTCTTTGTTTTGGAACTGAGTGTCACCCTGTGGCCTGTGCTGGCTTGGACTGACTGTGCAGCCCAGTCATCCTCAGGCTGTGGCAGTCCTCCTGCTTTACTCTCCTGGATGCTGACATCGTAGCCACTAGCCAACCTGCAACTAAACATTTTTTAAGATTTATTTTATTAAAACAAAAAACCCCTAAATAAATAAAAAAGATTTATTTTATGTCTGTGTGTTGGGGTGGGGTGCCTACTGAGTCTTATTGGAGCTAGAGTTACAAGTGGTTGTAAACCATTTGAAGCGGGTGCTGGGATCCAAACACTGGTCCTCTGGAAGACTGTTAACCACGTATTCACCTCTCCAGCCCCTAAACTTTATTTCAGTTTAATGTACTCATAGTAGTAGTATGTCTGTGTGTGTGTGTGTGTGTGTGTGTGTGTGTGTGTGTGTGCGCACTACAGAAGCTGCTTGGAGGATAGGTTTTTGTCTTTTCTTGGTAGTTCAGAGACCTAACTCATGACTTTTTATAGTACATTTATCCACTGAGCCATTGAGAATGTGTCGAATTTGGTTACTTCTTAGAATCTATGCATAATGGTTGATTTTAGAAATAACTAAAAATTGGGGCTGGTGGCACACAACTTTAATCCCAGCACTCGAAAGAAAACTGTCTGTGAGTTTGAGGCCAGCCCAGTCTACATAGTGAGTTCCAGGACAGCCAGGGCCATATACCAGGACCTTGACTCAAAAACAAACATGGAATTTGAATCCATGTCATATGGCTCACAGCGACTTGTCATACCAAGTCCAGGGAGTCTGATGCTGCCTTCTGGCTTCTGTGGGTACCTGGTGCACACATATGGCCGACACACAGATACCACATATGCACACAAATAAAAAAAATATCATTTTTAAAAGTTTAGAAATAACTAAAATCACTAAATTTCACTTTTACATTGTCACTCTTTACAAAACGTCTTTTCTCAGGAACTGAGGTGCACAGAATTGAAGCTGTGAATGTCCCATGCACACAACTTTCAACATCATTTTTCCGACGGTTATATGATGAAGATATTGTACGAGAAAGCGGGCACATTGTCAAGTGCTTAGATTCTTTCTGTGATCCATTTCTCATTTCAGATGAACTACGAAAAGTAAGTACAGAATTTTACATTCTCACAGTGGAAGTCTATTGAAGGACATGAAAAAATGCCAAACCTTAAGCCTGGTTAAAACTTAAGTTACCTCTCACTAGTCGATCTGACCAGTGCAAACAATTTCTTCTTCTTCTTCTTTTTTTTAAGATTTATTTATTTATTATGTACACAGAAGAGGGCACCAGATCTCATTACAGATGGTTGTGAGCCACCATGTGGGTGCTGGGAATTGAACTCGGGACCTCTGGAAGAGCAGTCAGTGAGTGCTCTTAACCTCTGAGCCATCTCTCCAGCCTTTTTTTTTTTTTTTAGCCTAAGGATCGAACCCAGGGCCTTGCACTTGCTAGGCAAGCACTCTACCACTGAGCTACATCCCCAACCAAACTGTTTTGTTGTTGTTGTTGTTTTTGGTTTGGCTTGGTTTTTCGAGACAAGAGTTTCTCTGTGTAGTTTTGGTGCCTGCCTGGACTTCACTCTATAGACCAGGCTGGCCTTGAACTCACAGAGATCCACTGGGCTCTGCCTCCCAAGGGCTACGATTAAAGGCGTGCGCCACCACCGCCCAGGTGAATTTTTTTTTTAAGATTTATTTATTATGTATACATTATTCTGCCTGCATGTGTCCCTGCAAGCCAGAAGAGGGCGCCAGATCTCATTACAGATGGCTGTGAGCCACCATGTGGTTGCTGGGAATTGAACTTAGGACCTCTGGAAGAGCAGTCAGTGCTCTTAATCACTGAGCCATCTCTCCAGGCCCCGCCCCCCATTTCTCCTTAATGTGAACTTACTGTGGACTTGTATATGTCAGTCAGACACTGCTGACACTACACATTCACAGGACAGTTCTTCCCAACAGTTATCTGGCTCAGTGTATTGACACTTCACAGGTAGAGAAACTCTGGCCTTCTTAGTGACTAGCAACTGTTTTCTGTAGGAGTCTTTACATCAAATGAATATTAAGAATATCCATGGAAATCTGGTGAGATCTGGTGCCCTCTTCTGGCATGCAGACATACGCTCTGGCAGAACATTGTATACATAATAAATAAATAAATAAATCTTTTAAAAAAAAAAAAACCTTCCAAATCTTAAAATCATAACTCTATATAATATAACCCTATAATCATAACCCATAATGTTATACATTACATTGCTTTATGTTGAAATTTCTCATCTTAGGTTTTGCTCATGGAAGACTCTGAAAAATATGAAGTCTTCAGCCCACTGGAAAGGGATGAGTTCCTGTTCCGTCTCTTTAAGCACCTCTGCCTTGGAGGGTCTCTTTGTCAGTACGAAGATATGCTCAAGCCGTATCTGGAGACAGCAAAGCTGATCTATAAGGACCTGGTGAGGTAATTACATCTCCAGCCAGTAAAAAGAATTCTTTTTGTTTAACCCTGGTGGGATTACCCAGCCTCACTGGTGCTCCTATTGGCAACTCCACCGGCCCTTTTGTAACCTGCCTCTCCCTCCTCCGGCCAGAAGGGTTTTGTGACTGTTTTTGTTTGTTATTAGTTCCTGGGATAATTGTTTCTTCCCAATGCTGGTATTGAACTGAAGACCTTGATTTATAGGCAAGTATTCTACCATTGAGGCAGCAGCCCTGTCTTTAGGGTTATTAGCAGTTTTTGTGTGTCTTGTCTTGTGAGACAGTCTTACACTGCAACTTAAGCTGCCTTAGAACTGTGTGGTCCAGGCAGTCCTGCTTGGACAGCCCAAGTGCTGGTATCACTGCAGCACCCAGCTCCCCAGACTCAGTTCCCAGTCTTTCTCCTTTCCTCATTCAGATCTGTGGTTCTCTCTGCCCTGCCCAGTCCTGTGTTAGCTACTGCCATCTTGTGTTCTCTCTCCATTCCCCTCCTTTCAAATACCAAAGGAACACAAGAGATCACATGTGCGAGTGTGTGTGTGTGTGTGTGTGTGTGTGTGTGTGTGTGTGTGTGAGATGTGTGTTAATAAACCTTTACGCTAAAGAGGTGGAAGAATTTTCATTTAGATGTAATCTTTACCCTTCCAAGTTAATCCCGAAGACGTGTAGTTAATTTTAAGCATTCTACGAGGCTCACCCTCCTTCTTCCCACCCTTCCTTACTTTTTGAAGCTCAAATAAAGATGAAACTATAAACTTGAGCCAGGAGAGAGGCTCAGCACTTAGGAGAGTCTCCTGTTCTTTAAGAGGACCCTAGTTCAGTTCCCAGAACCCACATGGTGGCTCACAACCACCTGTGACTTCACTTCCAAGGGATCTGATGCCCTTTTCTGGCTTCTTTGGACACTACATACATGTGGTATGCATACAGGCAAACATTCAGACATGTCAAATATAAATAAAGAAATCTTTAAAAAACGTAATTTCAAGATTAGGAATTTGGGAGTCATGCCTGTAATTCCAGCCCTAAGGAGGCAGAAGCAGGAGGATGTCTGCAGGCTCTAGGCTAACCTGGTCTGCATCTTGCTTCCAGGCCAGCCTATATTCCATAGTGAGACTCTGCCTTAAAAAAAAAAAAAAAAAAAAAAAAAAAAAAGGTCACAGCAAGATGACTCGGCAGGTAAAGACTCTTACAGTACTAGCCAAATAGCCTGAGCTCAGTCCCTGAGATCTATGTAAAGGGAGAAGAAAATAGAGCATAAAACTGACCTCTAACCTCTACACTGATCCTGTGGAAGAGAAAGCATTTTCAGGAAAAGCATGCATATCCAGCCAACATTCATCTGTAGCTCCTGTGAACCCAGGAACCTGAGGCCCTTCCTCAATGCATGCCAGCCGTGCATGCACACACTACCACTCTGCCCTGCCACAGCAGCCTGTGGAATGTCTCACTGCTGTGTGTAGTGGGGAAGGTTCACTGAGGTATTTGAAACAAGTAGCTCTAGAGCTTAAACACTGCAGAAATGCTTTTCCCACTAGACCCTACTCCTGGTCTAACCTGCAACTTCCTCTACATTTACAAAGGCTCTATTGGTATCTATTAGTTGGACATAATAATGGGTTTATCATGATAATTTAATAGAAATGTGTGTAATGTATTTTCATTGTATTCTCCTCATTGCCCTCTTCTGCATTTTTTTTGTGTGTTAAAATTTCAGAAAGACCTGAAGAGTAACAACAGTTCATAAAAAGAGCAGCTAAATTGATGATGTCTTATTTTTTTATGATTTATTTGTATGTGTACACATGCACAAGTCCAAGGAGGCCAGAAAAGAGTGTTGGATCCCTGGAGCTGGGATTACAGGAGGTTATGATCACGTGATGTGGGTTCTGGAAACCAAACCCAGATCCTCTGCCAAAGCAGCAGTCACTTCTCTCTCTCTCTCTCTCTCTCTCTCTCTCTCTCTCTCTCTCTCTCTCTCTCTTTGGTTTCTTGAACTCACAGAGATCCACCTGCCTCTGCCTCCCGAGTGCTGGGATTAAAGGCGCGCGCCACCGCTAACGCCGCCGCCGCCACCGCCGCCACCACCACCACCACCACCACCACCACCCGGCCACTTCTCTTTTTTTAAATATTACATGGGCATTTTGTCTGCATGTATGTCTGTTCACCATATGTATGCCTGGTGCCTGAGGAGCCAGAAGAGGGCGTCAGATCCTCTGGAACTGGTGGTAAGGATATTTGCAAGCCTGCTCTGTGTGCATCCTGGAAACTGAGCCCAGGTTCCCTGCCAGAGCAGTGAGTGCTCATAACCACTGAGCCAGTTCTCCAGCCTCTGGCTTGTTATATTTTAAATATGCCTTTTTTCCTCATCTTAGTGTTCGGAAACATCCTCGAACCAAGGAAATACAAATTACCTCTTCTGTCTTTAAAGTGAAAGCCTACGTGAGTATTGAGCTTCTTGATTACTCAGTACAGATAGAATTGCTATACTTGTGGCTTAGGAAGCAGAGCTAGGTTATGCCTGGGGGAAAAGATGCTGCTCCTAAGTATTTTCTAAAATTCAAACGTGATAGGGTACAGCTTCATGGGAGGGAGTCAGGGCTGGAACTTGGAGCCAGGAGCAGATACTGTGGAGGAATGTTTCCAAGACCCCACAGAAGAGCCCACTACACTTTGAGCACTACAGGCTTTCCCAGCTCAAAGTTCCAAACTCCTTCCATGGTCCTTCCCAAACAACATGGTCAGGTCTGTCCCAGCAACGCTTCACTATCTGGTACCAGGTTCTATATTCATCTGCTCTTTGTTGTGATGAAACACTGGCTTAAACCAGCTTAGGGGAGGAGAGGGTTTATTTGCCTTGCATGTCCCAGCCTCAGTCCACTACTGAGGAAGCCAAGGCGAGATCTCAAGCAGAGGCCAAGGGAAAGCGCTGCTTACCAGCTGGCCTCATGGGTTATTCAGCCTGCTTTCTCATGTGATCCAGACCACCCGTCAGTGTTGGCACAACCCTCAGTGGGCCAGAGTCCCAGGGCCCAAGGGACTAAGTCAGAGGGCTACAGAGCTCTAGCGTGGTCTACATAGTGAAACCCTATCACAGCACACACACAAATAAGAAAAAGCCAGCAGGTGTGGTGGCTTACACCTTTAATCCCAGCTCTAAGGCACCATGAGTTTGAGGCCAGCCTGGGGCATACACTTAAAGCACAACAAAACAGCAAAAATATCATGGAAAGAATATGATGGGACTATACATTCCTTAAGGGCAAGAGTTACAGTTGTGATACATGTTTGTAATAGATATGTACTGTTAATAATAATACTATTGGCAGTTTATTGCCAATTTATTATCAAAAATCATTATATATGTTTAATGATTTTCTTTTTTATTGAGACAAACATCTTGCTATGTATTCCAGACTGGCCTCAAATTCAGTCCTTCTGCCTCAGCCCCCAAAGGACTGGGACTAGAGGTATATGCTATTACACCTGCCTATGTTTCATGATACTTGGGCAGAAAAATGTATGATAGTCAGAGACTTCAATGTGATCGAGCACTGATTCCGGCTTCTCTCTTCAGGACTCTGCTGGTGTGTGCTACCCTTCAGCTAAAGAGCATGAGCAGACATTCTCTTACTTCATCGTGGATCCCATCAAGCGTCATGTGAATGTCTTATACCACTGCTATGGTGTGGGGGAAATGGCTTAGTCTCCTTCGTCCCCGTCTCTGTGTCAGCACTAGTGGATGGAGGTGTGCTCTGGCACATCAGCTGAAAGCAACTGTCAAGATCCTCTCTCTACCTTTGCCCACACACTCCTGCAGGGATCCCTGAAGGAACCTGCACAGAGCAGAAAGTCACAGTTTGTTTTATCAAGATGCATGCACATTCTCAATTTCCTATATTTTCCAGTTGTTTGGGAGGCAAAGACAGACAGATCTCCATGAGTTTGTGGCCAGCCTGACCTACAGAACTAGTGCCAGGACAGCCAGACCCTGTCTCGAAAAACCAAATAAATACATAAATTAAATTGTTTTTAATTTTTTGAGAAGTGTCTCATCTAGCCCAGGACAGATGAGTCTTAAACTCACTATGTAGCAGAAGCTGCTCTTGAACTCCTGATCCACTTGCTCTACCTCTTGGAATACAAACATGTCCCGCCATTCCTTGCTATAAGTATTTTGTTTGGGAAGCTAATTAATTCTGAATTAGAATTGATGCATTAGACATCTTCACCACCAGTCATCAATGTGAATTAGTACAATCTTTCTTCAGTTCATGTAATCACATTTTTCTCATTACAGAAAGGTTTATGTCTCGCTGGTGTAGTGGTACACACCTTCAGTCCCAGCACTCAGGAGGCAGAGGCAGCAGATCTCTGTGAGTTTGAGGCCAGCCTTGTCTACAGAGTGAGTTCTAGGATAGCCAGGGCTATACAGAGAAATGCTGTCTTGAAAAGAAAAAAGAGAAAAAAAAGGAAGGTTTATGTCTGTACAGTTAGGAGAAAACAATTCTTTTGCTTCAATTTTTCCACTTAAAATCCTCAATTAAAAATAATTGTAAATTCTTATTCTATAACAAACTACACCTTTGGCTGCCGTACAGTTTCTAACTCCTAGATTGTGGTGATCTGTATGTTATGGGGCACACTGGAGGTAGTGCTGCTAATAGTGGAACCCAGCATTCTGTGCATAAATGCTAGGCAAATGCTCTACCCACAGTGATGTGTCAGTGCAAGGTCTCATGTAGTTGGTCTACAGATCAAGTTCCAGGACAGCCAGGGATAACCTGAGATAGCATAGAAACCCAGTTCTCAAAAACCCAGAACAAAAATCAAAAGCCAGCAACAAAATGGAACTGATGGGCCAACAAGATGGCTGAGTGACAGGTGCTTGGTGATAAGGCTAGCAGGCCTGATTTCAGCCTCAGGACCCCAGCAGCGGGAGAAGACAATACAGGTTGTCCTCTGGCCTCTGTACCCAGACCATGGCTCCAGCTTGTTTGCTTGTCTACACACACACAATAAATAAATATAATTAACAAAACAAAACAAAACAAAAACTCAGATCAGGGCTGGAAGCATAGCCCCATGTCAGAGCACTTGCCTGCAATGTTTGAGTTCCGGTGTTCAGCCCCAGCACTGCAAAAGAAGAAATGGAGTCAGACAAAATCAATGTGACCCAAAAAAGAAAGGGTTAGCCAGCTGGGTGAGTCCTGAGGTGACAGGGCTCTGCGACCCGGAAGTGGGATTTGTGGGGGGAAGTTGTGGTTAGCCAGGGGAAATCCCTCAGCTGAGCCTTCCCTTTTTCTTTCTTCCCTGAGCCTTTGTTCTCTGATTCACAAGCCTGCAGGCATTGTTCTTGAGGCACAGCTCTAAGCTGCGACCTCACACTTGAAAACAAGTTTGCAGACCCTAAAGTCTGGTTGGGGGCTTTTTAAGGAACTACCCTAAATTCTCTTAACCAGTTAATCAGCACTAAATGGTACAAACTAATGTAGCTGGGTGGGGTTGCACACACCTATAATCCTAACAGGTGGGAGGGGCTGACACAAGAGGATCCTGTGAGTTCCAGGCCAGCCTGGGAGATAGAGTGAGCCCCTATTTCAAAACAAACAAAAACCTGTTTTTGTTTATTGTAATTGCCTACTATGTTCCAGCCACAATCCACATATTTTGTGTAAATAAAGGTTTGGAGTGGTGAGTCTTGCTTGTGGTCTCACTACTAGAGAGGCCTTAGCCGGGATTCCTGCATGTCTGAGGCCATGATGACCCGAGTGATGGCCTGACTGGAGACACAGCCAACAAGGGCTCTCAACAAGGGCCTGAATGTGGTCCCAGCACCATCAGGCTGCTCACAGTCCTCGGTACTCCAGGGAGTCAGACCCCCTCTTCTGACCTCCCCAGGTATCTGCATGCATGTGCACATTCACATATGTACACATACTTTATACATAAATAAATTTTTTAAAGAGTATGCTCTTTTCTTGTTCTGCCTATTCTCTAAAAAAGGTTAAAATTATATATATATATCTATATCTATATATAAATATAGATATAGATATAGATATATATGTAGATATATATAGATATATATGGGTTATTTTTGTTTGTTTGTTTTTGTTTTTTCGAGACAGGGTTTCTCTGTGTAGTTTTGCGCTGTTTCCTGGAACTCACTTGGTAGCCCAGGCTGGCCTCGAACTCACAGAGAGATGTGCCAGGCTCTGCCTCCCGAGTGCTGGGATTAAAGGCATCCGCCACCACCGCCTGGCGATATATTTTTAAAGGTGTATTTTTATTTTTGTGTGAATGTGTGCATGTGAGTGTGTATGTGTGTGTATGTCACATGTTCAAATGCTCAAGGAGGCCAGAAGATGGTGTCAGATCCCTGAAGCTGGAGTCATGGGCAATTTTAAGCCACCCAGTCTAAGTGCTGGTAACTGAGCCATGTCCACCCAATGTAAGTCTGGGAACTGAGCCATGTTCCTCCGGAAGAGCAGTAAGCGCCCTTAATCCCTGAGCTATCCCTCCAGATCTGATGTAAGTTTTAAGCAAAGACCCCTGTGACCATTATGTGGTAAATGGGTTCAAGAGGCTATGTAAAAGTGAGAAAACAGTGTCTGAACTAATGACTATAAAAAGCAGTTGAGCTAGATGGCTTCTGTGAAGATGGAGTATTATGGGAAGAATTGAGCCCTCTTCCTGAATTTGTCTTACAAATACATATTTTTGTTTTGTCTAACAAAAAAATTAATTGGTAGTACCCCAGAAGGTAACTGTATTTGGAGAGAGTACCTTTAAAGAGATAATTAAAATGAAGTTAGATTGTATGGGGTAGGCCAATCTTACTGGTGTTCTTAGAAGGAAACAGGTTGGTTGGAACACAGAGGAGCTGGGCAAGATGGCTCAGGGGATCAAGGAGGCTGCTGCATGAACCTGACTGCCTGAGCTTGGTCTCCAGAACCCACGATGGGAGAGAAACAACTCCTAAAAGCTCTCCTTCGATTTCCACAATGTGTGGTGCACACACACACACACACACACACACACACACACCAAATAGAAGTTATATTTCTTTTTATAATTTAAAGTGCCGAACTCTGGAAATAACTCTTTTTTTTTTTTTTTTGAGCTGAGGATCGAACCCAGGGCCTTGTGCTTGCTAGGCAAGTGCTCTACCACTAAGCTAAATCCCCAACCCCTGGAAATAACTCTTAAAGCCTATGTAATTTCCAATAAATATATTATTTTAAAAAACAGAGATAGACCAATGCTGTGGGATGTTCTGTATGTCCAATGTGTTACTCTGATTGGTTAATAAAACACTGATTGGCCAGTAGCCAGGCAGGAAGTATAGGTGGGACAAGCAGAGAGGAGAATGCTGGGAAATGGAAGGCTAGGGAGAGAGACACTGCCAGCTGCCGCCATGACAAGTGAGATGTAAGGTACTGGTAAGCCTCGAGCCACATGGCAAAGTATAGATTAATAGAAATGGGTTAATTTAAGATAGAAGAATTAGATAAGAAGCCTGCCATGGCCATACAGTTTGTAAGCTATTGGGACTATTGGGAAACTTGCTGCTACTCAGACTGGCTAAGAGGGAGGAAAGTGAATGTTCCAGATGCTGCCTTGAACCCGGAACCAGTGCTACTTGCTTGTGGACTTCAAAGAGACTTGTGTGCATTAGAACAGTTGGGAGTTAGCATGGTGATGGCAGTGAACAGAGGCTTTGAGATCAAGAGGGATGGGAACTAATGAGATGGCTACTGTGTGTGGAAACCTTGGGAACTGGACAAGTGCTATGCAGATGAAGTCACTGTTAACTGATGGCTGATGTTAGTGTGAGATACACAATGGGGACCAGCTGCAGTTTTCCATGGGTGAGCAAGGATGAAAATGTCCCTTGAGAGACTGGTGTGGAATGGTGAAAGATTGACAGGAACAGGAAAGACTTGATGGACACTGGGCGAGCAGCCAGGAGCTGACTGGAAAAACTGAGGTGTGAGTTGAGAAGGGGCTGATGTCTCTGAGAAAGTCAGAGGGACTAGAGACACTTCAGTAACACACACACACACACACACACACACACACACACACACACACACATCATTTTTTATATACACAGCAATCCTGACTAAACCAACTAGTCTCTTGAGCAGCCTGTGTAAAGTCAGGATGGATACCTGTAACACATGCTTTGTGGAGAAACTGAATACATGTTCATATAATAGAAAAGTAATCTAGCCTCGAATTCTTGACAATCCTCCCACCTCTGCTTCCTCAATGCTGGGATTACAGGCATGCACCCCCTTGCCCAGCTAGAGAAGTAATAATTATATTTTGTCTTTCTAGTGAGGTACCCACAGAATTCTCTATCACTGACGAGCTCTATGGCTCTGAGCAAATCACGCACACCAGTCCGTCCCAGAAGCCTCTGTGATGAGGGGACTACACAATGCCAGTCGCAGCCATGCATGAGGTTCTCAGTGCCTTTAGTGGCTGACCTACCAAACAGTGCAGAACACTCCCCCTGAAGTCTCCTGAAACCTCAGATGCTTCCTTGAAGGAGCAAACTATGATCTGAGCTCTTGTTTGCCTTTTAATTCCAACACCCTGCCATTCCAGCTCACACAAATGCATGGGCTTCACAGAAGAGAGCAAGTTCTGACCTCCCCAAACAAAACATATTACTAAAGAATGTGACATTATACTTTGTACATATAGAGAAGTGGACAAGTATTAATCAGTTGTATATAAATGATGTTTTCGACGGACTGTGTCTTGTATACTATAGCATTAAGTGGAGAAATTCATGGTGAATTTGAAGAGGAGTCAGAGCTGTGGGAAGATGACTGAAGAGTTGAGGAGCAGACTGAGTCAAGGTTAAGCAATTGATTTGTTTAGAGAAACAGACAGGCAAGCTTTACCATGGTATTCTAGTGGAGAAGTTATTCAGTAGTACCAGCCATTCTTCATTGACCAGACAAAACCCTAGGAAATTACAAAGGCTTCAAGAGTTGTTTCAGAGTTCAGCATTTTAAATTGTCAAAAGAAATATAGCTTCTATTTGTTTAAAATTTTTTTTTTTTTTTTTACTTATGTGCGTGTGCATACATTTGCATGTATATGGGGATAGCTCTTCTGGGGTCTGAACTCAGGTTCCCTGCAAGCATAGCCAGTACACTTAACTATGGAGCCTTCTCTCCAGCCCTAAAATAAAGTTTTTAATTAAATGTTTGTTTTAAAATTTTATCTTATGTGCATGGATGTTTCAACTTCAGGTATGTCTGTGTACCAAGTGCATGTCTGGTACCTGCAGAATCCAGAAGAGGAGGCCAGATCCTGTGGAACCGGAGTTACAGAAGGAGCCATGTGGGTGCTGGGAATGGAACCCAAGTCCTCTGGGAGAGCAAGTGTTCGAACCATCTCTTTAGCCATAATTAAATGGTTCTAACTACAAACAGAGCAGGCACAGTGCTCCATGTCTATCATCCCATCTACTTGAGGGTAGGGTCTTGGGGGCCAAGGCAGGAAGACTGGGGTCTCAGGGTTTGGTCTGGGTTTTGAGATAAGGTTTTGTTATATAGACTAACCTCAAGCATAAGATCTTCCCTCAGCCTCCTCAGTGATGAGGTTACTGGTAGGTATGTCCCCACATCTGTTGAAGACTCTATCTCATAAAAATAAAGACAAATAAATAAATAAATATAATTTTGTTTTTAAATGAAAACAGAAAAATCAGACTGCTAGCCAGGTGGTGGTGGCACATGCCTTTAATCCCAGCACTCAGGAGGCAGAGCCAGGCGGATCTCTGTGAGTTCAAGTCCAGCCTGGTCTCCAAAGCGAGTACCAGGAAAGGCGCAAAGGTACACAGAGAAACCCTGTCTCGACAAACAAAAAACAAAAAGCAAAAAACAAAAAAGCCCCCAAATTTCTGGAATAAATGATTAGGTAATGAGAGTGTTTACTTAGATGCAGAAACTTACACAAGTGAGTTCTTTAAAGACCAAAACAGTGTAGAATATAATATGGTGTATTGGTTTTCAAATGTTATCATGTAACAGTTACCATGATGGCTCATTAAGACCCAGATTGCACCTGGGAGTGGTGGTGTATGCCTGCCAGGAGTTGAGACCAGCCTGGGCGAAAGACCCTGTCTCAAAACAGAACAAACAAGAATTCTAAATGAAAATTATACTACAGTATATGTAACTTTTTGCCTTTGTCTTCTGAGAAAATGTTTCACTCTCTAGCCCAAGCTGGCTTTGAACTTGCCCCAACTCTCTGTTGTAGCCTCCTATATATAACTATACTTTACAGAAACAGCTAACATGCATCTATACTTATTATAATACAAAACTGCTTCCATATATATATTCCTTGTACAGGAGTAGCCTTCACACATCTTTAGTTGTTACAACACACACTTCTGAAAGGGGTGGGCCTTTCTGCAAGACTGTAAGTTAGCCAATCACACAAATCTGTGTCAACAAAGCCAAGTTAACAGAGCAAAACCCTGGCATTCTCAACTGGGTGATGGTGGTGTACACTTTTAATCCTAGCACTTGGAAGGCAGAGACATGGATCTCTGAGTTCAAGGCCAGAATGGTCTACACAGAGAGTTTTAGGACAGCCAGGGCAACAGAGAAACCCTATCTCAAAAAAACCAAATTCACATTAAAAAAAAATTTATCTATCTTTGTGTGTATGAGTCTTGCCTGTATGTATGTCTGTGTGTCATACATGTGTCTGGTGCCCATGGAAGGCAAAAGAAAGTGTCAGACTCCCTGGAACTGGAGTTACAAACAACTGTGAGCTGCCGTGTGTGTGTGTGTGTGTGTGTGTGTGTGTGTGTGTGTGTGTGTGTGTGTATGTGTGTGTAAGCAACCAAATCCAGGTCTGGAAGAGCAGCAAATTCTGAGCTACCTGTCTGAGCTGTCTCATCATTTGTGAGTCAGGGTCTTACTGTATAGCATTGACTGCTCTGGAACTCACTCTGTAGCCCAGGCTGGCCTCGAACTCATAGAGGTCCACCTGTCTCTGCCTCCCCAGTGCTGGAATTAAAGGCATACAGCACCACAATCTTCTTTCTCTTGATTTTTAAATGTGTTGTGTTTTATTTGGTTTTTATTTGTGTTTTGTTTGCAGTCATTTCATTGTGACATTTTCGTGCATACTTTGTTTTTGTTGATTTCCTCCTGCATCCTGCACCCATCCCTAGCTTCCCCTTTACACCTTCATGTCACAACGGTTCTACCCTCTTCCACACTCCTCCTTGAAACCACTTTTCAGCTCTGCTGACCTGTACTCACCACCCACATATATACTGACATATGAAAGTTCATAACTCAGATGTCCATATGAGAGGACATTCAAGATTACCTCATTTCACCGAAGAATTTCCAGGTCTTCAATTTTCCTACGTGACTTCATTTCTCTTTGTGGCTAAATAAAGCCTCACTGTGTATATGTACTACACTTTCCTTGCCTGTCGATGTCCAGCAAGGACAGTTCTATCTCCTTGCTACTGTGAACAGAGCAGCAACAAGCACAGGTGTACCAGCGTCTCTGTGCAAGGACATGGAGTCCTTCAAGCATGTGGCCAGGAGGCATGGGGCTGTGTCATATGATTACATGGTCATGTTTTCCGGGTTTTGAGGAACCTTCATACTGTTCCCTCGAGGCTGCCCTAGTTTATACTCCCAAAAGCAATGAGTAGGGTCCTTTCTCCCCACACCCACAGTGTCTATCACAGAACTAACTGTTACTTTTCTTCCATCAAAACAAATTGTGGGGGTTGGAGATTTAGCTCAGTGGTAGAGCGCTTGGGTTCGGTCCTCAGCTCTGGGAAAAAAAATGTGGACGGAGCAGAGCTCAGCATTAGAACGCTTGGCCTACTACATATGAAAACCTATGTTCGAAACCCTGCACTGGAAAAAAAGAAAAGAAAAAGAAAAAAAGAAAACTCAGGCAGAATTTTCTAACACTTAGTAAATACCATGAAATCTTGCAGGTGTGAGGCCTAGAAACCTCACATAGTCTCAGGAATGTGGTAGGTAGTGAAGCATTTGAGATTCAAGCCTGAACTTTACAGTGAGCTCTGGGATCCTCGTTTCTCTCTTTCCCTCTCCTACTTTTTCATGTTTATTAAGCATCTATTATTTGTTAAGCATTCCTGGCATGGGCTATAGAAATAGGAACATGGGGTTGGGGATTTAGCTTAGTGGTAGAGCACTTGCCTAGCAAGTGCAAGGCCCTGGGTTCGATCCTCAGCTCTGGAAAAAAAAAAGAAAGAAAGGAAGGAAGGAAGGAAGGAAGGAAGGAAGGAAGGAAGGAAGGAAGAAATAGGAACACCATTGCAGAAGCATTAAGTGGTCCTACCAACCCACACTATAAGCTGTTACAACAAACAGTGGCACTGTTTGTGCCCAGAGATGAAGCTTCTGCCTGCTGTGAGAAGGGAAGGGACACAGGGGCCACCTTGAAGGAGCTTGGAGTTTCAGGCACAAGGGGGCATGGGGAGCAAGGTCCAGTCAGGAGTGATTACATTTGCAAAGGACAAGGGCCAGAGTGAAAGCCGTTCAAGGCACCACAATGGCTCAGTATGCCTGCAGCCAGAGCCCAACCACTGGCCATACTGGCACATGCCTGTAATCCTTACACTTAGGAGACTGAAACAGGAGCATCAGGCATTTGAGGACAGTCTGGGCTACATAGTAGGGGGAGAGCGATAGAGAGATAAAGAGCATGTACAGGTGAGCAGCAAAAGCCAGAGGGTAGCCAGGGCTGGAACATGCCATGCTTGGGTGCTGAATCTGAAGGGTAGGAACCAGCTCACACAGCGGAAAGTTCGTGCTGATGTCAGAGCACAAGTCTCTTGGAGTCCGGTACAACTAGAAACAACATTGACTTCGCAGGCACTACAACGAGGAGCAGGGCAGATGTACAAACGGGCTTTTGGAGTTGATCGGCAGATACGCAGAGAGCCAACAGAAAATTAACCCACACCAGGAAGTGGTTGAAGGTAAGTGATGGACACCCAGTTCTCTGGCTTGAGCAAATGGATGGACTGTGCTAGCTTTAACATGGTGAATCCGAAGGATGTGGCTGGACTGGTGGGCTGCTGGAGCAGGAGGGGGGTGGGAGTGAAGCACTCTGTGTTAGGTTGGCAGACAACAAAAGGTGCCCAGCACAAGCCTAGGCCAGCTTTCCCAGAACCAGCCGAGGAGGGAGGGCTCCTAGTGTTTATTTGTTTGAGATGGAGTCTCATGCTGCAGCCAGAATAGGCTGGAACTAACTAGGCAGTCCAGGCTTACTGTGGACTTGCTGAAATCCTCCTGCTTCAGCCTCCCAAGTGCTGGGACTACTCTCATGAGCTTGGTTCCTAAATGTTAACGCATGATAAATTCTTACAAGAAATAATGTGCTAGTCACCAGGCACTACAGAGTTTCTTATGGACTAATTCGTAATGCACCACAGATACTGTCATTTGATGACGGGACAGAGTTCAGAGTTCTACAGTGAATGACATCAAGCAGTTGCACAGCACAGTCCTATCACCAGAATAGTGGTATCAAGCCTCTGTAACAGTGCCAGATGCTTGGTTGAAGCTTTTAATTGATGTGAGTCCAGGCCCCATACTGCCATGCAAGGTGATACACGAAAGAAAAAAAAAAATTGGAACTGAAATCATCCTAGCTCTTGAAAGGCTAAGGCAGAAGTACTGCACAACCTTCAGGTGGGAGCAAGCTCTGATGATGGAGTGCATCTTGAATTAATTCTTGGAGGTCACAAACATTCACACAGCGGAAGGAAGAGGAAGTTAGGTGGTCCTGGAGAGAAGGTCATGACAAATGAGATATGAATACTGGAACCACGCTGCCATTTGGTTGTCAAGAGGAGGAGATGACAGTTTCCACGTCCTAACTGCAATGTTCTGAACAACAATGGGTTTAGGGCTCAAGTGAAGCAAAGATGAAGGTCTACTGTTGCAGAGTTCAATTATTTTGTTTTGTTTTTGTTTGTTTTTTCAAAACAGGGTTTCTTGTGTAGTTCTGGCTATCCCGGAACTCACTCTGTAGACCAGACTGGCCTTGAACTCAGAGATCCACCTGCCTGTGCCTCCCAAGTGCCAAGATTAAAGTTACACACCACTAACTACCACACAGTGAGTCCAACTAATTGTAAAGTTAGTGACCTCTACAGACATTGATAATGGTCCAGGACAATGGCAGACTTTTTTAAATGTTTTATTTGTATGACTGTTTTGCCTGAGTGTATTTCCATGCACTCTGTGCCTGTTTGCTGACTGCAGAGGCTGACAGAGGGTGTCAGATCTCTTGGAACTGGAGTTACAGGGGTTATGAGCTGCCACGTGGGTGCAGAGAATCAAATCAGGGTCCATGGGAAGAGCAGCCACTGCTCTTAACCCCTGTGCCATGCCTCCAGCTCCCAACGGTAGATCTATGTATGAAGATGCCTACTAAGTGGGGCATGGTGGTACATGCCTGTAAACTCAGCAATCAGGAGGTTGAGGCAGGAAGACTGTGAGCTCAAGACCATCCTGGACTAGAGCCTGAGATCTTGTCTCAGGATACCACACATAAAGAAAAGCTGCCCTTCCATTTCAAAGGGGCTTAAAATAATAACTGCTGGGAGGGGCAGGTAGGTCAGGCAAGGAGAGAAAAGGCTGAAGCCCACTGTCCTCATCTCTTTCTAACTTGTGACTGAAATGCTGGAAAGAATGATAAGGGACACAGTCTCCGTGAAGATACAGAAGTCCTAACTGAACATAAAATCACTCCAGAAAGCCTTTAATCCACAGTAACTTTGTTCTCAATTCAAAGGCTGGTGAAACTATTGACCAAAGTACCCAAACCCTTTAATTACAGTGTCCAGAGTAGTAAAACTATAGTTAGGGGACAGCTTCCATTGCAACCTATGGTCACAGTCACGTTTAGTCTACACATTTCCCTTCAGCTGGATGTCTTGCTGTTTTGAGACAGGGTCTCATGTAGCCCCAGGCACCTTCACACTTAACTGAGTCAATGAGATTGGCCTTAAACTCTTAATCTCTGCTTTCCACCATGCCACCATGTTCACACGAGACAGGGTCTCTCTGTGTAGTTTAGCCAGGCCTCGAAGTCGTAGCAATCCTCCTGTCTTAGCCTCCCCAATTTCCAGATTTCAGTTCAACCTGGTTTTTGTTTTTGTTTTTTTTTTTTTGACAGTCTCCTATAGAGCCCAAGCTGTCCTGAAATTTACTGTATAGACCAGGCTGTATAGATATTAACTGTATAGAGATCCCCCTGCCTCTGCCTCTGTTGTGTTGGATTAAAGGCATGAGCCACCACACTGGTTTCAGCTGCACTTTAATTGCCGACTGTTTTGCCCAAAGGTTTTGTTGGTGGATTAAGGAGAGAAGTCTATCAGGGCGCTAAAAGAGCTCTGGCACAGCAGGCCGGGTTACTACCAGGGAAGTAATCTGTAAACATGGAGCAATGGTAATGGCTGACTACGACCAAGAATCTGCCTGTGCCACAAACTGGGCCAAGCGCTGTATGTCCGTTGACTCATTTAATGTCTCAACAGCATGAGGAGGATGTCATTACCCTGACGCCAAAATTAAAGAGCAGGAAGTAGTTTGCTCAGTATCTTACAGCTGCTGTGTGGGGAACCTGGACCTGAACTCTAAACTCTGAAGTTCCAAAATCCACAAGACTGTGGTTAAATGCTTTTGGCAATTGGTGGGGCAGGGACCAGTCCTAGGGAGGATATTTACCCTACTTCCTCTCGTGGACAGGAAACTGAGGCTCCTGAGCAGTTGATTAAAATCTTGCCTGTCTGAATCTGGCTCACCCCGCTCCACCACACGAAGAGATTGCTGCTCAGAATTCTCCCGGGCATGTCCTGGCTGGAGGAAGAGATTATCTTTTTGCTCAAGGGTCCTTTCTTTGCTTAATCCTATTTATACTCTTTCACTTACACTGCAGACAAAGTCATTAAAACAAGAAACCAGATTTCTCGAGAAGAAATTTGTGTGTTTAAAAATCAGTGTTGCACAACCCTGGGAACAGACTCAAAAAGCATTGAATTGATTAAGTGGAAAACTATACTATGTGAGTTATATCTCAATAAAACTTTTTTTGTTTTGAGTTCATTACTTCAACAGGGGCTGAAGAGATAGCCAGTTGCTAAGAGCACTGGCTGCTCTTCAGAGGACCCAGGTTCGAATCCCGGCACCCTCATGGCAGCTGACACCCAGTGGTACTCTAGTTCTATGGAATCTAACACCTTCTTCTGGCCTCTATGAAACCCAGGCAATCATGTGATACAAAGACATATATGCAGACAAAACACCCAACACAAAACAATGAACTAAAAATAACAACAAGAAATTTTTATCATTTTTGAGTGATTCCAGATAGGTTCCTGATAAAAGACTGACACACAAAGAGAATCAGGGGCTACCATGACCTCCATTGTTTATTCTGTTCAGTCTTTTCTCAGTCTACCCTTGTACCAAGCACAGGAGGAAAAAGGAGCGTGCTCCCTCAAGTTTATGTTTTGAGTTGAAGTTCTCACAGACTAAATGGCAAGTTTTTTTGTGCTAAAAAAAAATTGATTTGACTCTGGGCATGGTGGAGCATGCCTGTAATCCCAGCACTCCGGAGGCAGAGGCCAACCTACCAAGCAGGTTCCAGTACAGCCAGGGCTACACAGAGAAATCCTGCCTTGAAAAACCAAACCAAATCAACCAACCAAAAATTTGATTTTCACTTAAAAAAAAAAAAATGGTTTGCTGGGCAAAGTAGCCCACATTTGTAATACAAGCCCTTTAGAGGCTGAGGCAGGAGGGACAAGAATTTAAAGCTAGCCTTAGCTACACAGTGAGCTGGAGGCCAGCTTGTGCTGAGGGGGGGGTAGGGAGGGAGAAAATTAAGAAAGAAAAAAGAAGAAAGAAACCGAGTCCAAAAGCAGGGAAGCAGAGGCACAAAGTTAGTCGGCGGTTGGAGGATATCCTTGGCTACAGGCAGCCTGTTTAAAACAAAACTTAAAATGTTTTCTTTTGCAAGATACATTGCGTGTAAGACCTGGTCTCCAAGCTTCAATTTGTAATCTCCTCAAGTGTTTTGTTTTGGTTTGTTTTTCTGCAAACTCTGGTAAATGGCAAAACTGGAATCGATGTTAAAACCTGGACCGGATTAAAATCAGTGCGGGTGCGTAGGATCGCTTTCCATGCAGCTTCTTCGCCACGAGGCTCCCCAGCCCGCGGCCGAGGAGGTCTGGGTGCCCGGACGCGCAGCTCCAGGGCGGCCGGTGCGCACGCAGCGAGCGCAGCAGCCCCGGTCACGTGCGCCCGGGAGTCCGTAGGAATGTAGCGACGCGCAGGGAAAGTTTCCCCGGGGGCCGCGGGCCGCGGATTCGGTGCGGGCGGGCGCGCAGAGGAAGGAAGAGCGGCGAGGAGGCGGAGCTCGCGAGACGCGCGGGCGGGCGCTCTGCGCAACTTTTTAGTTTGGGCGTCTGGGGCCGAAGTTTCTGTCTCAGTCGGGACGCCGCCGCGGCCCGGGCGAAGAAAGGGAGGAAGGAAGGAGCTCGGGGAGGGCAGGGAAGGCTCGGCAGCCTTGGGCACGGAGTGCAGGGCGATGCGGGCGCGCGACGCAGCCCCCCGAGCCTGAGCGCAGCGCCCCAGCGTCGAGCGAGGCCGCAGCCATGGAGCCCGCGCAGCAGCCGCCGCCCCAGCCAGCCCCGCAAGGCCCCGCGCCGTCGTCCGCGCCCGGGCCTCCGGCGGGGACCCCCACGGCCCCGCCCGCGCCCCCGGCTGGCCATCAGGTCGTGCACGTCCGCGGAGACTCGGAGACCGACCTGGAGGCGCTCTTCAACGCCGTCATGAACCCCAAGACGGCCAACGTGCCTCAGACCGTGCCCATGCGGCTGCGCAAGCTGCCCGACTCCTTCTTCAAGCCACCCGAGCCCAAGTCCCACTCGCGACAGGTAGCGGGGGCCCGGGGCCGCGTGGGGTGCGGGGCTGGGGCTTGTTTTCCCGAAGTTGGCGGCCGCGGGGGGGCTGCACAATGCGCGCGCCCCCGCTCCGTACCTTTGCTCCGGGGGGAGGGGGAGGGGAGAGGGAGGGGGTCCGGCGTCTCGAGGGGGGCCCCGGTCCGGGGCCAGCCCGCCTCCCCTGCCCGCGCCACTTGAGTCCCCCGTGGAGTCGCGTTAACTGCCCCCTTGTTTTCCCGAGTTGGTGAGGGGTGGGGGTTGAACCGGTCCATTGAGTTTCTGGTTCCTTCTCTCGGTCCCCTCCCCCTCCCGCTCGCGAAAGCTTGCTGCTGCGGCGGCGGCCCAGGCGCGGTCCGAGTGCAGGGTTCGGGCTCCCGGGAGTTTGCCGAGCTCCCTCGGGCCTCGCTCGCCCCCTCCGTGCGCTGGGACTCGCGCGGGCGGGATCTTTTCACACTCGGTGGGCTCACGTGTCGCTTTCCCAGTCGAAACCTATTATTTACCATTCGGCCCGCAAGCTTTGAAATGGGCCACATCTGTGCGTTGCGCAGGAACTAGGCTGCGCTCACGGCGCACAGCCTCTGCGCCGGCCTTTGATAGCGCGTTGCAGGTTGACTCATAGGCCCAGTCCTGCCGGGCTCAACTGTGATTAAAGGTAATGTTTGGGAAGCAATGACTAATTCCAGGCTCGCCATTGCTTTTTAACTGACTGCGGATGTGAACATGGCTGCTTATCCACATCCACGACGCCTGGTTATTTTCCCCAACTGGATCCTACACAGACATGAAACCGTTTCAAAGTATTAACATTCCGATAGGTCCTGGTAGATTTCTTTAGCTGCCCCCCCCCTCCGTTTAATTACTTAATTTTTAATGACCTTGCTTTAGGCTGAACTAGCAGAGGAACTTTGCCCAAAACTTAATTGGTTTTCCAAACACTGCCATCGTTAGCCCACTCGGGCTGTAACTTGAGTGGAAAGACTTGCTGCCCCCACTCCAGTCCTCCTCCTAGGCAGGCCTGCTGCTGAACAGGGGTTTTGGAACTCCGAAAAGCTCGATTAACCTCGCTACAAAAAGCCGAGTTGAGGAGAAAGGAAGGAAAGGTTATTTAGCCGCCAGCCTAAACACTTAATTTGTAACAACAGTAGACGTAGATACTATTCATGACTCCCTTCCTCAAAAGTGGATTTCTGGACTCCCTGAGCTAAATGTATGTTGGCATGCAATCACAGACGGCCGCGGAAACTTTGAAGGAACACGCAGATTGAATGCTCCATTTTGTAGCGCTTAGAAGTCAGACGGAAAAGTGTACTTGAGTACCCAACTTCCATCCGGCCGTTTGTGGGGTACGTTTGCCTTCTCACTAGCATTTTAAGAGCTGTGCATCAAGAAATTTACTTTTTATGTTTGCTAATCATTTCCTAACTCTAAATTTAATCTGATCTGAGACGAAGATGTGCCCCTGGCTTTGCTGTGGGGCTTTAAGTGACTGCTGGGTCCTTTCAGTTTCCTTATTCGCATGAATGTAGAAAATCAAACGTTTTTGATAAACCCTAATTCTAATAAAAGGATTAGATTATGAATAGTATGTATCTGAGTTTTAAATAATTGTCTACAGGTTCCCGCCTGAGAATTCTTATGCCCCCTATGTGCTTCTGGCATGGAAAAACTAATTTACAGAAATGAAGACCTCGTATAACACTAGTCTGGTTGAACCCAGATTTGAATCCTTGGGGTCTCTGCAGATTTTCCTTTTTCCTAATCCCTGCTGTTATATGTGTGTGAATCCTTAAGTTATAATTGAATTGATTACATCTTATCCTCTAGGCGCAAAGAGAGTTGGTTGACTTATTCTTTTCACTAGGTAGCTTTTAGCATTGGTGCAGTTCTGAGCCTTGGAATTCATTAAAAGTTGTATAATTTATAATGATTGATTTATTGATCACACTGTTGACAGTAAAAAAAAAGTGACAGATGAGGACAATAGTTATTTAAAACGAAGTAAGAGAAAAGTGCATAATAATTCCCTAGGTTTTGTTCTAGGACTTTGAAAAGCAACCGTACTGCTTGGAAAATGTACTGATTTATTTTGGGGTGTGTGGGATAAACCATGTTCTCTACTACCAAATAACACCTCAGTTGTTTTAAAAATAGGTTTTAATGCCCAGTATTTGCTGTTTTCACAGGTCTAGGAAGTAGACATTCAGATGGGCTACTCCTCAATAAAACAACATTTATAGTGCATATTAAATTCATGTAATTTAAAAGTGGACACCTGTGCTCCTTAATGTCAAAAATTGAACATTAAAGTTTGCTTTTGATATTTAGATATTTGGTTGCCATGAACTTCTATCTAGGGAATTGGGGGTAGGTGCTGTTCTCGGTGTGTAAATTTTCATTTTACTATTTCTAACAGGCCAGTACTGATGCAGGCACTGCAGGATCTCTGACGCCACAGCACGTTCGAGCTCACTCCTCTCCAGCATCCCTGCAGCTGGGAGCTGTTTCTCCTGGGACACTCACACCCACTGTGGTCTCTGGCCCAGCCTCTACCCCTGCAGCACAACATCTCCGACAGTCTTCCTTTGAGATTCCTGATGATGTACCGCTGCCAGCAGGCTGGGAGATGGCTAAGACATCTTCTGGTCAGAGATACTTCTTAAAGTAAGTAAAGATAATGCTGGGAGGTGGCAGCGAATGATATTATTTATTTATTTAGCTGGTGCTAAAGATGGACTCGGTCTTATGATTGGTAAACAAACACACTTTACCATGGAGCTGCACCCAGCCTTTTATGTATATATATATACCTCTGTAGTGTCAGTCAGGTCTTAAAAGCCTTGTTTATTCTTGGTTTAGAGACTTTCTGCAAACCTTTGTTTTGTGGCAATATGGGGTAGTCTCACTTTGAGTTTGTGCCATATTTGTTAATTAGCCTGGCACAAAATGGAATACTATGAACAAATTTAAATTTTAAATAACAAGACTGGCATGTGTTATATTTTCTGCCCCCCCCCCCCCCATATTAGTGAACACAGGACCTTGTGTATTCTTTCCAAATAAATCGTTGGTAGAGAAGGAAATAGGACTTGGAAGAGGTGACTTTACAGTACTCAGATTGAGAAACAGCAAACACTTAAGCTGCATTTTGATGTCATACGTCAACTTTTTCCCTAAAAAATGTCTGGCCTCAGGTCACTCACACTTGCAGGCTTGGTCCTCAGAAGCTGTACCTTTTCTGAGAAGTGGAAACAAGACCAGCTACTGGGGATCCCCCACCCCAGGCTTTTTGTCTTTAACAAAATGGCAAAATTACATTTATCTGGAAAGGACAAATAGAATTTTATCTCCTCTAATTTTGAAATTGGAAGTGAAACTAATTTCCTAGGGCTTGTTTGAATTTGGAGTGTGCAAAATGTCTGACTGTTTGTTACAGACTACAGATTGTTCTAGTACTCTTTGAATTGGTTAATCGGGTTGAGATAATGATGGGAAGAACAATGCTGACTTTGGTTGGATGGGAGGTAAAGGCAGCCTTGGTTATTGGATCCAGGACGCCAGTAAGAACCTTGTTTGGTTTGTGAGCCCCTCCCAACCTCCCTAATTCGCACTTTCAGTGGATTGTCTTGGGTGGGGGTGGGTTGCTACTTTGTTTTGTGTTTCGAGACTGGGTTTCTCTGTGTAGCCCTGGCTTCCCCGAACGCTAAGTAAACCAGGCTGGTTTCAAACTCAGATCTACCTGCCTTTGACTCCTGAGTGCTGGTATTAAAGGTTTGGGTAGTAAGGACAGTTTTGTGACAGGTCCTTCAGGAAGACAAAGGAAGAGATTTGATCTTGAGCTTGAAAAGCCACCCCTCCCCCCTCCCCACACCTTGTTTTTTGTTCTGTTGCTATTTTTTCCCCCTGTAACTTTTTGTTTTTAATTAACATTTTCTGTGTCCTGGTACTCATTTCAAGACATAAAGACACACAAGCCTGGCAGACTCATTCACATCCACGGGAGCCAGACAATTTGTTCTCTAAGTGGATGTCCCAAGTAAATAACTTGGAAGTGGGGCTGGCTGTGAGCGACTGCCCTGAAGGGGAAGGAGGAGAAACAAACTGGTTGATGGGGTGGAAAGAGAAAGGCCTGGACTCCTGCTGTGTCCCATGGTGGGGGGGGGGGAGAGGGTGTGTGTGTGTGTGTGTGTGTGGTGGGGGTGGATTTTAAACAATTTTAAACAGCTTTATAGCCACAGCCTTCACTTGTGGCTGGGAGCAGAAGGGTAACAGCAACATTTATGCTGTTTTTACTTTGTTTTATTTAAATTGCTTGTTGGCGACTTCTGTCTGCATCTTCATTATTTGAGTGAATGATCACTGTATGAGCTGAAATAAACTTAATTGTAGATTCTTGCTTTAAAATGTTTTCGATGGTCCTTCCCACAACAGGTGAGTGCTGGGTCTGTGGGTTTGAGGAGGTGCTCCACTAGCTCCATCCTCACTTGGCATCCTCCCCTCTTTTCAAGGGGGCTAGAAAGAAGGTAAACAAAACTAAGACTTGCCATAGGAGGCCTGGGGAGAGCTTTGCCCAGGCACTGAGAAGACAGTATTGTTTCTGTGGTTGCCAGTGGAAATCACAGCTGCTTCTCTGATGAAGGAGGTGTTTGCTCATTCCCCAGAGCTTTTTCATATCATGCTCTTAGAAGTAGAAGGTCACCCCCAGCTGTGACTTGAACCCTCACAGCAGGTGAGCTGAGTCACTGGGTGTGGTAAAGAGCCTGTGGGGACCTCTGAGAACTGGATGTAGGAGGTGGGTGCTGTTGTCTTACTACAAAATTGCTGAAGTGCTTTATGAACAATGTGCAGTTTGGAGAAGTGATGTTAAGTACAACTTTCTCTCTGGTGTTGACTTCCCTCTGATATTAGTTGCCATAAAGAGCTGTTGCACACCAGATGAATGAAATTCATCTGCCTCGACTGAGTCAGAGATGATGGTAAACTAAAGCTTTGGTGCCAAGTAGCTATTATGTCAAATTTTATTTTTATCTTACTTTTTTAGAATCCATTTCTCTTCACAATCAATACTTTCCTTTGGTCTGCAGCTTCTTCTGAGGTCCTGAAGATGGCTTACAGCATTAGTGTGAGCCCCAGGACCCACATGATGAAAGGAGAGAACTGACTCCTGAAAATTGTCTTGAGACAATACACACTCAGGGCCATGGTGTGTCCGTGTTCACATTTGAATATGCACATACAGGTGCATAAATAATAACTAATGAAAACTTCAAAAGGATAACAGCTAGCTGTGGAGTGAAGAGATGAACTAGTTTCTGAATTTTAGCTTATACCAGCCATAAAAAAAACTAAACCTTTTATTCCAATTTTTAGGTATTTACTGGGACAAAGGTTGTAATTTCTTGAGATTTATACATGACAGGAAGGATTCTGACCCCAAATGGTCCACGCTGGCATGGTGTTGTAACTTGAGAGATCTGGGAGAATTGTTGACTTTGGGAACAGCCATGGTTGCCTTGTGACTATAGAGGAATGTGTGTTGAAGTCTGTTGGCCCATCCTCCAGTTCCAAGGCCATCTAATTACCATGGTTGGTGTTAAAGCCGATCTGGGTCAGCGAGATCTAGAGACTTGGACTTTTCTATTGGCAAATGACATGGGTGGGTCTGCGGGGCAAAAGCAACTCTCCCCTGGATGGGGGATGGGGGCCCAGACTCCAGAGAGTACACAGTACCTAAAAAAGGCTTGGTCATTGGGGATGCCACATCTTTGTCACCAAACTTACCAATTTCACCACAGTACCTTGAGTTTTTATTTCAAAAGAATCAATTCTCTTTATAGCTCAGCACTCCTGCAGGCTTTCCTGCAGGAAATAGTTCCTCAAGTAGTTGGTCAACAACTTCCTATTTCTTTTATAAGCTGCTGAATAACTTCCTGAATTACCATTCTATAATATCTTCGGATACAAGGAGTGCTTCTACTTCTCAGGTTTATTTTATTGAAGCTGGTACCTTGTAACCTTTGCCAAGTACAAAGAACTTATTGTAAACTATGTTACCATGTAGGCGTTACAATGTGATGTACCACATTTATCTAGTGATTTAATACATTTGTAGGTATACGTTGTTTTAATAATGTTCTAACAATTTTTAAAAGATTTTCCGTGAGGGTGTTTTCATTTGTCGTTTTTTCTGAATAGAGCCAGTTCTAAGTGTTTTTAAGGTCTTAGGGCTGTGGTTTATTTAAAAGAGTATTTTAGACTATGGGAATATAGTTCTGCTACAGTAGCAAGCACAAGGCCCTGGATTTTCTCTGTTAACTTCCTAGCCCACTTATGGCAGGCTGGGGTAGGAGGCCCAGATAGGCCAGTGAGATGGCATGGTGGATAAAACCTCCTGCTCAGCAAACTAATGACCTGGCTTCCATCCCCAGATCCCCAGATCCCTGAAGTTGTCCAATCTCTATGTGTGCCTAATTTGTGGTCTCTCATGAACAGAGAGTAATGGTCAATTTGAAAAAAAGAGAGCACCCAGTTGTGGTAGTGCATCTTTAATCCCAGCGGAATTAAAGCAGGTGAATGTCTGTGTTTGGGGCCTGCTGGTTTACATAGCAAACACCAGACCAAGCAGGCTGGGTAGAGACCCTGCTCAAAAAAATCACCCCTGCTCCAAAAAAATAAGAAAGAGAGAAAGGAAAGATAGAAAAAAGGCAAATTAAATAGCTTGTGGTTTTGAATGACTTAAAAAAAAAAAAAAAAAGCATGTGAAAGTCAGTATCTTGTTCCATCCTTTCAAAGGTTATTTTCTCAGGGTTTTTTTTGGGGGGGGGGGTTACTCAGCGTTTAGGTCAGCCATGCCGGTACGGAATGTACCCACCTCATGAGTGTGCTTCATGAATAATGTGAGTACAGTACGTACAGTAGTTTGATTCTATCTCTGTTACATGCTGGTTTTAGAAGAAGGCACTTCCTGGCCCCACCCACCCCCATTTTTTGTTTTGTTTTGTTGGAGGTGGTGGTGTTAAGGCAGGGTTTCTCTGGAATTCCCTGAATAGACCAGGCTGGCCACCACGGGGTTGCACTGTTCTTGCGATTTGCCCTTCAGGAGGACTACAAACACTGCACACTCCGTAAAGATGAAATGTTGGCCTAGGAAGTTGGCACAGAGTGAAGCTGTGGTGTTTCGCGCATCGGGAACCCAAATGATTTCCCATCAAAAGCGGGGAGTCGGAATGAGTAGTTTGGCCGTTGAGTACTGGTTTTCAAGCTGCCGTCACAGGTTTTCCCTGTCTGAGGGGAGGACCAGCCTTCTGCCTAGCTATGGGAAGAGCCTCCTCCGTGGGCAGGCATCCTGTGTGTGCTCCCCGCCCCCTGCCCCAACACACACTGACGCAGGAAGAGAAACTCAAGGAACTATTTACCATGAGAGAAAGAATGGGAGAGGGCGCTAGTGACCGGAGAAGAAAGTAAGTCCTTTACTCTGGGGGTGGGCACACTATTCTAATGTGACCTGCTTAAATTAAAAAAAAATGTTTAAAATGCCGTGAAATATTAGTACAAGAAGCTGGTGCTCTTTAAACAATAACATTCAAAAATACTCCACTTGATATTAACCATTTAGGAAAAACAGAAGGCTGAGCAGTGTCTCAGTTAGTTGACAGTTTATGGGGGTACTCAAGATAAGGTCTCACTCTGTAGCTCTGGCTGTCCTAGAAGTCACCCTGTAGACCAGGCTAGCTTTGAACTCACAGAGATCCATCCCCCTGCCTTTGCCTCCCCAAGTACTGGGGGGATTAAAGGTATGGGCCACCACACTGGCAGTAGTAGACACTTTAAAACACTGTAAAGCAGGTAAACCCTTTCTGAAGCCTTGAAATTCAGTCCCTTTAGTAATGTAGAGAAATATCTTTTATTTCGTTGTGAGAGAAAGAATATAAATTAGGCCCTAACGGTTTTGTCCCACCCATGAATGACCCTTAAGGCTTTGGGGTAGAGGTTAGCCCTTAATCCAGCCTGCTAGTCACCGGTATGGCGGAACTTTTAGGACAAATCAAAATGAAGTAATTCATAAAGTCAATTAAAACTTAACATGCTTCAAACTTAATTTGCTACTGTCCATGATAACATTAGCGTCACTTAAGGCTTGGAAATCTAGTAGTGACTCGGTAGCCTTACATAAGAGCCCTGGCTCTGGCCTGTGGTCACAGTGATGCAGCCCTTTCTTCAGAACTCCAGGCATGAAAGGACTTTGGTGACTTCATGAAGAATTACTCCTGGTTCTGCTTGTTTGAGTACTTCAGCTCAGGTTTCCTGGGAACAGCTGTGGCCACCTTAGACCCACATCTGTTTATGTGGGCATTCACCTCTTCTGAAAGCAAGCCCAGAAGAACCTACCTTTACCTCCCTGAATGCAAACAGAAGTAGCCATTAAAATGCTAGGTTTCATCCATGAAATCAGGTACCTCATCCATCCTCTTGTGCGTCTCTGCATCCCGGGGTAAGGTGAGTCTGCACACTGTTCAGTTCTGCTGCTGGGTCCTGACTTGGTAAATGAAGGGGGGCATTTGGTTGATTTTACCCTCTTGTAATGACTTAAATTGAGGAGGATTTTCTCTTTTTGTTTTAAGATCTATGTTTGTGTGATCAAGTATATTTTAAAAGAGGTGCTTTTTGAGGCAAGGTCTTCTGATTACCCCAGGCTAGCCGGGTAGTCTTCCTCCTTCACGTAGCCCAGGATGCCCTTGAATTCCTGCCATTTCTCTTGTCACTTTGATTACCAGTGTGTGTCATCAAGCGCATTTGAGAGACACATAAGAAGGCCTACTACTGACTCCACTTAGGACCCAGAGTAGATTGGCTTTTTTTAGAGTTCTGCATTGATGGAGTCAAGTTCCCCAGAGTTCTGCAGAGACTGTAATGTGGAGCTGCCTTTGAAGAGGATGGCCAATGGGCTTTTTTGTAAAGAAAAAAAAATGGCCTTGTTTTGCGTTTATGACACTGCCCTCACTTTCTCCATTGTGGAACTGATCCGATGTGTGTATACATTGTGTGTGTGTGTCACACACACGTTTTTGCCATTGTATGTATGTGAGGGAGGTCACAGTATGTAGGAGTTGGTTCTCTTCCTTCACCTAGATGGGCAGGGTTTGAGGCAAATCCAAAGTATATGTTTTTAGTTATAAGGTGACACTTGTTTGTTGGATAGGTCAGAACAAGGAGGAAAAGAGTGTGTGAGGACACACCTGGCTCTGCTGAAGGGAGCAGTTTCAAAATACTCCTTTCCCGTAGTTTTATTTATAAACCAATAGTTTGGAAATTAATTTGAAGGGAGTTACATGTCAGTTTAGAAAAGTCCTCAGTCCTTTTGTAAAGTCAACAAAAAAGCAACAAGTTCTTGTGTCTCTCTGGAGTCCCAGGACTCCTGTCCCCTTGCCACTAGGATTGCAGGTGCTAACCCCGCATCTGACTTTGTACTTTGGGTGGCAGCCTCCTAAAATGGTGTTCATAAAATATGCTGTGCTGCTGTTTAGTTTTCCTAACCCGCTTCCCCCAATTGTACCAGGGTAATCAATTACTAAATCTTTATTCCTTTGGGTTTTTACATTGTTAGGACTATTTGGGTTTTTCCAATAGCTGTTTTTTCTAAACAGAACATTTTCTTTTAGAATTATTAACCCCTCCCCCCCATTTGTATTTCCGTTGCTTCTTTTGCCCTCTTTGGACACTTGCCAAGAGTTCTTTGTGTTCCCACTCTGGGCCACTTAGAGTTCTGGCTTTAGAGTCACACCGTAGGAGGACTAAACAGATTCACAGGCAGGGACCAAGGTTCTCTTAACTCTTAGTCAGCAGTTTGGGTTGCAAGAATTCAGTTAGGTTTCCTTGGAATTTTGAGGGCAGTACTGTTTCGCTCTAGTTCTCAGCCTCACTGGGAAGCTAAGCCTGCTCGGGTTCATCCCTTGGGAACTCTAGTTTTTTGTTGTCTTTAGGGTTCTGAAATTTCCTAAAGAGCCTAAGTGTGTACTCCTTCAAACTCCTGGTACAGAACAAGTGGTTAGAAACGTGTGTGGGAGAGGCCCTTCATGGTTTGCAACGCAGCCCTCTTGACCTTCCATCTGGAAAATGCTTCCCAGTTCTTAGTGGATTCCTCCTGTATCCCTGCTAGTTCAGGGTCTTTGGTTTTCTTTCCTTCTTTAATGATTTGTTTTTATTTTATGTGCTTTGGTGTTTGGCCTGCATGTGTGTCTGTTTGAGGGGGTTGGGTCCTGGGAACTGGAGTTGCAGACACTTGTGAGCTGCCATGTGGGCACTAGGAGTTCTGGCTATTCTTCTACAAGAGCAGCCGGTGCTCTTAACCAGGGAGCTATCTCTTCAGCCTGATCTTTGATTTTCTTAATCAACCCAAACCTCGTCAACTTTTTGGAGCTGAGGACCGAACCCAGGGCCTTGTGCTTGCTAGGCAAGCGCTCTACCAATAAGCTAAATCCCAACCCTCTCTTTAACTTTTTTGTTTTAAGTTGATTTTTGTTCCTCTAAAGGATAGATAACATTTTTGTTGCCAGGCCCGTCACAAATTCCAGTACCCGGGGGCTGAGGCAGGAAGGTTGCTGTGAGTTTGAGGTCAGCCTGAACTGCATACTGAATTCCAAGCTAGCCTGGACTATAAGTGAACCCCCAAAATACTAGAGAGAGAGAAAGATCATTATTGAATTCAATGTCGGCTTTCTGAGTTCACAGATACCTGCCTTCACCTCTGAGCCATCTTGTCTGCTGCCTTAAATTTTCCTTTGCTTGCTTATCTTCACAACACCAAAACCCTGAAGCTGGGCAAGGCCTTGAATGTTGGTGTGTTGTTACTTGTGCTCATAGCCTGTTCCTCTAGATGAACATCTCTTGAGTAGTGGCTGGTGAACACTGGCCACCAGTGTTTTAGAACTGATCTGTGGCTTCATCCTTGTTCTTACCTGTACTCAGTGACTGGACACGGCATCCAGATCCAATTGTGTTATCTTTAGTAATCTTTAGTAAGTTATGTTTATTTCGTGTCTGTGTGGAGGTCAAATGACAACCTGCAGGACACGGTTCCCTCCCATCTGTCATCTTGGTTCAGGGATGGACTCAGGGTGTCAGACTTGGCAGCTTCAAGCAAAGGCATGTCTCCTGCTTACTAAGACGGCCCCGCCTGAGCTCAGTGTGCAGTTCAGTCTAGCCTTGAACTCTGGACAGTCGTCTTGTCTCGCCTTCCAAGTGCTTGTTTAACCTCTGCTGTGTAAGAGCTGTGAGACACACACATGCGCCACCTATTCGTTTGCCTATGAATCACAAGACAGTGCTTGGTGTACAATGGGTGCTCATTAAATAATGAGTAAAGAATGGATTTCTAGTTGACTTCTCCTTTGTGAACGACTACAGATACTTGTGTATGAACACAGACACCAGGTGCTTAGACCCCAGAGGCCCTCTGTGTTCACATCTGTTTTCCATCAGTGCAGAGGAGCGTAGGAGACCCTTCTGCATGTTTAATTGTCCGTGCTTCTGGCTGTAGTCCATTTGTGCTGCTCTCTCTGGTGGGCGCTCTATTTTGGGTGCACATCTATGTCTGTGGGCGTGTGTGGAGACCAGAGTGTCACTCCTTGGGTGCTGTCCACCCTTTTGTTCTGAGTAGGCTTGGCTGGCTGGCCAGTGAACCTGAAGGCTCTCCTGTGTAAGCCTCCCTCCCCGCTTAGGTGCTGACTTCTTTCCGTTTGGGTTCTAGGGATCAACTTATATCCTCATGCTTGAAAAAATACTTTTACCAACTGAGTCCTTCCCCCCACATGCCCAAAGTGCTTTTTTAAACCTTTTTAGAGCTTTATTGGGAGAGGGAGAGAAAAAGGGAGAGAGAGAGAGGGAGAGAGAAGACCAGAGAAACAGAGACCGTGCGGAGGGAAGAGAGCGGAAAAAGTGCTTTCTCATGGCTAACTCAGCGAAGTAGCTTATGCTTGGTCGTAAAATTGGACCATTGTTAATTTTTCAACTAGTACTCTGTTTTAATCACTGGTCATGGAGGCATTTTCAGAGAGCACCTTAGAAGGTCAGGGCTCTCAAGTCAATTTTGTCCTGGTTGACTTTATCCCATCTCCATTTTGTTCTAGGGGAGTCTGGGAAATGTGGCAGGAAAAGAGAAGAGCCCGGTGTGGTGGCCTGTACACAGAAGGCAGAGGCTCTAAGTCTTTTCTTAGAGACTGGCCTAGTCTACATAGCAAGTTCCAGAGCAGCTAGCGCTGTTAAATGTGAGGACTTGATTTACAGAAAAGCAAAATGCCTTAGTAACTAGAGCCCCAGCCCAGCAGCTGGAGAGAAGTATTGACTAGTGTGGGTGTGAATGCAGGACGGGGGTGGGGGGACAGCCGTGAGCATCCAAGTAGATAGTCCCGGGACAGTGCATGGAACTGACCGTCAGTGACAGGGTCACCTCCACGCTCTCCTGTATTTTTTCTTTGTCTTTTTATGTTTGTTTTGTTTTGTTTTTTAAGATGAAAGGAAAATCCCCACAAAAACTGGTGAAAAATTGTCCAAATGCAGATGTTTGTTTTCCTTCTGCACATGTTCAAACTGATATTTCAGTTTCTTAAATCCTGCAGCTTGGACATGCCCTAGGGGATGAAACTGGGTGGCTTGAACCACCTGATCCAGCTGGAGTGGGACATAGGCATTCCTGTTGGACTAGTTACCAAATCCCTTATGGGTGAAAAAAATAGCCACTGTGATTGAGGACAAAGCCTGCCCTAGGTTACTTACCCGGGTGTGCTTCACTTTTGACTTGCGGGCCAGCAAAGCCAGCTTAGCTGGTAAAGGCACTTGTCTGAGGAACATGGTGGAGGGAGAGAACTGATTCTCACAAGTTGTCCTCTGACCTCCACGGGTGCTTGTCACACAGACACCATTCACGTGATTGATTAAAACGTTTTTAAAAAGACATTGTGTGCCTGGGCTTGGGGTGGGTGGCTCTGCCAGAAGAGGCCCAGGTCCCATTTGCAGCCCTGTGCACTCTGCGTACAGGCGCACACGGCCAGAGCTGTCCATGGGTAACCCCTTTACTTCAGACCACCACACAGTGGCTTTTTACCAAAGAAAATCCACTGGGGTGGCATTTCTGAGTTTCTCATTTTGTTTTTTTCAAGACTGGGTTTATCTCAGGCTGGTCTTGAGCACACTGTGTAGCCTGGTCTGGCACAGCAGTCCCCCACTTCTGCCTCAAGTCGTAGAGATGACAGGCTCTTTCCTGAGTCGTTAGATGCTTTTCTTTGCGCTCTTGTGCTCATGTTCTTCGTTGTAGTAGGAAACTTAAAAGTCTTATTAATAAAATCAAACCCGAGGCAGGTTATTGGGGTGAATGCTGGAAGATAGAGAAGCAGAACAAGCCACAGCTACCGCACCTTGCCGGTTCCTCAGCTGGTCTTGTTTCCTCAGACTGGAAACCTCTGAGTCCTCATCCAGAATGGATCTCAGCTGAACTGTGCTGCTCCAAAGCCTGAATGCTTAACCAGCCAAATGCTTAACTAACTGGATGCTTTACTCACTTAGTTCCTGGTCTTATATACCTTATATACCTTTCTCTTTCTGCCCCCACTCCATTAAAGGCTGGGTTTCTGGGATTAAAGGCGTGGGTCACCATGCTTAGCTGTTTGTTTCTAAAGTGGCCTTGAACTCAGAGATCCAGCTAGCTCTGCCTCCCAAGTGCTGGGATTAAAGGTGTGTACTACCACCACCCAACTTCTGCTATGGCTTACTCTTCCCATTTTTTAGCCACCATTTGTGGCTCTGTATCTAGTGGCTGTCTGTTCTCTGACCCTAGATAAGTTTATTAGGGTGCACAATATTGTGGGGAACACAATACCACCACATTTCCCCTTTTTTGTCTAAAATTTAAAAAAGGTTATAACTAATACAAGAAAAATCATATCCAATAAGTATATACAATATACATACTCAAGATTACATTAACGAGGTCTAGTCCATTAACATTTGACAGATTCAGATAAACAACTCCATTAATATATAACATGTCCAGTCCAGTAACATTTGATAAACTCAAAAAAATTTTCATTACTTATCCTATTTAAAACAAGTAGTTCCTTTTAAAAAGTAGATTCAAAAATTGATCTTTTTTTCTTATCATATTCATATTCTCTTTTTTCTTTTCATAAAAGTTTCAGTAATCTACCTTTTGTCATTTTTATATCTTCCCTTTTTTTTTACAGTAGATTCAGTGATCTACCCATTTATCCTATTATTTCTTTATCATTTTTCTCAGAGTAAATTCTATGATCTACCTCATATCTATACTTCGTGCCACAGGCCATTCTAAGAGTTTGCTGGGTCCCAGTTGCTGCACTTGGGCGTACAGGCCCTCTGTCATAGGTTGACCCCTCAGCTGTTTCTCACTGTGGACTGACTTAGTTGCATGCTCTCCAAATAGGTATCCTTTTGCTTCTGTAGCAAAGGGTGCCTCCTAGGTTGACTGGTTAATTTGGAGTCTATTGGTCAATGATCATCCTAGTGTAGTTATTGTCCTTATTCTCTAGAGTTGTTAGTTTGGTGCTCAAACATTTTCTGGAAGCACCATGGAACATGCAGTTTTAGTTCTCATCTGAGACAATATCTGCAGGGAGGGAGGATTTGTTCAGTTCATAGTTTCAGGTGGGGAAGGTGTGGCTGCTTCCTGGCAGTGGGAGCTTGAGTCTCAGTCAACTAGTAAGCAGAGAGCTTGGGCCAGAGCCCACCAACCATAACTCTCCCAGATAAGGTCTCATGCCCAAAGGGTCCACAACCTCACTGGGCAGCAAGTGTTCAAATATATGAGCCTGTGGGGACAGTTCACAGTCACACAGTAGCACTGGAATATTTACTTGGTGTGTTTTTTCTCAGACTGGTCTTCACCTCACCGTGTAGCAGAGGCTAGCTTTGAACTCCTGGTTATTATCTTTCTGCCTCCATCTCCCAGGTGTGAGGATTACAGGCAAGCATCACCAAGCCTGGTTTTTAAAAAATAATTTTCTTGTCATTTCTTCCTTTTCTCATCCTTGTTCTGTATCCCTGGCTGGCTGTGAACTCCCAGTGTAGCCTGAGGATGACCTTGAACTTCTGATTTTCCTGCTTCTGCCTCCTGAATGTTGGGATCATCCAGGGTTGGGGTTGTGTTAGGCAAGCATTTCTACTAATTGAGCTATACCCCAGCCCCTTTGAGTTTTGAGGCAGAGCTTCATTGTATAGCCCAGGCTGTTTTGGAACTCAAGAGCCTCCTATCCTGTCTCAGTGTTCCCTGAACCCAGAGGCAGTTTGTTTCTTAAATAGCAGCTGGAGACCTTTAGAGAGGATGATCTTGCTGTGTAGCCTTGGCTGGCCTGAGCCCTGCTAATCTTGGACATCATTTTTTATCAGTTAGGCCAGTAGTTCACTAAACCAGTACAAATTCAGACTCAAAAAACAAGTTCGTTTTTAATTTTTTAATTTTTATGTGTATGAGTGTATAGCCTGCATGCATATGTATGCAACATGTGCTCTGTGTCCACCAAATTAGAAGAGGGCTTCAGAACCCTTGAAACTGGTGTTTGTAAGCTACTTTGTTGGTGCTGGAATGGGAACCCTAGTCCTTTTTAAGAGCAGCAAGTGCTCTTAATCTCTGAGCAGTTGTTCCAATCCCTTTCCTTTCATTTGTTTATTTTGAGTCAGTATGGCAGGGTAATCCTGGCTGGCCTGGAATTGGGAGCATTGGAGCAATCCTCTACCTCTTCCTACTCTTTAAGTATTGGGCTGTCAGTCCTCTTGTCTCCCCTTGAGCCCCTGAAGGACTGTCTGGAATTAATTACAGACCTGCATCACCATGCCTGGGTGTCACCATGCTAGGGTTCTGATTGCTTCTTTGATCAGTTTTATGAGACTTGTGAATATCAGCTTAGTCCCTTTGTTGCTGTATGAGTTCAGTGACTCTCTCCCTCTGAACTTTTCCCTTCCTCTGCCCCAAGATTGCACGTGGGAACTCCTGCATTCTGGGCAGTTACTTACTGCACTGCCAAACAGTATATCCTTAGCCCTGTTTTCTTTTTTTTTTTTTTTTTTTAATTTTTTAATTTTTTTGTTTTCGAGACAGAGTTTCTCTGTAGCTTTGTACCTTTCCTGGAACTCACTCTGTAGACCAGGCTGGCCTTGAACTCACAGAGATCCGCCTGGCTCTGCCCGTCCCCCAGTGCTGGGATGAAAGGCGTGTGCCACCACCGCCCGGCCCTATTTTCATTTTTATTTTGAGACATGGTTTAAGTTCCCCAAGGTGGCCTTGAACTTGGTCTCAGTCTCCCAGGTGACTGGGATTATAAGCATGGACCACCAGGCCTGGCTAAGTTCAGTTATTTCTACTAGACTGTTCTGTTGTATGACTAGACTACAGGCTTAAAACTGCTGCCCTGTTGAGAAACACGAGGTTGTTAAGTAATGTTGCAGACAGTATTCGTGTGCCAAGGCAGGACTATATGCATATGCATAGGAATCTAGTGTCTGTACTCACAATGGAATTGCTGTGGGACAGACACTATGTGCATTTTTTTGTGCTTGTTTATGAATCTTTCTGTATCTCTAGGATGTGGAGCTGTCCTAAATTCAGGAAGCTTCCTTATAAGATCTTATTTTTAAGAATGGATATGTGAGTCGGTATGAGTACACGTGCGTGATGCTCATCCAGGAGCATGTAGGGGCCAGGAGAGGTGGTGAGTCTCCTGGAGCTGGAGTTAACAGGCCACTCGGTGTGGGTGCTGGGAACTGGACCCAGTGCTGCAAGAGCAGTAAATGCTTTTAACTGCTGGAGCCTATTTCCCCATCACCAGCCTCCTGAGATTGTTAGTCCTCTCAGTGTGCAGTCTCTGTGCCCTCTCTGCCTCTGCCTGTGTCTGTTAGAGGGTAGTCCCGATAGTGTTCTTCCATCTAGCTTTGGTTTGATGTGGTGCTCTCATCAGTCTGGAACTTGGCAAGTAGTCTAACCTGCCAGCAAGCTCCCTGGGACCCTCCTGTCTCCTGCCTCCGTCTCACCACCACCTGGGTTACAGGCTTGCACCACCACACATAGCTGTTTATGTGAGTTCTGAGGGTGTAGACAGATCTCATCTTCTGCAAGGCAAGCACTTCATTCACTGTCTTAACTATCTTCTGAGCTCGGATTTCCTTTTATGCATGTTGTGAGTGAAGAGCCCAGTTATTATTGCCCTCATTTGAAGATAAGATTTTCCTGAAACTGTGCCAGCAGTGGTGGCTCACGCCTTTAAATCCCAGCCCTGGGGACAGAGACAGACAGAGTGAGTTCCAGCACAGCCAGGGCTACAGAGAGACCCTGTCTCAAACAACAACAAAAAGTCTTTCCTGGAACTATATGTGCTATGCTCAGCTCTCTTCCGTCTTCTTTAGGCACCAGTATCTGGCACTCAGTCCAATTGTTCTCTTCCTGTTTCTGTGCCTGAAACACTATGTAGTTACTGAGTCATTAACTTCCTGGTGGTGGAGAGTCTACTTACTCATCCTACACACTACTGGCTTTAATTTGTGGCCTTTGAGTTTGAGAATTGATCCTTCAAATTCTGCTGAGGACCTGATCTTTCAGCTTTCACTCCAATATCTGGCTCTGGGCTGTTTTGTTTTGGTTTTGGTTTTGGTTTTTTTGAGACAGGGTTTCTCTGTAGCTTTGGAGCCTGTCCTGGACAAGCTTTGTAGTCCAGGCTGGCCTCAAACTCACAGAGATCCACCTGCCTCTCTGCCTCCAGAGTGCTGGGATTACAGGCGTACGCCACCACCCCCTGGCCATGGTTTTTTTTATTAATAAGACTATTTAGCAAATCGTGTTACACCTTAATAACCAAGTAAAACTATGAGCCAGAAGATTTAGTTCTGTTTATTTATTTTTGGTTTTTCTACTTGCTTTGTAGACCAGGCTGGCCTCGAATTAGAGATCTGCCTGCCTTTGCCTCCCAAGTAAACTATACCCAATGCTTTAAACTCTGCTTACAGTTAAAGAAACAAAGCTCTTGCACTTTCTGTCTTTTGGCTGCTTGAGTTTTTGTTTATATGTTGGTTTTAAACTAAATCTCTGTTCTATTTTATCAGTGAAGACTTGGGAGGCAGATGCTGGGGTGAAAACCTGCTAGCTCAGAGAGGCAGAGAAAGCAGCTGGCTGCTTCCTCCTCTGCCATTAATACGAGAAGGGGGGGAGAGAGCGCGCGAGCGCTTTTCCAACTACATCACTTCCTCTTTCCACCCAGCTCTATCATTTCCTGTTTGTCTGTACAGACCCCTAGACCTCTGTGGTTAACTAGTGCTGGGAATAAAGGCGTGTGCTGTCATACCTGGCTCTGTTCCCAGTGTGGCCCTGAACTCACAGAGATCGGGATGAATCTCTGCCTCCCGAATGCTAGGATTAAAGGCTACCACTGCCTGACCTCTATGTTTAATATAATGGCTGTCTTTTTCCTCTGATCCCCATGCAAGCTTTATTTGTTAGAGCACAAATAAAATATCACCACATTAAGGGAATAATAACTAAGAGAAAAACAAGTATTTTTGTGTTTTAAGAAACTGATATATGAATGAATGGCTGTTTGTTCATTTTAATTCATAGGAAGCCTATAAATGAATTTTATTGTGTTTTTCCTAAAAATGCAATGCCAATCCCCACCTAACCACTATCGTGGTGAACTGACCAGCACAGACAGGTGCCAGCTATATAGTCCGTGTGGGAATAGCATCAGTCCCTTAGAAAAGAAAGAGCAGAGTCAAGAAAAAAAAGAGTGAGAATATCTGCTCCATAAAAAGGTAGCTCAACAATCCAAAACAGGAGCCTTCTAGCACATAGTATGGCATCTAGCCTGTGATGGATGTTTAATGATGTGAGAGGCAGGTTGATCCTCTGTCCTAACCCCAGAGCACTAGTTTCCTTTGTAAAATTAGGATCAAGAGGTACAACACTGAACTTTGCCAACTCTAAAAATGCTGGGAAAGTCAATGCAAACTTCCCATCAGTTCCCATATTTCTATATACATATCAAACCAAGGGCTTATTTTCTGATGATGTTGAGTTTACAGTGCTTTTGTTTAAAGTATATAGAACTCTTTCCTGAGTTGGGTTCTCACTTACAGACCTGGGTGGCCTAAAACATGTGTAGACAACAGCCTGTTCTCAGACTCCAGAGAGCCAACTGTCTCTGCCTCTGTTCTGGGATATTAGTTGAAGATGTGTTGCATTGGTTTATGCTGTGGAATATTTACTTAATGATGCAAAGATGTGTTGCGTTCTTTTGTGTTGCATTTGTTTAACTTTGTAAAACTGGGTTACTTTGCCTGTCTCAAACACCTGATTGGTCTAATAAAGAGCTGAACAGCCAGTAGCTAGGCAGGAGAGAAAAATTGGCAGGCATGGCATACAGAGAGAATAAATAGGTAGAGAAATCTAGGAAAGAGAGCGAGGAGCAAGAAAAGAGGAGGATACCAGGGGCCAGCCACACAGCCAGCCATGGAGTAAGAAGGAAAAAGAAAGTAAGAAATAAAAGTAAAAAAGAAAAGCAAAATGCTCAGAGGCAAATTGTAGTTAAAGAGAAACAGAATAATTTTAAAAAGCTGGCTAGAAACAAGCCAAGCTAAGGCCGGGCATACATAAGAATAAGTCTCCGTGTATTTAGGAGCTGGATGGCAAAGTGTAAAAAACAAACAAAAACCAACTATAATCTCCTTAGTGCTGAGGTTGAAGGCATGTACAATATGCCTGGCTAAAATAAAGTGCACTTTTAAATGCATAAATGCATCTATCCTAAAGCAGAGAACTCAGTAACGGTGATAGGAGGGGTTTTCTTGTAAGCATTTCTCTACTGTGATGTAACTGCATGAGTGGAGGAAACAGTGAGCTGAGGAGACAGCCAGCCTTTTTTCTGCAGTGTAGTTCTGATGAGAATGCAAGTCTTCCAAGAAACACTTGTCCCACACATAGGTATGAAAATGCTACTTTGTGGTCAAGGTGGAGGAGGGGGCCTGCGGCTTAAAAAATAAAATAAAATAAAATGCTACTGTGTTAATCTAATAACATTAATTAGAAGATTTGCCCCATCTAGTAAGAAAACAATTCCACATCAACCACTCGTTATTCACACTATTAAAAAAAAGAAAGAGCCAGGTAGTGGTGCACACCTTTAATCCCAGCACTCGGGAGGCAGAGGCAGGCGGATCTCTGTGAGTTCGAGGCCAGCCTGGTCTACAGAGCTAGTCCAGGACAGACAACAAAATTACACAGAGGAACCCTGTCTTGAAAAAAAAAAGAAAAGAAAAGAAAAAAAGAAAAATAAATAAAGCTTGAGAGTTAAACTTGTGGCTGTTTCTTTTTCTCTGTGTGTCCTCTCTAGCCTGAGGGGCTGTCACAGCCCTGAAGGGCTTCATACCCTCCTGAGAGAAGAGCTGTCCATCCATCTGTCAGCATGGCATAGTTACACTGTCAGCTTTTCAAATGTGTTCTCTGCCGTCATTTTAATTTTGGGCATTTTAATTGTCAAATACAACTTAGAACTATTGAACCCATTACGGGCTGTAATGATTGGATGCCATGTTGACTCAAATGTATGACATGCTCATGGTTAATAAGGAGTTCAGTAGTTGGATACTGAGCCCTTCGGATCTGCAGACCCATGAATGTGCTGCTGCATGTGGTATCCCTGCTTTGGTGGATCAGCGGGATTTGTGGTTCCTGCAGGAGTGTTGTGCACCTCTCTGGGTCTGTGTCCACCTGGAACGTGGGAGCAGTTGGAGTCAATTGCTGTATAACAACTTTTTATAGAGTGGAGTAGAACTCTTCAGTGTCTCCTATAGGTCTCATTCACATTCTGTTTTAAGTGACCATAAATACTTGCCAAACTAAACCAAGACACCTAGCATGTCCTTTAACTGCTGGTCCAGGGCTCCCTAGTGATCCTGATAGGTGCACTCACTTATCAAGTGGTAGTGCAGTGAGCAGAAAATACTTTGAGTTCAGCAAGTCCTTGTTATCTGCTCTTTTCTGTCGTCAAAGTGGTCAGGCTAAGGGTAGGTAGAGGCCTATTTGACAGTTTTCGAAGCCTCAGCTGAGTATAGACAGCTCTTCACCTCATCTCCTCTTCCTGCCCTAGGCTTCAGCTGCTCCTGCTAGATAAACATTTCCTTTATTATTTTATACAGATCTATGATTGTGCATGAGTGTACCATACAATCTCCAAGGAGCTGTATAAATGTTCTTTATTACTCAGTTTTAAAGGCTGACTGAGTTACAAAGGGAGATTGCATAGGTATCCTGCTTTGTCTGAAGAGCAGTGATGTGGTTGGTCACTTCCCTGCCATCTCTGCTGAACGCAAGGACTTGTGCTCTCCGGCCGCCCCACCTAACTCCAGACCGGTTAGAATGTGATGAAGGCTCATTCCGGCTTGTGTTGCCAAAAGAAGTGAACTGAGTTGTGGGTATTTCATTCTTGTTTTTTCTGAGAAAGGGTCTCTCTGTGGACTAGGCTGGCCTTGAACTCCTAAAGAGCCATCTGCCTCTGCCTACTGAGTGCTAGGAGTAAAAGCTTGTGCCATGTTGTCCAGCAACAGACATTTATTACAATTTCATATGTGTGTGTTTGTGTGGGGTTTGAAGCAGGAGTTGAGGCAATGTGAACTGCCGACATTGGTCCTCTGCAGAAGCAGTACTCTCTTAACCCTCAGCCAGCCAGCCGGCTCCATCTACCTTCTGTCTCTCACTGAACCTGGAACTCGCTCATTGATGCCCTAGCTAGCCAGGGAGCTCTGGGGATAGCATCTCTGCAGCCCCAGCACTGGAGTTACAGATATGCTCAACACATCTGGCCTTTTGAACATGGGTGCTGCGGATCTGAACTCCACTCCTCAAGCTTTTGATGCAGGCACTTACCTAACTGAGCGGAGGGGCTGTCTTGGTTGGAATGTCCTGCCTCTGGAGCGGATACCAAAAGGAATGGCTTCTTTCGCCATTCCTGATTCAGATAAGGGAGGCTTGCTCATAAAGCCCTGTTAGGACATTTAAACAAGTGTGGTGTTGAGGTATTTGTAGAGGGGCATCTGCTGCTATTGGTGAGTATGATAATGAGGTCACTCCTAGCTGCAGACTTCAGACAAGAGTCGCAATCAGCACTGTTTATTTAACTCATTGTAAATGAAAAGAAATTCTGTCGAGTTTTGAACACAACATTTTAGCTGCACATAATAGAAATCCTACAAGTCTTTCTCAGTTTGTGTATAGGGTTAGCTCAAGTTTTGTCATGCTCTTGATGTGGAATGTCTTCCATGTTAGTAAAGGAATCAGTAATTTTAAGTAGAGAAAAAAGTTCTGCTTAAAGAAACTTGCCATCTGACTTTTGTGTGATTGTTAAAAAGAGAAGCCTTAAATGATTTTACTCTGGTGCCTCTTCAATCAAGTACAGAATATCCTTCTACTTTCAGGAATACAGCCTAGCGTTCTGGATGACAGCTTGTGCATTGCAGCATTATTTATCTATTTTTGTAAAGGGTTGCTAATCGCCTGGTGCCTCCCTGTCTGAGTTGTGTGCTTGTGGACTGTCTACATGAAATCACTTGATAGGCTCTCTCATTTCTGCAAAAATGTTGCCTGTATTTTTAGTTCACCACTCTGGCTTAAAGTGAAATTATTTAATAGAAATATTTAGAGATCAGAAGCTTACTTTGAATAGGGCTGGTATTAACCAAACCCTTTTTAGACTAGGATTGTATTTAAAAACATGTGTCAGTATAGTTACGCAATATAATTCATTTATCCTACCTTTGGCCAAGACACATATACCATCTCTCTCTTTAGCTGTCTCTAAGCATGGGATTTTGTTTAAAAGGAAGATTAATGTGTCTAGTTTTTTTTCTTTTCTTTCTTTTTTTGGTTTTTCGAGACAGGGTTTCCCTGTGTAGCTTTGCACCTTTCCTGGAACTCACTTGGTAGCTTAGGCTGGCCTTGAACTCACAGAGATCCATCTGGCTCTGCCTCCTGAGTACTGGGATTAAAGGTGTGTGCCACCACTGCCTGGCTCTTTTCTTTCCTTTCTTTTCTTTTCTTTTCTTTTCTTTTCTTTTCTTTTCTTTTCTTTTCTTTTCTCTTCTCTTCTCTTCTGTCCTCTCCTCTCCTCCCCTCCCCTCTCCTCTCCCCTCCCCTCCTCTCCTCTCTCATCTCCTCTCTTCTCCTCTCTTCTCTTCTCTTCTCTCTTGTCGGCAGGATTTTACTCTGTAAGCCAGGCTAGTTTCAAACCCAAGTGATTCTCCTGCCTCAGTCTCCTGAAAGCTGTGACTTTAGGCATGAAACACCACACCAACTTATCCACTTTATTCCTGCATTATGATTTAGATTTGAAGTCCTACAGCCTATGTGGTAGTCCTACAGCCTCTTGAACTATTAGAAGACTTGGGAACTGGAGTTCATACCTGAAATGTGAGACTGAACCAACCCCTGCTGCTTCCTAAGAATAGCTGTTTGCTGCAGTGGTTAGGGCTCAGTGCATTCTCCAGCAGTGGGTTTCTGGGACATGGTGCTCTTGCTGTGTTCAAATGGACGAGGGAGAGGAGGCTCCAATGGGTTCTTTAACACATTAGAGATGCCACTGATGCCTGTGACTTAACTCTGTCCCTTGCCCACGTGAGTTTGTTTTTTTGAGACAAGGTTTCTCACTCTGTAGACCAGGCTGGCCTCCAATTCACAGAGATCCGCCTGCCTCTGCCTCCCAAGTGCTGGGATTAAAGGCGTGTGCCACCACCACCCGGCCCTACATGAGTTTTTAAAGCAGAAAGAAGCATCATGGGGGCCGGGCGGCGGTGGCCCACGCCTTTAATCCCAGCACTTGGGAGGCAGAGGCAGGTGGATCTCTGTGAGTTCAAGGTCAGCCTGGTCTGCAAAGCTACACAGAGAAACCCTGTCTCGAAAAAACAAACAAACAAAATCACTGGTAGGTGAAATCGTACATAATGAACATAATGATAAAACACATAATAAAATGCATAATAAACATCATCTCAGCCTCTCATGCTCAGAAACTTGAGCCTTAAAAACCACAGTCTGAGAAGGAAATTGAAACTTAAGGGACTGATGGGTAAGGCACCTAACTTTAGGTAACCTACAAGGCACTAAATAAATAATACTTTTATTCTCTCAGAAGTTCATGCAGTGTATTTCGAGTGTCATCCCCATCTCCTTTCAGATGAAGACATTTGTAAGTTCTTCAGGATTTGCTGTGTCATCTAGACTAGCCTGGAAGTTAACACTTACGGCGTGCCCTGTAATGCCAGCACTTGAGAGGTGTGGAGGCCAGAGGTGTGCACATCTTACCTGGCAATTCACATTGGTTGCTGCTGTTTGTTCTTACAGCATTTCTTCAGCTCTAGTTTGTATAACTTCGATATTTTACCTCTGGAATTAGGGTATTTCTTAGTTGTGATTTGCTTAGGTAACCTTGCTGGGCATGAAGGGCCTGTCTCAAATACCAGGAAGACACAAACAGAATAGAAAGGCATACCTAATACACACCTTGTCAGGTGAGGGCTTTGCTGTCCTTGCTCTCTGGCTGACAGAACTGCAAAAAGCTGAGGCTCTGTGATTGACTATTGTGGTAGTGAGCCTTGATGTACAGGGTTTAGAGTCAACAATCTGGAACCTAGATGCCTGTCTGGAGCCATAGTATATACTACTAAAATAGAGTTTATACTTGATTAGCGTAAGCTCTTGATTTTTGCTGAATTTCTCGTTTTTGTCTCAATCAAAATGATTCAGTGGTGAAACAGAACACCCCACCAGGCACGTGCCGTGCTTATACACAGATCCCAGCCAGTCTGATGCTCTGAAGAGAGCACAGGTAACTTTCTTTGTAAGGTGTGATAAGTGGTCTTTCAAAGGTCTCTTCTGGTATTGGAATGATTAAACTTCACTTGCTGTGATCAGTACAGATTTCTACAGGAAGCAAGCAAGATGTCCGGATTTACCTCCCAAACTTGGACCTTTGCTTCTCAAGAACAACTTCCGGACAGGAGGTCCTGCCTGGTGTTAAAATTAGAATTTTAAAGAAAGTGGGTTTTTTCCCTATTTATTTATTTATTATATTTTGTATATGCCATTTTTTATTTTTCTATTCGTTTATGATATCATTGAATTGTCCTTAAAAATGACCATCTGTCTGTCTGTTGGTTCTTTATGTAACTTAATACTGAAGAACTCTCATGCCAAATTTCAATCTTGCCAAGCTTGGTGGTTCATGCCTGTAATCTTGACCTTTAGGAGGTTGAGGCAGGAGGATTGCCATGAGATTGAGATCATCTTGGGACTACGGAGTAAAAACTCTTTTAAAAGAGGAACCCCCCCCCCTCCACACACACACTATCGTCTTATATACATATTTATAAATATTTACTATAAACCATTTTTTATCATTAACTTCCTGGTTATTCTTAATTATTCTGATTTGAAACTTCAGAATTTTGAATGGCTTTTTGTTTTTGTTTGTTCATTTATTTTGAGATAGCATTTCTGTATGTAGCCCTGGCTATCCTGGAACTCAGTCTGTAGCCTAGTCTAGCCTCCAGTTAAAGGCTGCTCCTGAGATTAAAGGCATGTGCCACCACTGCCCAGTGACTTTTGAGTGCATTAGTCTTTTAAGTGGTGGGCAGTGTACTGAGCTTGTGGAAGTCGGGGCTGTGGGTTGACTTGAAGAGGTTAGACTCTGCTCTGCCTGCAAGCGTGTCTCGGTTTGCCTGTAAGCATCTTCCAAGAGGCCTTTGAAGAGCCAGGAGTATTGATTTCGAAGCTAAGTTGTGTGCTTCTGTTACAGCCCTCTCTCTATTCAGGAGACGAAAATCTGCAAAGTCAGATCCTGTGTCAAAAATCCAAAACCAAGGAAAACAAAACACTCAATGACAGATTAAAGATCCTATGAGTGTTAATAATACCTAGTATTTGTTTTAAGTTTGGGGTAGTCATATAACATTGGAATCGTTATTGAGCTATGTGCTGTGGGTTTGTTTGATTTGCTTTTGTTTTTGAAATAGGGACTAATTTATCCCATACTGGCTTCTGGGGGTGTAGGGATGCTTCTGAGATTATGGGGGGATTACTAAGTGTGTGCTACCATGCTAGGCCTGTTTTTTTTTGTTTGTTTGTTTGGTTTTGCTTTTAAACTGTGTGTGTGTGTGTGTGTGTGTGTGTGTGTGTGTGTGTGTGTGTGTGTGTGTGTACATACATATGCATGTTCAAGGAAGTCAGAAGACAGTTTTGAGAATTGATTCTCTCCTTCAACTTGTCTGCAAGCTTTATGTAAACCAGCCCTTTTCTTTTTTTGAGATGGGGTGGGGGGTCTCACAGTTAAACCATGCTAGCCTTTAACTTGAAGCAGTCCTTGTGTTTCAGCCTCACAAGTCCTGGGATTTTATATCATAGCTCTCCTGAGAATGTTTCTTTAATACAGTAGTATCTCATGTATTACACCAGCATCTGATGTATCTTTACTTATTTGTCTGCCTGTTGTAGTTTCTTATTGTTCAAGTAACTGCGCTTTAATGTGAGGGTGGGGACTAGAAAACACAGGGAGGTGAAAAGAACAAATAAATAATTCCTTATCTCGTGGCTCATGGATAACACTTGGCTGTGTGTTTTCAGGCTATTTGAATTACAGACTTTGGACATTACCCAACAGCTCTCCAGTAAAAGGTCACCATTTGTCTCCCACTAGAGCTCATGAATAGAGCAGATCTGAATGAGAATTGTTTTTTGTTTTTTTGGGGGGGTATTTTTTTTCTGACACAGGGTTTCTGTATGCAGCCCTGGCTGTCCTGGAGCTTGCTCTGTAGACTAGGCTGGCCTTGAACTCAGCGATCTGCCTGCCTCTGCCTCCCAAGTAAGTGCTGGGTTAAAGGCGTGTGCCACCGCAGCCTGGCTACCAAATGTGACCTTTCTTAGTCTCATCCTGGTATTCTATATATTGTTCACCTCTGCGTATTGTGTTGTAATTTTTACTTAGTTTTGAAAGTTTATTTAGGTGTGTGTGTGTGTGTGTGTGTGTGTGTGTGTGTGTGTGTGTGTGTTTGTGAAGTTTATTTATTTAGGGGTGTGTGTGTGTATGTTAGTGAGTGTGCAAATGTCCAAGTGTGCTCTTGCACTGAGGCAGGATTGCTTCAAGTTCAAGGCTAGCCTGGCTTAAATGTAAGACCTTATCTCGAAAGGAAAGGAAAAAAGGCTGGTCTAGATAAAGCTGATGTGATTTACACACCTTTGAGCTTGTGTGCCCCTGTGTGGAGGACAATTTTATGGGTGTCAGCTCTCTCCTTCCACCCATGGACTTGACAGCAGTGCCCTTGCCCTAAGAACCCTCTCTCTGGCCGCACTCCTTGTTCCTGGCCACCTTCCATTGTTTGTGTAGGCCACGTTTTGTTGTTCATTTGCTAGTGGACATTTAGGTTGTCTCCCCGTGGGCTGCTGTGAATAGTGCCACTTTAGCGTGAATTTGGGAGAGCCTGAGTCCTGCTGTGAGTTCTTTCAGGTGATCTAATAGTGGGATTGCTGAATCATGTGCTAATTTTATGTTTGGTTTGGTTTTGAGGAGCTTTGAAACTGTCTACTCAGCAGTGTTTTGCATTCCAGCAATGCACAAAGCTGGCAGTTGATTTGGATCCTTGAAGACATGGGATTCTGTTCTTTCATGACAGGCATTGTAATGGGTGTGAGGCCTCTGCTCCTGGGCTGTACCACTAGCCCCATTGTGAATGTTTTGAGCTCTTATCTTCCTCTGTGCAGTATATGAAGAGTTCAGAAAGATTCGGACTCTTCAGGAAGCACCGATAGCATTGATATCATCTAAACACACGTCATTTTTTTACTTTATATTCCCATAGGCGGGATTAAATGGAATGACAGCCTCTTTGGGGTGTGATCCACAGTCCAGATGCCTTGCTCTTGCAGCTTCTCCATTTTAACATGTCATCACACAAAGCTGATGGGCAAGAGATTGGGGACATCATTTTGTATCTCTGCTCATTGTTGTCATGTGGTGAGCAGCTACAATGAGACTCATTTTTGTCGTTAACAGAATGAGGGATGATTAGGCTGCAAGATTCAGAACACCCAGCCAGCAAAACATCCATCATGATCCACTTACCTGAGGCCAGATGATGTCATTGAGCACAACTTTCAACCAGGCCAGGAGTAAAGGGAAGAGACCTTGGTGTAATTGCTAGGCACTTCCCTCCATAATTTCAGAAAGCAGATGGGAAACAAGATTTACTAGTCAGTGTCAAGCATTGAGAAGTCTTCAACTGGGGAGGCTTCCTCTTGCATCTGTGAGGGATGTCCTACTGTGCCACCAAGTTCAGATGGAAACATCTTTCACGAGACTGACAGTTGACCGACACCTGGTGAAGTGTCTTTGTGTGAGTTGTTGTTTCTCAGCTCCTGGCTGACCGCACTAATGCTGCAGCTGTGGGCAGGGTAAGACGGCAGTGCCATGCACATTCCGCTCTGGCTGCTGTCTGGGTGTTAGCTGGGCTACTCCAAGTCAGGGCCTGTGTGTTGTAGTCCTTTGCAGGCATGGAGTTAGTTAAGATGGGCTGGTTAGATGGCCAGATTCTGACAGCACCGTACTGTATGATCTGGTCTTCTCTCAGTAATTCCTTAATTCTTCTGGTTTTGTTACTGAATTAGGGACTCTGAGGTTTAGGTTATACCTGGATAAGGAGAGAAAAAAAATACAGCTTTCTTAGACTAAAACTTTATGAGACAGTAAGGAAAGAGAAAAGAAATTCATGCTGTCTCAGTCCCTCTTCTAACAGCAGAAACTAAACCACAGGTAAAGTTAAGTGCAGAAGTCACAGAATTATATGGTGCAGTGGATAATGAGGCATATCCACTGAGGGTTGGAGATTATTACGTTGGCCTGGTGGAAACGAAGATCACTGATCATGCTCACACTAGGACATGCTCGTACTGGTTGACTTCAGTCAACTGAAACTCTGGAAAAGGAGACAAAAGAGAAGTGTTACATGTCTGTTCTGTCCTGTTTTTACTACCTAATCAATGACTTCACTTGATTTATTTTTACATTTTTTAATTTTATTTGTATGTCTCTGAGTATATGCTACATGTGTGTGGGTGACCTTAGAGGCCAGCAGAGGGTGTCAGATCCCCTGGAGCTGGAATTATAGGTGATTGTGAGCCTCTTGATGGGGTGCTAAAAACCTAATTCCGGTCCTCTACAAGGCCAACAAGGACTTTTAACCACTGAGCCATCTCTCTAGCTACTTGATCTAAGATTAAAAAAGAAAATAAGTTGGGTGGTAGTGGCACACTCCATTGATCCCAGCACCCAGGAGGCAGAAGGATAGATGGATCTCTGAGTTTGAGGCCAGATAGCCAGGGCTACACAGAGAAACCCTGTCTCAACATGCATGCATGCATACGTACATACACACACACACACACACACACACACACATACATACAAATAAACAAAAGGAAGAAACAAGAAAATTAATAGCCTGCTTATAGAGGTTGAACTTGGTTCATTTTGCCCCCTGGAAAGAAGGGTTACTATACTTCAGAATGTAGTGGCGGTCTGTGGTCATTACCTTGAAGGCTCAGAGAAGAACAGTCAAGGTCACTCACAGATTTGTTTTAGTTATACTTTAAGTAGAATTCTGGTATTCTACCTGAGCAAATGTTTTGATTCTGGTCAACTACAAAGTGATTTTTTTCTCTTCTCTAATGAATGTGTAAAGTTTATATCAAGACAAAAAGGAGACATTTAATCTGTATTTAAAATTCAGTGTTGAAAGTTCACTAATATTTTAAGATACACAGCTTGCTTAGCTTGGATGAGAGGCCAGCCTTAATTTTCTTAAAAAGAAACAGTGTGGTGGACACAATGCAAGGCATGTTACTCAGTGTGAGCTCAGCAGAGCACTGTTGACAGCAGGCACCGTTTATTGCTTTTAACATGGAGAAGCAGGGACTGTAACGCAGTCAATGAAGCACCTGGAGTGTAGGCAATAAAACCGAGTCTGCAATCCATCCAGCCCTGGCGAGGCAGAGACAGGAGGATCTCTGTGGCTTCTGCCTAGGCAGCCTACCTAGCCAAATGAGCAAACTCCAAGCTGGTGAGACTTTGTCTCCAAAACTAAAGTGGAGGGTGACTGAGATGGAAGATGTTGGATGTCAGTCTCTGGCCTCCACTCACACAATTGCACACACAGGTGTGAATGCACATGCAGATACAGACACTGTCTCTTTCAGCCAGGAAGCCGTCCATGGAGGTGAGCTGCTGTTCCTGTTTGATGTGTCTATTTTTGTCACAGCTGCTGAATGAGGGACCAGGAGAGGAAGCTGCTGGACCTGCCAGGGGCGAGGCAACTTCTCAACCAAGTCAAGTCACCCATTACCTCTCCTCTCTGCTTGTGGAAACACAGAAGGCCTTACCTAAGTTTAAAGTTCTCAAAATAGCAAAGTTATAGATAATAATGAAATAGCAAAACAAAACAGTTCACCCACTACTTAGTTAAGACCAAGTATGACTTTGCTTAGTATCTGTACAGGAGCCATGTCTCTTCATTTGGTATGCAGTAGATCTTTTGTTTTCTGAGACAGGGTCTTGTACTATAGCCAGGCTGTCATAGAATTCACTATGTAGGCCAAGCTGATCTCAAGCTTATGACAATCTGTCTTAACCTCCCAGGTGCCTGGATCATAGGTGTGAACCACCATGCCAGGCCTGCATCATACCTCCCCTTAACTGTAGCATGGGTAAAAAGTTAATTCGTTCAAGTTTTGGGGTCACTCTCCAGGTTCGCCTTATTGATGTTGAAGATAATCTTTTTAGAAGATTGACATTTTATAATGTTGTCCAATGGTTATTGAAAGAAAATATTATATGTGGGGGCTGGCAAGATAGGCTTGCCAGTTAAGAGCTATTTTTTTAAAGATTTATTTATTTATTATGTACACAGAAGAGGGCACCAGATCTCATTACAGATGGTTGTGAGCCACCATGTGGTTGCTGGGAATTGAACTCAGGACCTTTGGAAAAGCAAGCAGTGCTCTTAACCTCTGAGCCATCTCTCCAGCCCCAAGAGCTATTCTTACAGAGGACCTGTGTTTGGTTCCCATCACCCTCATGGTGACTCACAAATGTCTGTGGCCTAGTTCCAGGGACCTTATTCTTTTTTTTTAGGTCCACACACACACACACTCACTCTCTATCTCTCCACATACATGTAGGCAGACACTCATATACATAAAATATTTTTTTTAAAGAAAGTATGTGGAGACTTGGTAGTTAAAGGACCCTGGCAGCCTGATGAGATTCCTGGAACCCACATGATGGGAGAACAAAACAGACTCTGAAAGTCAGTTCACACACATAATTTAAAATTTTTAAAGAAAACACTATTTTAAGATTCTTTTATTATGTTTAGTGGGGGCTGATGTTGTCAGCTATAGTTCATGTGAGTTGCCATTTTCCTACTTGTGTAGTGTTTAGTCTGCCTTTTGGGGAGTGTTTGGAGACTGGTCCTGTCTTACCCTGTGGGTAGCTGCAGCCATGCTTGTGTTGTTAGCACGTGTAAATCTGGGTGGGATCCTGAGTGAGATGGGCCAGGGACACCAAAAGGCCCTTCGTTTGCCGTTGCACTGACCAGGTGTGGTATGGCCACAGTGAGCTGATGAGAGTGGATGGGCTGCCCAAGCCTGTCTTCTTCCTGGTCCTGAGTCTAGGGCCTTAGGCTCATTCAAGTCACATGAATGAGGACGAGGTCTGAGTCTGGACTGAACATATTTGCTTCCTGCCCTCACAGTCTCACCTCCCCACTGATGGCCTTAAATCAGATTGATACTGCCTTTCATCTGTACAGCAAAGTCACTGTTTCCTGATCCGTTGTGCATTTAAATACCATTTGCTCAAGATTATCTATTTAATCAGCTACACTAAAACTGAAGCAGTGAGGTTATAATTTGGCATTTTTAAGTAAATCAGCATGTCTATAAGATGATTTAGGAGACTATTTAAAATCCTTTCCTCCCTCCCTCCCTTCAGTTTTTGAAACAGGATCTCATTTTGGAGCCCAGGATGACTGAATTCATCACAACCCTCCTGCCTCAGCCTCCTGAGTGCTGGAGTTTCAGGAGATGCCACACCCGACTCCCCTGACTCTGACACCCCCACACCCTAGGCCTGGAGTCTCCAGGAGTGGTAGGCTGACCTGGTTGGCCTGCTCTATGAACCAGGCCATCCTCTCCACCCCTAGCAAATTCTCCACGTTACAGGGAGGCAGCGGTGAAGTGTCGGAGAGCTTAGATTTTTTTGGAGCTGCTATGTGTTGTGGTTTTTGATTCTTTTTCCTGGCAGTGACAGTTAAGGAAGGGCTACAAGACCTGGGCACGCACGAATCTCAGTGGGCTTTCGTTCTCCACATGTGTATACTGACTTCTGTCATTTTCTGTATCATCAGAGAAAAATACATGCTGTGAACTTGGGAGATGTGGTATCCATGGCTTCACATTGTGACCAACATGGTGTTGAATGTAACTTTTGAGGGAAACTGTTTGGCTGAAGATAACCTTAGGCCTGAGCCTTGCTGTTCCTCAGGACAGCTCCCTTTTAGCAGCTCCTGAGGCAACGTGTACGTTGTGGTCTCTTAGTTACTTGTTTCCTGTTCATGAGCAGGGAACTTGCGTTCAGGTCAGGTTACAAAGTGCTGTGCCAATTGCAGCCGAAGATCACCTGTCACATACACACTTTTGGGCTTTACTGACAGCCCAACACTTTGAACTCCAGTCTCAGATTTGGACTTCTGACAATCTTGAAAAACTTAACCATAAAGGAAAAGTGTATAAATTGTCTTGTCCTTATCAAAGAATTAGGCCATATGTTTGTCTCTGAGCATTTGAGACTTGTAAAAGGTAGGTGTTGGATTTATAAGAAAGGAATGCCTGTGGTCTCAGAACTGGAGCTGTAGAAGGTTAGATTGAACAGTGTCATTGTCCTAGAGCAGTTAAGCACATAGGCTTCCCTGGTTTGAGAATGGCCTCTAGCATGTGACTATAAATAACACTGTTACAACAAGCATGGATTTGATAAGGGCAGGAAATCTGGCCCAGCTGCCTCTTTAGCTCCACCACTAGAGTCTTCTGAGCTGCCAATGGCAACAGACAAAACTCAAAATTCAAACAGTCTTCACACCCAATTTAAAACACTCTTGCTGTTTTCCTAAAGTCAGAGTCTCTCTGTGTGTCCTGGAACTCAATCTGTATAGACCAGGCTGGCTTTGAACTCAGGGATTGACCTGCCTCTGCCTCCTAAGTGCTGAGATTAAAATCATGCCCAGCTAAATATCAGCTTTTCTTAATATGAGAGTCAGGCTGGTCACTTGATTTCTCACTAGGCACTTCACTGACCTTATATTTAAGTGCAAATTTTCTCACTTTCCTATTAAAAAAGAAATGGGGGGGGGGGCTGTTGCCCATGCCATGGTGTGCATGTGGAGGTTGGAAGAATTTGTGAAAGCTGTTCTCTTTCCCACCTGGTTGGTGAGTGGGTTCCAGGGATCAAACACATCATTATCTGCTGAGCCATCCTGCTGGTCCAACGAGATGTCATCTCAGTTGCAGGCTGGAACCAGCACTAGTAATTGATGCTGTTATAAGTGAAACCTAATGATACTATGTAGATGTATCCTGCTTGTTAAATAAGAAACACAGAGCCAGTTGCAGAGTTAAAAACCACCCACGAGGTCAGAGCCAAAGCAGAAAACCTTACCCTTCACTGCTTCTGCGGTTCCTCCTCTCCGCAAGAGACCTACTTCTGTGCGTCCTGTCTATTTAAAGACTTTCTGTTCTCCTCCCTCATTGGTTGTAACCCAGCCACATGACCTCCTCGTCACTGCCTGTTTGTACAGACCTCCAGGTCTTCTATGGTTGGTATTGAAATTAAAGGCCTGTGTCTGCTATGTTGGCTGTGTCCTTGAACACACAGAGATCCGCCTAGCTCTGCCTCCCAATTGCTGGGATTAAGGGCGTGCCCCACTACTGCTCGGCTTCTGCTCTGGCTTGCTCTGACCTCAAGGCAACTTTATTGACATACAAATAAAATCACATTTCAATACAAATAAAATATCACTATAATACTATATGTCTAAGGCCCTTTCTAGAATCTGCTTTTGAAAATGTTTGTCTTCTTATGCTAGTAAAACCTAATTTTCAGCCACTTAGTCTCCCATTTTATCCCACACAACTAACAAACAGGCAGCTGTCACCACACTGAGATTCTGCATCCTAGTGCATGCAATAGAAGAACGAAACAGTGTTTAAACTGGGCCGGGCGGTGGTGGTGCACGCCTGTAATCCCAGCACTCGGGAGGCAGAGGCAGGTGGATCTCTGTGAGTTCAAGGCCAGCCTGGTCTACAGAGCTAGTCGACAGGCTCCAAAGCTACAAAGAAACCCTGTCTTGAAAAACAAACAAAATGTAGGCTGGATTTCTGGGATTAAAGGCGTGTGTCACCATGCCTGGCTGTTTCTAATGTGGCCTTGAACTCTGAACTCAGATCCTGCCTAGCTTTGTGTGTTGGGATTAAAGGCGTGCACCACCACGGCCCAGCTTCTGCTATGGCTTGCTCTGACCCCAAGGCAACTTTATTAATATACAAATAAAATCACATTTCAGTACAAATAAAATATCACTATAATAAAATAAATAAATAAACTGGAAGCCACTTTCCCTACTGTGGCTGGAGGAGGAGGGGAAGAATCGCCTGCTATGGGCTGGTTTGTTGGAGGGTTTGTTGTTGTTTTTTCATTAATTTTCTGGGTGGGGGGTTGAGTTGGAGTGGGAATTGGTTGTTTTTCTGAGACAGGGTCTTAATATGTAGTTCTGGCTGACCTGGTACTTACTAAGTTGATTGGGATAGACTTGAACTTACGAAGATCCGCCTGTTTTCCCCCCCTTCCCCTGCGTATTAAAGGCAGGCTGCACCATGCCGGACTCTAGGGCCTTTTGTAGGAGCCACGGTTCTGGTTGTTTAAGTGTGGATTTAATTCTCAAAACCCTGGGAAGTAAATAAGCCAATTCCCACTTACCCTTTCTGAAGATGAAACAGGTTGCTAAAACTTACCTACACTACAGAATCCAGATTGTCTTTGGCAGGGCTATTTGGAGATTTGGTTTTGTGTGTTTGTGAGTGTGTGTTAATGTATTTGTTCACATGTGCACTCTTTGTTTTGGGGGAGGTTGTTTTTGTTTTTGTCTTTTGAGATAGGGTTTCTCTGTGTAGTCCTGGATCTCGCTCTGTAGACCAGGCTGGCCACAAACTCTCAGAGATCTGCCTGCCTCTGCCTTCCTTCTGAGTGCTGGGATTAAAGGCGTGCACCACCACAGCCAGGCCCCATGTGCACTTTTCCATGGATGGGGGCTAGCGTGATGTTGAGCATTTTCTTCCATTGCTTCTCATCTTGAGTCAGGCTCTCACTGAGCCTGGTCTTCTATTGGCTGGACTGGTAGCCAGTGAGCTTCAGAGGTCCACCTATCCCCTCCCCCAAATACAGAGGACAGACCTTCCTGCTAGTGTGGCATCTCCCTGTCCGCATCGCTGGGGTTGTAACCATACAGGCCTGGTTTTTCTGCAAGGGAGGCTTCTATAAGGAGGCATCTTGATCTTTAAGATTAGTAGAAACTTCAGGCTTTGTAGAGCAGTTGGGGAACGGTGCCTTCAAGAAGCACAGTTTAAATGGAATAAACAAACAAATGAAGCACAGCTAAACATGCTCCTATAAGATACGGGTCCTGAAGTGCAAGCCTGAGACTCGGGTAGAGGTTCCTCCCTGAGGAGGATGACCGAGCTTGTCACTGTCTTAAACAAGACTTGGTGTCACCTGAGCTCAGCAGTGAGGAGGGTGTGCCTTATCAGCTTCTCCTAAGATTTGGGGAAAACTCATGAGGTAGAGTGCTTACAGCACATACCAAGAAATAGAAATACCTTTTTTTTTTTTTTTTTAAGGGAAAAGTGTACTAATTTGGTAAAGATTCAGTGACTGGCCCGAGGATAAAGTCTGTGTACAGGATTTGGAAGGTGAAGTAAGCCCAAGTCTGATGAGGACTCAATCATCCTCTCTATGAGGCTGAGGGAGCAAAATTTGAACCAAGTTTAGGTTTCATAGCCTTGACCTGAGTGCTGTTGCTACAGTACCCATGGAGAACAGGAACTGGCCAGAGAACTTGTGTGCTTGTACCAGCGTGAACACGGGAATGGTGACAGGTACCATGCCTTCCTGAGCTTGATCTCTATCTAGTCCCCCAGATAGAAAGTTACTGTCCTTTCCAGCTGCGAGTTTCTGTGTATTTATTACTGCGTTCATTATTGTGGTGAGGCACGTTCCACGAGAGGAAGGGAGCAGAAGGGTTTCTTGTGGCCCCCAGTGTAAGGGGCAGGAGGCTGCGCTTGGTATCCAGGAACACAAGGCAGCTGACCACATTTCATGGGTGGGGGCGGCTGTTGGTGCCCAGTTACTTTTCTCCCTCAGCTTTAGCTTTGGAGTGTATGTCTTAATAGGAAGCTTTGCTTTTGTGTTTTACATTTGAAAAAGATTTTGAGTCCTAAAAGCCTGTTGTTAATTGTCATTTTTGGCCAATCCTGAGTTTTAGCCACAATTCCCACCTAGGTGATTTAGACACCACTTTCTCTTTTAATTAGAAGTGACACTGTGCACTAGCTGTGGTTTCTTGTCACCTAAGACTCCAGGTGTAACCTTTTCAGATCGCTTACTTAGACATTTCAGAGGGGGAAGTGTCGCGGAAGTGCTCCAGGGGAGGACTGTCCGCGGGGTTGGGGCAGTGTGGTGAGGAGAGCCATTCTTAGGGGACAGTGGTCTGACTCATTCTTCTTTGTCTCAGTCACATTGATCAGACAACAACATGGCAGGACCCCCGGAAGGCCATGCTCTCGCAACTGAACGTCCCTGCACCTGCCAGCCCAGCGGTGCCCCAGACCCTGATGAACTCCGCCTCAGGTGAGCACCACCCTGTCTCAGAACCACAGCCATGCTGTTTGGATACTTGCTTTCTTTTAGGGAAACTAGATACTTGTCTAAGCATTGGAGACTGTATATTTCAGAGTAGCTGGTGTTCTGTGAGGCTTCCTTTAGGTGCTAAGTTGTTTGGGTTTTTACTTTAGGGTTTTAACATCCTGTTTGTTTGTTGTGTGTTTGGGCTTGGGAACACAATGACAGCAGAATAACTTTGTTCTGTTGCCACCATGTGGGACCCAAGGGCCAAACAGGTCATTAGGTATGGCAACAAGCACCTTTACTCACGAAACCATCTCCCCACCCCCTCACCCTCCAAAACAACAACCACCATTCCTGAGATGGTCTTAGCAGTGCAGGCTGATCCTCCTGCCTTGCTTCCCAAGTCTGGGATTCCTGGTTGCACCACCATGCATATTTGTGTTGGTTGCTCTAAAGGAGAAAAAGCACAGCAGTATAGCATGTCTGCCTCAGATGCTGGACTCCACGCACTGGTATCCATAAACCCCTTTTTATTGGTTTCTGAAATGGGGTCTGCCCAAACTAGCCTCAAACTTGGCAGTCCCCCTGCTCTTTTGCTTGGTCCTGGTACACCACCTTCCCTCATTTAAACTGGTTTTAAAGCAGGTATTTGTGTTCCCTTGACAGGACCTGCAAGGCCATGTGTGTCATGAGCCCAGAGCTCTTAGATCTTTGATCTACCTCTCTCACTTTTGGATCTAGCGTGCTTTAAACACACCTCTAATCTCAGTGCTTGAGGCAGGGGCAGACAGAGCTCGGTGAGTTTGAAGCCAGCCTGGTCCACATATTTGAATTCCAGCATAGTCAGAGCTACATAGTGAAACACTGTCCCAAAAAACAAAACAAAAACAAAAATCAAGTCTACCCACTTTACAAAAGCTGAGCTTGCGGATTGAATGGTTGGGCAGTTGATGTGACTGGTTTTTCTTTGCATAACAGGGAGGAGTAGCAAACAGTGCTTGATGAAGGGGAAGACTTTAAAGGAAATTGTGCCATACATTTAAAGTCCTTATTTGTTTTAAATGTCTTTTTTTTTTTTTAAATGTGTATGAGATTTTAAAATTTTGTTGTTAAATATGTTCTTAAATTAAGTTTTGCCTGCATGTATATATGATGCACCATGTATATACCTGGTGCTCATGGAGGGCAGGAGAGGACACCAGATGCCTTGGAACTTAAGTTACAGGCAGTTATGAGCCATGAGTGGGTGCTAGAAACCCTACCTGGGTCCTCTGCATGAGCAGCCAGGGCTCCTAACCTCTCAACCCTCTGGCTTTTGACTTAAGGGGCAGGGAGGAGCAAAGGCAGCTTCTTTGCCTCTCTCGCCACATGCCCTTAGACCTTTCTCTTTCCTTACTTGGCCCAAGGCCACAGCAGCTTCATGAGCACCTTGGTGTACAGGATGTGTTTCTGTGCTACCCCTTTGCAGTCTTGCTGGGTGGCTGGTGGCACACATTGGTGATGGCAAACATCAGTGGCAATTCTTGATGTGCTGCTGGCTTCCGTCACCTTCCCTGTTCAGAAAACTGATGCTAGGACTGGCAGTGTCCACACCAGAGGCTTCTGTTAGAGCACTGTTTTATCATATTAGATTCTTCTTCTTCTTTCTTTCTTTCTTTCTTTCTTTTTTTTTTTTTTTTTTTTTTGAGACAGTTTCTCTGTGTAGCCCAGGCTGGCCTCAAACTCAGAGATCCACCTGCCTCTGCCTCCTAGGTGCTGGGATTAAAGACATGTCACTGAACCCAGTGATTTTTCTTTAAAAAATTTTAAGGTTGCATTTTATTTGTTTATTGTGTGTGGGAGTGGGGGCTTGAGTATGTCAGAGGACCAACATTTGAGATTTGATTCTCTTCTGCTATGCGGGTCCTGGGAATTGAACTCGTGTCCTTAAAAGGCTTCACCTCTGAGCTGTCTGTTTTTAACATTTTGTTTATGGTCTAAATCTTAAAATGAGAGAATTTGGACTCAGTTACCTTTAAAGTTGGAGTTTATTATACTAGCCGGTTTTTCAAGTGGTAGAAACCAGCTGGGCGGTGGTGGCACATACTTTTTTATCCCAGCACTCAGGAGGCAGAGCCAGGCGGATCTCTGTGAGTTCAAGGCCAGCCTGGTCTACAGAGTGAGATCCAGGACAGGCACCAGAGCTACACAGAGAAACCTTGTCTTGAAAAACCAAAAAATAAAATTAAATTAAAATAAAGTGGTAGAAACCAGATTCAGAATTTTCCTAGTGAGCTTTTAAGACACCCCACACACACATTCCCATCACTAAACTATGTGATAAATGGCAGAGGAAATAGAGGACAGGATGGCACTGGGGACTGGAAGCTTGTGTGGTGTGCTGGTAGATTTGTTTCTAGTGATACACTGTCCTCTAAGGAGGACGCTGAGGTTAGACAAAGGCCTTATAGAGTCACCAGATACTTCAAAATGAAGCTGTATGAGGACCCATGCCAGTAATCCAGTACTGCAAGAGCAGAGGCAGGAGAATTGCTGCAAGTTCCAGGCTAGGCTGCATATAGTAAGACCTGGTGTTCCCCATTCACAGGGGTACCAAGTCTAAGACGTCCAGGTCCCTTAAGAAGTGTAGCATTTACGAGTAACTTTGGGCATGTTTTCCTGTGTGCTTTGAATGCTCTCTAACCTAAGTGTAAACCGTGTAAACAATTGTTATGCTGGATTATTTGTGAAGTAACAAGAAAAATGTCTATACATTTTAATAAACAGTTTTAACTTTTCATCCATGTTAGTTGATCGATGCTCAGGGATTGTGGGCTACTATGTATCTCCTGAGTGAAACAAATCCCAGCCAGAGACTGGGCTACTTCATCTGCTGAGTGCTGAGGACATTGGTGATGAGTGTAGTGTGGCTTTCACTCCAGGATTTTTTTCCTCCCAATAGAGGAAATAGGGTCTCAACATAGGTGAGGGAAAGGCTTCACCACTGAACATTGTCTCTGTCACAGACAGACACTCAAGCACACACACGCACGCACGCACACACACGCACACACACACACGCACGCGCACACACACACACACACACACACACGCACGCACGCACGCACACACACGCACGCACGCGCACACACGCACGCACGCACGCACACACGCACGCACGCACACGCGCACACGCACGCACGCACGCACACACACGTTATTTGAGGTTAGGTCTTGTGTATCTCTAGCTGGCCTTGCACTCACTACGTAGCTTAGACTGGTTCTGAACGCCTTGGCCCTCTTCCTGCCCCCTCTGGGGTGCTGGGATCACGGATGTGAGTCACTATTCTTAGCTGCTTCACGCTAAATAAGAACATTTTGGTCATCCTCCGTGTCAGTAGACATTTAAGAATGAAATGAAATGCTTCAGAAAGGAGATTAGAGGAGCTGTAGTCTTGGGGACCTGGAGATCGAACCCAGGTACTCATGTCCTGAGCTGCACCCCAGCCCCAGGGAAGCTGTAATCAACAGACCTTGTCCCCACATAGATGATAGGTGTAATGGCTGGTGATAAGATTTTAGTCTAGAGGTGCCTGTTTCTGGGAAGCAGCTGTGCCTGGGGTATGTGGAGTTTGGAGGGAGGGGTAATGATGTAGTTATGTAAGATAGAACAAAAGAGAGAGAAAAAGATTAATTTAAACGTAAAGTAAATGTGATCCAATATTTTACAATTAAACTATTTGTAATTACTGGTAGCTAGTATTATTACTTCATTTAAAGTAATTTAAGACATTTGTCCACACCGTCTTTGGGGCTGTATTTATATTTGAAGCTCTCTACGATCAAATGTAGGCCTCAGGCTTTTTTATCCAAGTAGTGAGTTTATTTCCAGCCTTCAGACTTATGAAGTCTGTCTGATGTGGGCAGTACAGTGTTACATACACAGATTTCTGTTTTTCCCCTTGGTTGTTTTAAGATGAGATTTGTAAATAATTCTGTATTACTGAAAACAGTGCTGTACGGACAAGAACTCAGGCAGGAATGATGATGAAGCCCACAGTCAGTGCAGCCAAGAACCAGTTTGTCTTGCCAGCTATTCCTGAAGTCTGTCACCAAACGGCTGTTTTCCCTCCCTGCAGGGCAGTTCAGGTAATCTGAGAAATGACAGGCTGAGATGGGAGGATGGCTTTGGGGGTCGAGTGTTTGTGGTGAAGGAACCGAGAGGGAGGAGAGGAAGGATCGTGGCCCCAGGGAGTTAAGTAAGCATAAACATGGTGATCTACAACCCTGGAAGTGGAGTTCATCTGGTGTAACCAACCCTGCACTCTGGAAATGGTGGCAGGCAGATCAGGGAGGGGTTCATGACTAGCTTAGCTACATAGTTCAAATTCCATCCTGGGCTACATGGGACCCTGTGTCCAAGGAAAAAGAAAAGGAAGAAGAAATTTGGTTTGCTTGTGCCTGTCTTTATCACCCTACTTCATTTCTTCGTGCTGTGGATCGGACCCAGGGTCTCAGGTGAGCCAGGCAAACATAGAACTAGCCACCATTCTTATATAATGTATAGATGTGGTTTGAGCATAGCAGTCTGTCTGTAAGTACCGACAAGCAACATGAAGGAAATACAAAGATTTAAAATTTCCTGCTGAAATAGAAATGGTTGGTCACCCGAAGGCAAAATGGCCAGTTGGTTTGGAGATGGCCTTGGAACTTACCCAGAACAGGCCTCACATCAGGCCTTGACTACCTGCACATGACCACCTATGCTCAGAGCTTCTCACCTGTCTGCACAGATGGCTTTTGACAGTCACCCAGAACCACCCACTTCTCAAGTGTTCCTTCTCCATTCATACTTAACCCCAGAGTACTTGTGTTGAAAATTGAATTTATAATTAACTTTCTTGGTTTTGTTTTTTGAGTGGATCTAACTGCAGTCTAGGCCTCAAATTTATGACCTTGACCTGACTTCCTAAGTGTGGGCGATGGATCCGGGTTAACTGTTTCCTATGGCTTTAACAGTGCTGCTTCCTCCCTCTCTTCTGCTGTCCTCATCTCTTTTTTTCCTCCAAAGTAGGAGAGGGGAGGGGAGGGTAACTTGTGGCCGTGTTTATCCTTCTGCCTTGTAGGACCTAGGGTTTAAACTCAGATTTGGGTTTGGCAGCAGTATTGTCACTGAGCGAGCCACCCTGCCATCCTTTTCAGTTTTTAAATAGGAGCTTAAACTTTCTGTTTATTTAATATTTGTCCAAGTGTGTGTGTGTCACATGCATGCAGGAACCTTCAGAAGTCCAAAGAGGGCATTGGATCCCCTGGAACTGGAGTGGGTGCTGGGAAGTGAACTCAGCCAATGCTCATAACCATTGACCACCTCTCCAGCCTTGATAGGATTTTGTAACCCCGACTGTCCTTGAACTTTGGACCCTTCTCCCCATATCCCAAGTATTAGGGTTACAGGCTGGTGCTAGAGACACTGCTGGGGGCTGAGCGGGTAGCGTGTTAAAGATCTCGAGTGTTTATTGACAAGGTTTCCAAGCCTTGCAGTCAGCCCCTAAATCAGGAAGCAGATGGAAACCCAAGTTGTCTTGTCTGATCCAAGAGCACACATTAACATTTCTTTCTGTACATTTAGGAATCATTTGAATTCTGACCGTTACTGTCAGATGTAAAATCTGAACCCATGGAAGAAACAGGTACAAACTGCTATTGTTACCTAACGCCCTGGCCACTGACTAGAGAGAGCAGGAGCACACTGTTGGAGATGCAGGGGAAGTTTAGCTGCCTAGAATTGCCAATACCCAGCTCCTGAGGAAATGAGTCATTAAATAGTAGGACTCAAAGATAGACATGTCCATGGTAAACTTTTTCTTCAGTGCCGTTTGTAGATGTTTTGGAAACTGTGAAAAGAGATTAAGTTATTTACATCCAAGGACCAGATGAAATGCCTGTTTTATTTCTTCTCTTGGTGAGTGCTAAGGTTTTATTTTTGTCTTTTCCTCTGATTTCTAAATCCTTCTGGTCACTATTGCTCCAACAGTTTTGTGACTCATGGAAGGAGTATTTGTGTGAAAGATTAAGATGCTAATTCTTCAAAAATGGCATCTAGACTGCCATATATAGGCAGGAGTATAAGTGAAATGGACTAAACCCTGCAGCAGTGGCCAGAGTGTTCCTAAGGAATACTTTTAAAAGTATGTGAGATTAACCAGTGGATAAAACTTAACTTTGGTTTTAATGAAAGGCAGTTGTTTTACTTCAGTTTGAAGTCTAAATGAACACTTTACCAAACCATAAGCTGTTGCATTAAATTAAATCTGAAACTTAATGCTTAACCCTAAATAGGGCATGTGTCCCCTAAGTACCAGTGACCATCATGGAAGGTTGGGCAGAAAGACTGTAAGAGCCAGGGGAGCGGGGAGGAATGCTGAGAACATTGTGGCCCTGGCGTGACTGTGCAAGCATTAACTCAGCCTGTGGTGACCTGCACAAAGGCAAGTCAGTCCACATTCCAGCATGGCCAGGAGGACGGGCTCAGGAGGCCTTGCCCCTCGCCAAGGAACCATTGGCAGTTAGTGGCTGCTGGAAGAAGGGAGTCTTTTTTTTTTTTCCCCATTGGTGTTGCCTATGTGCTTGTGAATGGCTCCAAGACTATATACACGGTGCCCATTTGAACAGCACAAATGGACTCAGTGAGTTACTTTTCTTTCTTTTTAAATGTGTATGGGTGGGGCTGGAGAGATGGCCCAGCGGTTAAGATGGCTATTCTTCCAGAGGTCCTGAGTTCAATTCCCAGCAACCACATGGTGCCTCCCAACCACCTGTAATGCAGTCTACTGCCCTCTTCTGGCCTGTAGGCAGAACATTGTATACATAATAAATAAATGTTTTTAAAAAATGTGTATGGGTGTTTTACTTGCATGTATGTCTGTGTACCATGTGCACACCTGATGCCTTTGGAGGGTGTCAGATCCCCCAGAACTGGTGTTAGAGATAGTTGTGAGCTGCCATGTGGATGGATGCTGGAAACCCAACCCGAGTCCTCTGGAAGAGCAGCCAGTGCTCAAAACCTCTGAGCCATCTCTCCAGTCCCTCAGTTAGTTATGAAGGGAGGTTTGCTAGAGTTCCAGAAGTAGTGAGGAGTGGATATGGTCAGGCTGCCTTGTGTATTGTATACATGTGTGAATTCTCAAAAACAATTTTTTTTTTAAATCTGGAGAGTGACCTGTTCCAGGCTCTTTGGGTATGTGTGGCATTCTAGGGATTTTAACATTTCTAAATATGGGTGAGTTGTGACAGTGGTCACTGTTTACTTTGAGACTACATGGTGTCAAAATCATTCATTCAACAGATGTGAAATATTGTGCTTTCTGTAACAGAGTCTCAGCAGGGAGTGCTGTGTAAATGTCTGTCTGTCCCTTGCTGAGCCTGTAGACGGACACGGGAAGCTGGCAGCAAGGAAGCACTCCTACCCTCAGCCCTTCCTGCATGCCAACCACTGTTTAATCGTGAGCAGGTTATAAACATAGGTCGTGTTTGCTGTAGTTAAAATGGAAAGGGGAAGAGAGACCAGTCACAAGTTGACTGATGGGAGATGGCCTCTTGCATGGCTTTCCCACTGTAGCTCCTGTAACTGCTGTCTGTGGAGCTGGGCCTGGGTAGACTGAAGGAGGGCCTGAGCATATCTGGGAAAGGGAAGAACCCATGTAGAGCACAATGACCCACTCGGTGGTCTTGAGCCAGGTTTTGGGAAGTCAAAGCTAGTTAGGACGTGAGCCTTTTAGGTTCTGAAGGAGGGTATATGATCTGAATTTGTTCATTTAACAAACAGGAAATCAGAGAGTATTTGGAGCTTCGAGGATGGTGAGTGGTGAGAGAGTGGCTGGGTTCTTGACCTGCTGAACAGTAGTTTAGTGAAGGGAAGGGAAGATGGAGGTGTGTAGGCACCTGCTGAGACCTGAAAGTTAACATTAACAGTGGTAGAGAGAGTGGGAACAAACAGAAGACACTCTCCAGATACCTTTAGTGTGAGGGATTCTGAGTCTTGTTCCTAGATCCTGGGCTGGAGACATGCATGGCTCAGTGGTTAAGAGCACTGGTTGCTCTTCCAGAGGCAGAACTATTTGTTCAAGAACACCTACTGTAAGCATTCCATGTGGAACTTTCTTCAATTTTGAGTGTTCATCTCCATTCCGTAGACACTGAGAGGAAGTATCACTAAAGAGTTTGCCTAGGACTAGAAAGCTAATAAATATTGAGCCAAAGTAGGCCAAGTTGTAAGCTCTAGGGTTCGGGAAACAGTGTGCAGGACACTGGGAAGTACTGGGATTCCACCCCAAGTCTTCAGGTATGTGGTCCCAAGTATTGTCTCCCACGCTGCCCATTGTGGTCTAGGAAGGAGTTTGGGGCACATCAACATACATGTTCTAGTGGCTTGATGCAAGGATTTTCTTGAGACTTCATTGGGGTGGGGAGTGTCCTGACAATTTACTAAAGCAGGCTCAATCAGTGTATTTATGATAGTTTTAGAATCAGATATCTAAGCTTGTACACAAAAATGACACTATTTCAGGAGCTGAGGTAAAAGGGTTTTGTGTACATGCATGCCCATTCTGAACACAGTGACATGCCTTATAAAGTTTTAACAGAACAGCTGATAGAGAGGGACTAGTGTTTCTTGTGCAAGGCTCTTATAAAGGGGAAAATGGTCTACAGAACACAGATTGTCCTGAGACTTTCACAAGTTTCAGGAGGAGGAAATTTGCTGTTGGTCAAGCTGATGTTCTGAAGAGCATGACTGGACTTAATCCCATACCTGCCACTTCCTAATTAGGCCCAGTAACTTCACCTTAGTTTTTTTTATCTGTTCTGTGGTGGAGTCCACTTTGTGAGGTTTTTTAATGAGTTCATACTTGTTTGCAGAGCCGTGCAGAACTCTGCCTGCTGTGTAGTGACAACAGTTTGTACACACTTGAGAGTAGCCCAGATTTTAGGTTACTTCTTTTTTTTTTTTTTGGAGCTGAGCATCGAACCCTGGGCCTTGCGCTTGCTAGGCAAGTGCTCTACCACTGAGCTAAATCCCCAACCCCTATTAGGAGGTTGTTGAGTCTACTTTCTAAGGAACTCTTTGAGAGCCCTGTACTTTATTCACTCACTAGGGTGTGTGCTGGCCACTCAGTGTCCTCCGTGATTGCTCTGTCTCAGGCAGATGAGGGGAAGGGTAGGTCTAACTAGGCGGCTGCAAAGATTTGAAGATTTTCCTGTTTGAGTACAAGTTGTAGATGATTTTCCTTAATCATTACCGAGGCAAGAGCATACAGGCAAGTGTGTGTGGTTGAGTCATCTCTAGGGTTACAGTGTATCTTACTTGTTTAAAATACTGTTCTAGTAGATAAATTATCAAACAGTATTGCCAAATCCTACATAAAATTGTATTTTCCTAAGGATAAATCTAAATTTTGAGTTATTTTTAAATTGACCTTGTTTTTCCTAATCTGATTCCAGTTTTTCACCCTCTTTATGTCTCATTTAAACTGTTGGCCTCTTCTCCTTACCCTGCAAGGGTTGCTGTTTGTTTTTGTTTTCCCTTCAATCTTATCACCTTGCCCAAAAGGCTTTGGTGTCAGGATCCAGCATGGTAATCTAGTTTTGAAAAAACACCCCCATCTTTTATATTCCCAAAGGCCTGGCCTGAGAATGTGAATTGAGATGATGGAGACCTTGTCTCAAAAAAAGAAAAAAAAAACAACCAAGAACAAGGGCTGGAGAGATGGCTCAGAGGTTAGGAGCATGCTTGCTCTTCCAAAGGTCCTGAGTTCAATTCCCAGCAACCACAAGGTGGCTCACAACCATCTGTAATGAAAACTGGTGCCCTCTTCTGGTCTGCAGGGATATGTGCAGACAGAACACTGTATACATAATAAATAAATAAATCTTTAAAAAAATAAATAAATCCTTAATTCTTAAAAAAAAAAAAGAAAGAAAGAAAAGAAAAATGTTAAGTTACCAAATTCCCCCTCAGGACCATGTCTGATGAAGCCTAGATTTATATTGTTTTACTAAATTTTGACTACAGTTAAAGATTTTTCTGTTCAGCTTTCTGCAGCTTGATTGACTGACTGATGTCTAACGCTCTGGGACATCAAATTGCCTAGCATGTATTGAGCGCCTGACTGTGGAGCTGCAGCCCAGACCTCCTTTCTTTCCCAGCTCACTCTCCTTAATTCTGCTATTACAGGTTAAATTAGCATGGAGAACTGTTTGGGGCACTTTGCTGATCTCTTGCTCTCTCTCAGAAGGAAAGCCTCATACTGTTGCCTGTGTCCACATAACATTCTTTCTTTCTTCCTTTTTTTTGTTTTGTTTTGTTTATTGAGACAGGATTTCTCTGTAACATTCTATTTATACACAATATACAGGAAATGTTAAAGACACAGATGAATAGGTAATTTGCAGTTACTTTTGGGGGGGGGGAGGCAGACAGGCTTTGGATATTCTGGAACTAGTTTTGTAGACCAGGCTGACCACAAACTCAGAGATCAGCCTGCCTCTGCCTCCCAAGTGCTGGGATTAAATAAAGGCGTGTACCACCACCGCTGCTTATAAGGTTGTTAGCATAATCTTTGAGTAAATACATTATTTAATTTTAATTACCATAAAGAGAAGAGATACATACAGCAAGTCTCCCAGGAGAATTCCATATTCTCACTCTGTTGCTTAATAACACCATTCTGCACCTTAGCCATCACGGTCAGAACCACCACTGACATCAGGGACTTCCCCCATGTTCTCCCAAGCCATCTTGGCCAAGGGAAAGCAACAGGCCTCTTGATTCTCACTTTGCCCGTTGCCTTCATTAGTAGTCATGTCTGTTACTTAGGTTTCACTGTTTTTCTTCAGTTATTTAATGGTAGATAAGACTGTTATTAGTGGAAAACGTTCTGAACTGATGCCTTTTCCAGAACTGGAAATCAAACCCAAGATCTAAGACATTCAGGGCAAGCTCTCACCCATTGGCTTACATTGCTAACCCTTTAAAGCAGTTTAAAGATGAGGTTGGATTGGTGCTGGCCTTGCTCTTTTTTTTTTTTTTTTTTTTTAAGCTGATGATTGAACCCAGGGCCTTGTGCTTGCTAGGCAAGCGCTCTACCACTGAGCTAAATCCCCAGCCCGGCCTTGAGCTTTTGAGTGTGTGAGTTTGCCTCAGTCTCCTGAATAATTGAGATTACAAGGGTGTGTGTGTGTGTGTGTGAGAGAGAGAGAGAGAGAGAGAGACAGAGACAGAGAGAGAGAGAGAGAGAGACAGACAGACAGACAGACAGACACAGACAGACACACAGACAGACCGACCCTATGCCTGGCCCACTTGCATTTAGTTCTTGTGGGTCTACCATCAGTGAAATAAATATGATTAGCGCTTGATAGATTCCTTATACTCGAGGGACGCTGGCAAAGTTTAGGGCAGTAGACTTACAGTTCTGGGAATAGAAGAGTTTGAGTCCCAGGCCCACCTTGGGCATGCCTGGTGGTTCATCTGTATGTGGGGACAAGAACAGGACCAAGCAGGTGGAGCCACAGTGTGGCTTTAATGTGACAGCAGCATCATTGCACGGTGGAAGTCAGCAGTCGTGGCCTGTTGCTTTCCTTTGGCCAAGATGGCTTGGGAGAATATGGAAGTCCCTGATGTCACTCTGGTGGTTCTGACCGAGATGGCTAAGGTGTAGAATGGTGTTGCTAAGCAACAGTGAGAGTATGAAAGTCTCCTGGGAGTGTCCTGTTGTGGCTCACTGAGGCATCTAGTGGCCACTGCCAGCCTGTTAGTCACACAGTATCTTAGGACTTTGAACTTTATTCAGTTTTTCAAGACAGGGTTTCTCTGTATAGCCCTGGCTGTCCTGGAACTCACTCTGTAGACCAGGCTGCCCTCAACTCACAGAGATCCGCCTGCCAAGTGCTGGGATTAAAGGCGTGTGCCACCACCGCCTACCTTTGAACTTTTAAATGCCTTGTGCATTTTTCAAAAATATCTTAGAGTTGAACCTAATCTCAGTTAAAGGTTTGAGAGTTCTGTCTGTCCAGTGGATGGTTTGGTGGTTCCATAATTTTATTCTGGGCCTCTTTTCATTAGTTACTTTACAGACGCTTCCTTATGCTCATGAAACTAGGAAGATCTTTTTACCTCCTAACAGGTGTCCTAGCCCCTCCCACCCTCCCAACAGACAGACCTTCAGCCGCTGCCCTCTCATGCCAGGGGGCTCTGTTCAGCTTCATGCTCTGTATTCTGGATTGCTTGGTATGAGTTAGTTGCAGAAATATTGGTTCTAAATGGAGCAGGCTGTGCCAGCTGATGTGCTTATAGTCTGACCACTAAAGTTCTCATCCATGTCTTGGGGTGCTGGCTCCATTATTTAAAAGTTTGGTTTTCATGGAGGAGAGTCGGGTATGTTGGCCTGCCTTATTTTCTCTGGACATAGGCTGCAGTCTGTTTTAATACATTGCTTTAAATCTAATTGTGTGTGTTCTTTTTACATGAGCGCTGCTCAGCTTCTTAAGGTACACCAGCTCAAAACCAACCATAGTCTGTTCTCTGTGTTATAGGACCTCTTCCTGATGGATGGGAGCAAGCCATGACTCAGGATGGAGACGTTTACTACATAAACCATAAGAACAAGACCACGTCCTGGCTGGACCCAAGGCTTGACCCTCGTTTTGGTAAAGGTTTACCTCAGAACCTTTGTGGTCATTTTAATGATAGTTTGGGGCCTGGGGGATTAAGAAAACACATCTCAGTGAAACTGCATTGCCTTGTGGTGAGCAGTGGCTGCACATCCAACTTTTTCTTATGCCATGTGTTTTGCTTGAATCTGAGAGATCTGGTTCCAGAGCAGCAGCCTTCTAGCCTGGGTTGGTAGTGAGTGCTGTGGAAGGAACCTCAGGCCATAGTCTGCTGCTTGATTCACAACGGGGAGCTTGCAAACAGGCCACAGGCTCAGGCTGGTCTGTAACCTGGAGCTCGAGTTTCCCCAGAGATGCGCCTGCTAATGCTGACCCGGCCGTCAGGGCTGAAGGTGGGGACATACCCCAAGCGCCAGATCGAGTCTAAGGAAAGCATTTCACAACTGTTTGGGTTTTTTTTTTTTTTTTTTTTTTTTTTACCTAGTTTTACCTTAAGGCCCTTTCCTTCACTTTTATTTAGGATATAAAAGGCAAAACAGAGCCCTCCTCCCAAGTGTGCACGGTTTTGTAAGGGTCTCCATGCCCCGTTTACTGCCCTTTTTTTTGTCCATATTTCTTCCCTAGTAGTATTTTGTCTGCTGGCTTTCTGAATCTCTTTCCAAAGCATGGAAAATGAATCTAAAAAGGAACAGATAATGTGGTTTGAGCATTCATCTTGGCCCCATGCTGCTTAATGGAAACAATGTGTGGATCAGTGCAGTCAGACACACGGGCGGAGCCTTTGAAGCTTCCCAGGGGCTGACCTGGCCACACCACAGGCCTTACTGGAAAGAAGAATTAACTCTGTGTACTCCATCAAAACACAACCCTGGGGCTGGGTAAAAACATCAAGCCTCCAATACAGCCTTCCCCATCTGTTTACTAGGAAACAGACAACAATAAAACACAGTGTTGGGGTGTGACCCCAATGTTGGCTTTGTGGACTGGTTGCCCCCACCCCCAAGGAAAGTCAGAGCCTGGGGTTGCAGCCTAGATGGACATTTTCGACAGCCAGTTTAGCTCAAATGCCAGCTGTTCAAGCTTTCAAACCTGTTGTGGTGTTAAGAAAGTAATGTACATGTTAGCAGTTTGCAACTTAAGATTCTTTTTAATGTTTGAATAGTCCTTGTGGTTGAAAACCCCTTAAATGCTGCATTAGTATTCACTGGATGATAACAGCCACATTTCCGTAATCAGATTTGATGATTCAGTTCATCTGCCCTTGGGGAGTTTGAAAGAATCAGGTTGTGCCACTGCCTCTAACTTTTAACACACACAACTCTGTGTGTGTGTGTGTGTGTGTGTGTGTGTGTGTGTGTGTGTGTGTGTGTTTTAAAGAAAAGCATTAGCAGTGAAGGAAAGAATTGGCTATTAGGTTAGTTTATCTGGTGGTAGTACCTACAGCTGAGCTTTTCAGGAAGAGCGAATGTTTGAGGTGGGGGAAAAAAACATTTACCCCCCCTCCCCAAGCAAACATGCGCCGATAGAGATAGCAACAAAAGTCTCCTGCCCCCCTCCCTTCCCTTTGTTTCCCTTTTTGGGCCTGCTGTGTGTGTGTGTATTCCAGACAGGCTTGACTACATGCCAGAGCTTTTCATTTTGTGGCCCGACTTTTAATCTGTTCCAGACCTTTGCAGCCAGAGCTGGAGTGTAACTGAGGGGTGGGGAGAAAAACCAAGTGGGCTTCTCTGAGTTAGAGTAGAGCATAGAGAAGCAAGCTGTCAGCTGCTGGGCTTGACTCTCACCGCCTTCAAACCCAAGTTCACTGTAGTGGGTTACGTTTTATCTCTGCCAAAGACATAAACTGCCCCTCTTGTTTCTGACCCTGAGGCCATGCAGACGCAAGCACATGCTGTCAGTTCCTGCTTCCATGCCTGTGGAGTTTACTTGCTTCTCTGTGTTCTTAAATACAGTTGAGTCTTAGCTAAGGAGAAATGTGCCCGAGACTTCTAGAATGGAGGATGAACTATAACCTACCAGCATCAACTCTCGAGTTTATATTCTTTATTAGGTTCTTTTTATAGAATAACCCACTTGGTGGTGGTATTGTTTCTGGTTTTTCGAGACAGGTTTCTCTGTGTAGTCCTGGCTTTCCTGAAACTCAGAGATCCACTTGCCTCTGCCTTCTGGGTGCTGAGATCAAAGGTGTGCGCCACCACTGCCCGGCCCCACTTTCCTTTCTACATCTTTATTTTTATGTGTTAGCATACGCTTGTGGAAGATGCTGGTTGTTAAACTTGCCCCTCTGCCTTTAGCTGCATTAAAGAATGTGGTAGTGTTATATAGTATTTATTTCATATTTTGGGCTACAGAGATAGATGGCTCAGTGAGTAAAGTACTTATAGTGTAAATATGAGGAGCCTGCGTTTGTTTGTTTGTTTGTTTGTGTTGTTTCCAGACAGGTCTTGCTGTGTAACCTGGGCTGGCCTGGAAATAAGAGATCTCTGATTTTGCCTCCTGAATGGTGGGATTAAAGGTATGCACCTCCACACCCAGCTTTTTATTTATCATTTCTTTTAACTTTGTGTCCTTTTTTATTTTTTTATTCTTTTATTCCACACGTATGAGTGTTTTGTCCTTATGTATATCTGTGCACTATATGAGATACCAAACATACAGAGAAAGAAAAGAAATATTTGTAGTCTGGGTTCTTGTGTATGGTTATTTCTTAACCTGGGTTTTAGAGGCCAGGGAAGGCTGGCTTTAGTCTGCTGGTTGCAGCTGGGACTTTCTTTGAGGAGGAGCCAGGGTCTGTTAAGCTCTCACCTAGAGATGAGCACCAGCTCCAGAGACTGTCCTGGCAAATGCCTGGTGAGGAGCAGAGCGGGCTGACTGGTGGCGGTAGCGGAGTTGGCCCCGATGCCCGAAGGTGGTATGTTACTGGTTGGCTTGCTTTCTGTGTGAACCTACCTGGGACCACCATGACTGACTGCTAGCCCTGCCGTCTTCCCCAGCAGCTCTTCAGCTTAAGCTTTTCTCTTTTCCTTTTGGTTTTTGAAGACAGGGTTTCTCTGTGTGTCCCTGGCTGTCCTGGAACTCGCTCTGTAGACCAGGCTGGCTTCAAACTCACAGAGATCTGCCTGGCTCTGCTACCTGAGTGTCAGGACTAAAGAAAGGTATGCCCACCACTTCCTGCCAACTTCAGCATTTCTTGACATGAGATTTTGGATGCATAAGATTATTGAATAAATATCCAAAATAGTTCCGGGCCGCTGAGATTAGCTCAGTGGTAAAGGTGCTGTCTGCCCTCCCCAGCACCACCCCCACCCCCCCCTCCCCCCCCCCCCCCCCCATCCATGTTATAGGAAGAGAGAACTGACTCCTTTAAGGTGACCCCCCCCAATAAATAATGTTTTAAAACTAGAAACAGTTTTTAATACTTGTGCTTGACGTTTTTATTCACCCAGGGTGAGTAGCTATGTTATTAAGTTAAATTAATATGTATAATTTCTACATCATGAATACTTATATGAGCTATCTAATTCATCAGAGTTAATTTTTAGACACTTGAGCCCACACTAGCTTAGAACTCACTGTGTAATAATAAATGTTTGGCCTTTATGCTGGCTGTCATCTTGCCCTGCTCTCTCAAGTGCCGGGATTTACAAACATGACCTACTCTGCTAAACTGGCAATTTTTTAAAATCCAAAAGCTTAAGATCACCTGAGGTGTGATAAGTAACAGTTTACTTGTGATTTGAAACTACAACTATCAGATCTGTACACATATTCGCAACTTGTTAAGTTTCAGGTTCTACTTGTATTAACTTTAAAATATGCTAAAGATGGGGTAGTTGCGGCTTATGGACCGAATGAAAAGATTTAACAGTTGGGGTCTAGACTGGGTGGCTCCAGCCTATTGTTCACTGGGTGTCATTTTCTTCTCTCCTCCTGCCCTAGCTCACCCAGAACCCCACCCTGCTTCAGTCTGTCCCTGCATCTTGACGACAGCATGTCACTAATTTGGGACAGGACTAGTTACTAACTGTTCAAGTGAAGGAAAGGGAACCACTGTGTGGGGCGCACTTCTACAGACCATTGGTACCTGGTGAAGGCCTCATGGAAGAACTTCATGTGAAGTTTAAACCCACTTAGTCAAGAAGTGAGTCCACAGTGTGAACTGAAGTGTGGTGCTTCCCTCTGAGAGTGCATCATTTCCATGTACTGGAGAACAAGGCAGCTGGGGACAGAGAAAGCTGAGAACCAATTAGAACACACACACCCTCCATCTTGCCTCATTTAACAGTCCATGTTCTTCCCAGAGAGTAAAATGAGCGGTTGAGAAAGTGTTCTTTTGATTTATTTCATTTTTTAAATATAAGGCCTTATTCTCATGACAATCCCCCTGCCTCAGTTTCCTGAGTAGTATTACAGGATGCACTACAATAACTGACTCTGTTGACTTTTCTTTTCTTTTCTGTTCCATTCAAATTGTTTTGTGGGGTCGGAGAGGAAGAAAGCCTTTTGGGTTGAAGGGGGAAATGGATTGGTAGAATTACTTGTTTGTGTTTTCATCTGTTAAAGATGGGAATACCTGCCCAGGTGTGATAGGCCTTAAATCCTAGCACTTGGGTGGCAGAGGCAGTAGATCTCTGAGTTTGAGGCCAGCCTCATCTATAGGATGTGTTTCAAGACAGCCAGCCCTATAAAGTGAGACGCTATCTCAAAAGGTATGTGTGTGCTAGTGGGATGGCTCCTCCCCCACCCCCACCCCCAGGGTTTCTTTGTGTAGCCCTGGCGGTGCTAGAACTCGTTTTGTAGACCAGGCTGGCCTCAAACTCACAGAGATCCACCTCCCCAGTGCTGGGATTAAACATGTTAAACATATGTGCCACCACCAACTGGCTATTTGAATTATCTTAGTTTAAAAAAAAAAATCACTAAAGTGTATGGCTTATTAAGTATTGGCAAGCAAGCTATATATTGATAATAAAGACATTACTTCAGCTATTAGTTTAGGGTCTTGGTTGCCCCTCTCACCCCCTGTGAGACAGGATCTCAGCTTTCAGAATGCTGGGATTTCAGGCGTGTGCCACCACTTCCACCTATGGTGGGGCCTGCTCATTTCTACACTCGTTCTAGGCTGTACATTTTCATGGTAGGAAAGGCCAGCATTATAAGATTCCAGATAGGCTAATTAATGAACCTGCAATTTTTTGTAGCTAATTCAGCTCTTTATATAAACAGAGACAGCCATGGGCATTTTGTGCTTTAAAATCAACAGAAAAACATTGTTTCTTTGTATAGTTTTAGAAGATCATTCCTTCAGGAAGCATTAGACAAAATACAGAAATGCCCCCTTTTTGTGGAAGAGTTGATGTAGATTAACGTTTTCATTAAAAATCTGATTTTAAATTTGTACGTGCTTAAGGTTACTAGAAATTAATGATTCTGAAACTAAAACTAACACATCTATAATTCTTTTTTTGTTTGTTTGTTTTGTTTTTGTTTTTTTCAAGACAGGGTTTCTCTGTGTAGCTTTGTGCCTTTCCTGGAACTCACTCTGTAGCCCAGGCAGGCCTCAAACTCACAGAGATCTGCCTGCCTCTGCCTCCCGAGTGCTTATAATTCTTTATAATAGTCCAAGGTTCTGAAATTTTAGAAACCTAAAATTTCTCCTTAAATGGGTGTCATATTTTGTGTGTGTGTGTGTGTGTGTGTGTGTGTGTGTGTGTGTGTGTGTTGTGTGTACATAAACATGTCCTACTCATATGTTGGTCAGGGAACAACTTTAGAAGTCAGTTCTTTCATTCTACCATGTGGACCTCCAGGGTTGACCTCAGGTCATCTGGCTCCCCTCTTCCCTAAAAGTTACCTTAAGTCTGAAAATTCCAGACATTTTCAATTTTTTTTTTTACATTTTGCCTTTGCCTTTTTTAGAGTTGATTAAAACTGGAGATGGCACAGTGGATGGGAGTGGTCCGGGAGCTGGTCCTCAGGGAAGAAGTCTCAAGAGCTTCTTTGCCTGTCTCTCACTGCCCCCCTCCCTCTCCCTAGAAACAAAGCTTGTTCTCTTTTCTGCTTGTGGGCATTAGAGAGCCAATCGGTCCTCCATTCTGGACAGGGGACATAGGACGATGTATTTTCTTCTGAAACTTCTTCGAGCTGGCATTGGGGCATTGTTGTGAGGACCCCCAGAAAGGCTGAAAGGCTGGTCAAAGGCTGGGAATGGGGCATTTGTCAGAAGCATGTGGTTATCTGACCCGGCTGTAGAGGCAGAGAACAATGACATTTGGCTGGACTGGTCCACATCAAGCAGACAAGAGTCTCTGCTGGCATCCATGCAGGGAAAGCATTGCAGGTTGTGTCCACAGCTCTGCTTTGCTGTTTCTGCCAGCCTGCTGAAATACAGACTAGAGACGGGAGTTAAAATGTGTCAATTTATTTGGAACCTCTTGGCCCATGGTCTTAGAAATTGAGAAAGGAAGACCGGGAAGGAGAGAAATAACATCCTCAGGAAGAGACAGGTGAGGAAAAAAATAAAAGTTTTAGATAAATTAGTGTTATCAATCAGTACTGAAATCCCTGTCATGTAAAAGCAGGTAATGAATAACCAAGGAAAATTTAAAATCCTGAGCTTGTGACCCCAAGTGTATCAGAATTGTATTAATGTTAAGATTCGAAATTTTAAAATCTTAATATGGTGACATCATCTGCATGTGGTTCTGCTGATGCCCTAGAGGGGGGCGCATACTTCTTTGGGGCCCACGACACGAGAGGCCTCAGAGGATCAAACAGCTGGCAGGGATTGGGCCTGCCCAGATGACTGGAGCCTGAGGGAGACAGCTGAGGAGCACCAGGCCAAGGCCAGAGGACTTTTCCTCAGCCCATAAAACAAAGGTGAAACAATGCTCTGCAAGAGGCGATTCCATAACCTCCCTCCATACAGACAGCCTGAGCACTGGGTGCCCTGCCCTCAGTAAAGATGGCAATGAAGTCATATGACCAACCTGTTTTGACCTTAGCCAAAGTGGCGGCTAGACCATGTGGTTGCCCTTATACAAGATGGTACCACCTGACCAGGTGTTCATGTGGGGTTTTTTTTTTTTTCTCCAAAATAAACCGAGCAGATACGGAACAGATAAATGAAAGCATTTGAAAGTCAGAAAGAAATGTAGATGGCGATATCGATCATACATTTCCATTCACACATAGGAAATAGACTCTGTGAAAGGAAGGTGGAGAAGTAGCAGTGCAGCCGGGCGGGAGAGAGGGACCCCACTCCCACCAACCCCCGCACTGCAGCATGGTGTGAGCAGCTGCAGTGGAAGGGACCCAGATCAATGGCAGTGGTAGGGGTGGGGACACCATAGGGACATTTTTCCACAATGAGGTATAAGGAACAGTGGACTTACCTCTGGCGTCCCAGAGGGTTATCGAGGACTAATGAATGGTGCAAGATAGCCAGTAGACCATTGTAACAAAGGCTATGGGCCGTGGAATTGAGAGGGTGTAAGCTGTCTCCGTATGCCGTCGCATAGGGACAGGAGCCGAGGGGCTTAGAGCCCAAAAGACACGTGGTACCGGCAAGTGAAGCGAGAGGAATCTTCACTTGTGGGAAAATGGCAGAAAGGAAGGGAGGAATCTTACTGATCCAGTAGAGTGAAGGGTCCCTGGTGTGCTCCAGCCTGGAAAATGGGGGGTGGTACAGGATCCCAGAGCTTCTCAGACTGCCACAGGGCAGGAGAAAGCAATGGGATTGCCTGGCAATATTCGGCACCAATGTTATGAATTACTTCATGGGGGACCCCTGAGGGTATCCTGCGTGTGCAGGGAAACATGCTTGGCAGATGCATGCCATGCAGCATGGAGGTGGCCAGTAATTCACACCTAGATGCTGCATCCACATGGAGAATTTATTATAATAGATGAAGGAAAGAGAGAATGAGAGAGCAAGGTTGAGGGTGCACACCTCGTGGGAGGAAAGGGGGGAGGGGAATTTTTCCTTAGAACGAGGACACAGGGCAATGCCAAGGGGGTGGGATTTCAAGGGGCGGGTCAGAATATTAACAGGTGGCACTGTTTGTTTGAGTCAGTGTTACTGTCTATAATGCAGGCTGGCCTGTCACTGTGCAACTCCAGCTTACTGCCTTCAGTCTGGTGATGCTCCTGTCCAGTGCTGGGATTGCAGATAGGAAACACTATTCCCAGACCAGTTTGTTTTCACCAGTTACATTTTATAAGAAATTTACTTAATCTTATTATCACTGTCAAAAAAGAAAAAAAAATCTAGTGTGGAACACAGTCATTTTCTATTTTTTTAATAGATGAAATGCTTATCAAGCTTGGGTTCTGTTTTGATACTTGTCATATTTCATAATGCCAGTACTTCCCAAATTAAAAGGGGGTCATTTTCTAATACTGTATTTATTTAATTTGTTAGATTCATTTTATTTTTGTGGATTTTCTCTGCATGTATTTCAGGGCACTACTGTGTGTGTGGTGTTTGTGGAGGCCAGAAAAAGGCCTTGGATCCCTTAGAACTGGAACTGCAGATGGTTGTGAGGCACGATATGGGTGTTCGAGTCAGACTTGGTCCTCGGGAAGAGCATTGGTGCTCTCATCTTGGGTCCTGCCTCTCCAGCCACGTGGACTCTTTTATTTAATTAGAGTTAGACACATTTTTCTTGCCAGTGGGTATTTGCTCTTGGCCTCGGCTTTCAAAATTTTTTTATTTTTTTGGAGCTGAGGGTCGAACCCAGGGCCTTGCACTTGTTTGGCAAGCACTCTACCACTGAGCTAAATCTCCAACCCCTCAAAATAATTTTTAGCATTGTAATTTTTTATGTATGCATGCATGTCTCATGGCACACATGTTGCTTCTCTCTACCATGTGGGTTCCAGAGCTCAAACTCAGGTCATCAGACTGAGTGGCAAACGCCTTTACCCTCAGAGCCATCTTGCCATCCAAGGCCTGGCCTTTTGACTTGTTCACTGTGTGTGGAGCCTTTCAGACCAGTCCTCAATCCGTATTTAGCTCCTGCTGTTGAGCTTGCCACAATGGTGTTCATGAAATGTGAACATGTACTCAGTGTTCTCTTGAATGCCGGTAACATGTCTCACCAAAGGAAGGATCTTCTAGCTTAACTCCACCTTCTACCTTTATATCTTTCAAACTTGTGGGAAAGATAAACATGAACATCTTTGGTAATCAGGAAAACCTGGAGACAGTGAATAGCATGGTCAAGTGGAAAAACAGGAGAGGGAGCTATGTATGAAAGGGCCAATGTTTACAGGGCATTCTCTGAAGAAGGAGAGTGGTTTTTACAAAGCCTCTGTGGAAACAAGACTCAGTGGGTTATTGAATCAGTGTACCCATCTATAGTCTGGATTCATTAGTCTAAAGGTTGGAGGTAGGCGTGGGGAGGTGTGATATACCACAGTGCCCATCTAGTTGTCTATGTTGGTGACAGATAATTTTATTAAGGTTATTGGTGCTTGGCAAATCTTTACTCTCAAATGCTGTTGGCTTCTTGTCCATTCCCCAGGAAAACACTTAACTTACCCAACATAATTTGCATCATTTATTCTTTGTTTTTAAGGATTTTGTTAAAATGTCTTTTTTGTTTGTTTTGTTTTTTGAGACAGGGTTTCTCTGTGTAGTTTTGGAGCCTATCCTGGAACTTGCTCTGTACACCAGGCTGGCCTCGAACTCACAGAGATCCACCTAAATGTCCATTTTTTTTTAAAAAAAAATGTCCATTTTATGTTTATGTGTGTATGCCTGGCTGGCTGTAGGAGTGTGAACAGGAGATACAAAGCATTAGGAGAGACCTTGGAACTTGAGTTACAAAGGTTCTAAGTCACCGGAGTTGGTGCTGGGAACTGAACTCAGGTCCTCTGGAAGAGCATTAAGTGCTCTTCACTGCTGAGCTATCTGTTTATTTTTAAAATATTTTATGTCTAATGTGGTTTTGTTGTGTGGAGATAAATAAGGCTTTGAAGAAGGTCAGGTAGTTGATTGTGCCCTGAGCTCATTTGTTTTGGAGACAACTAGTAAACAAGATACAACCAAGAGGACATTCCCAGGAGGTACTCAAAACACACCCCCACTGGATGGAAGAGAAAAGGACATAAAACAATGGAAAGTAGTGTCGGAATCTGCCAGGCCAAAGGGCTAGGTGCCCTGGATTCTACAAACTAAAAGTGTTATGAACAGGGAAGACGCTGCTTTGGTGAAAGCAGTCAGCCGACTGGCCCAGACTGGCCCTAACACAGGGACTTCAGGATTAACCAGCTGCAAGTTAAGGCTCCAAGAAATCACAAATTTCCTAGAATCAGTACCATGGGGCCTGGAGATGTGGCCAAGGTTGAGAGCACTTGTTGCTTTTGCAGGGTCCAGGTGTGGCTTCTAGCAAGGTGATTCCCAGTCATCTGCAATTCTAGTTCCAGGGGAGTTTTCACAACCTCGTCTGACCTCAGGGCACCAGGCACATACATGGTGCATAGACACACATGCAGGCAAAACATGAGCGCGCGCGCGCGCGCACACACACACACACACACACACACACACACACTTAAAATAAAAATAAAGCTTTAAAAAAGTCATACCCTGTTCTTTTTAAAATATATTTATTTATTGACATTTTTTTCATTTTTACATACCAACCCCAGTTCCCCCTCCCTCCCTTTCTCCTGCCTCCTCACCTCCCTCCCACTCTACCCCCATCCACTCCTCAGAGTGGGTAAGGCCTCCCATGGTAGTCAACAAAGTCTGGCATACCAAGTTGAAGGAGAGCCTAGCCCCTCTCCATTGTATCAAGGCTGAGCAAGGTATCCCACCACAGGGAATGGGCTCCAAAAAGTCAGTTCATGCACCTGGGATAAGTCCTGGTCCTGCTGCCAGGGACCCCACTATCAGATCAAGCCACACAACTGTCACCCATATTCAGTGGGCCTAGTTCAGTCCCGTGCAGGTTCCCTAGCTGTCAGTCCAGAGTCAGTGAGCTCCAACTTGCACTGGTCAGCTGTCTCTGTGGGTTTCCCCATCGTGATCTTGACCTCCTCCTCCCTTCCTTCATCTTCCTTCTTCTCCTTTCTCCTCTTCCTCCAAATGCCGTTTATTGAAGGAGGGAGGAGGTCTTAATTACAGGCTTACAGCACAATGGGAGAATCCCGGAGGGCAGAAGTTCACTTCTGGGATGTGTGTGTGTGTGTGTGTGTGTGTGTGTGTGTGTGTGTGTGTGTGTGTGTGTTTTGGAGCTGAGGATTGAACCCCGGGGCCTTGTGCTAAGGGTTCTACCACTGAGCTAAGTACCCTAACCCCGCTTCTGATGTTTTACACTCTTGTATCTAAACTGTTAACGCCCAATATGCTGGATACACAGACAAGGAACTTCCCTTAAGCATTCAGGAGGGTGGAATCTCGCAGGGAATTAGCATAGGGAGGACATCAAGGTCAAGGTCTACAAGCAAGGCAACAGTTACCCAAAACAGAGGCCAGGGACCTACAGGTCTCCCCCTTTTACTAAAAAATGAGTTTCTGACTTAGGTTGCATGGGACGTCAGCAGGTCACCTTACCCATCATGGAGACATCTGTCCAGGCCACACAGGCGGTCTGTTTTAGGTTGGTGAGTGCCCCCCAGGCATTACCCATCCCTGAATACTCATTATCATACAGGCTCAATCGTGTGAGAGCTGCAGAGTTAAATGTTGCCAAAGATCTCTAAGTGGTGCTGGGCTTGCAATCTGTGTATTCAACACAGAAAAGACCAACAGAAGTCATAACCCATCCATAGCCGGTAGGCTAAAGGCAACTAAGCCATTCCCTTCCTTAAAGAGCCTTACTGCAAATTGGAGTCCTTGTAAGATGGTATCCTGAGAGCAAATGGAACTTGAGTTTGTGAATTAATAGCTTTCAAAGCCAATTGAAATGTATATACCTATTGATTTAAATTTGTCATGTCCAATAGAATGAAAGATTAATTAACTGTGGTAGCTACTTTTGCTGCCAGGGTCTCCACTGTGCTAGCTGTAGTAATCAATTATTAAATGGCAATCCCAGAAACAGTAGTAGTAGTGGTCATCACTGTTATAACAGCAACAACAGCAGCAGCGATGTCAAATTCTCTTCTGGAGCACGTGGGTATCCATTGGCATGGATGCAACTCCAGGAACACAAACCACCGAGGCCCATTATTCTTGATCTCAGCACGACTTAAACTGCCAGCTCTACAAAAGAACAACTAAGAACCATAAAGAAAAACAGGCATCTCACAAGGAACAGAACTAATGGTCTCATAATGGCTACATTCAAACTCACAAATTTTAAGGTATCTTCAAAGGGTGCTAAGTGAATTTCAGGAGGCCAAAAATGTTGCACAGAGCCACTCCTGATAAGTATGTACTGCTCCAGCTTGAATAGGATTGTGAGAATGAAAATGCTTAGCTGGCATGCTACTGTTAATAAATGGAGGTCAGTGACCTTCAGGGTTATCCTTAATCTCCTAGGTGTCTGGGTGACACGTTCTCAAACATACTTGAAAAAGCAGTTATCATACATTACCTTCTGGAGAATCCAACCGCATGGCTGCAGTTCCTAGGCTTACGTTAATGCTTGCCAAAGCTGGCCATGTTGGGCTTTCAATCCCCATTGGCACCGGGAGGGGAGAGTTTTTCCATGGAGGCCCAATAGGTCTCTGCCATGTTGGGCTTCAGCTACAGCCACAGGGTGCACTCAGCGCTCAGAAACCCAGTGAGGAATCTCATTGTCCTGAGGAAAGACATAATCAGAACTCCAGGCCCACACCAACACCAGATTGGTTCCCCTACAAGTGTTAGTAGAAAGATCCTTCCATCGCTCCAGAGGGTAATTTGCAACAGGAGCCCTCCAGTGCTTATCTGTAGTGGATACTCCAGCAGAATCCACTGATAAAAAATTTAAAATATATAAAACAAGGGAAAGAATAGAATGTGGAGAGGAATGATGAGCCCCTAGTTTCCCCTTTTTGCTTTGGCAAAATGTATTTGTTTGTTTTTAATAGTTCAAATTTTTCTTTTCTTTTTTTTTAGGTTAATTAATTTATTTTTCTATTATCCGCTTGATACAGTATAAATTCATTAAGGGTTGCTCAGTAATTGAGTAAAACCAAATCTTATTATAAGCAACAGTCATCCTAGAGTCCTCCATGCCATATATATAGCCTTATGGTTCTGTGGGTTGCAGTCTGATTGTTCTTTGCTTTCTAACTAGAATCCACTTATGAGTGAGTACATACCATGTTTGTCCTTCTGGGTTTGGGTTACCTCACTCAGTATGCTTTTTTTCTAGTTCCATCCATTTGCCTGCAATTTTCATGCTGTCATTGTTTTTCTCTGCTGAATAGTACTCCATTGTGTATATGTACCACATCTTCTTAATCCATTCTTCAGTTGATGGGCATCTAGATTGTTTCCAGGTTCTGGCTATTACAAATAATGCTGCTATGAACAGGGTTAAGCATTTATCTTTGTGGTAGTTGAGCATTCCTTGAGTGTATGCCCAAGAATGGTATGGCTGGGTCTTGAGGTAGTTCGATTCCCAATTTTCTGAGAAACCGCCATACTGACTTCCACAGTGGTTGTACAAGTTTGCATTCCCACCAACAGTGGAGTAGTGTTCCTTTTGCTCCGCATCCTCTTCAACATTGACTGTCCTTAGTGTTTTTGATCATAGCCATTCTGACAGGTGTAAGGTTCTTACACCAACAATACAATTAAATTAAAACCCAGAAATTAGAAGCTAACTTTTAAAATACAGCCTGTTTTATTAGCTCTTTAAACATGAAGGTTGTCCTTCTGTGTGGCTGGCTTAGCACCGTGTGACAGCACCAGATAGGAAGGAAATCAATAGAGTAGGATATCCAGAAATATAAATAACAAAGAACCAGTTTAGGTGATAAAAATTAAGTGAAAACCGTGGGACCAGAGCTGCAGTTCGTGTTGGATGATAGTGTGCTTCTGCAGCATCCTCGAGGCCTTAGAATTGCTCTTCACAGCAAGGGGGAAAGGAGAACAGGAAATTGTTTAAACTGTAGAATAGGCTTAGCAAAAGTGAAGACACACTGAAATGGACATATAATCTCTCACCCCCAGATGAGGGAAATTGGAGAATTTTGCAAGAGTTTGTGGGAGAAGGGTCTCCTTGCCTGTTAGCACTGAGGATGTGGCTGAAATCTGGTACGGGGTCAGAGTGAGTCTGGAACATTCTTTCATGACTAAAAGCCAGCAAAAAAAGCTGCTCAGGTACCCTGTTGTCATAGTACAAGGACAGAACTCAAAGGCTTCCACCAGCTTTCAAAATGGTACTGTGAGCATCGTTAGGATACCTGTTGGGTATAATACACAGGCTTACTGCCTGCCTGGAGAAGATGCTCTGGAGCCAGCGCATCCTAAACAATGTATTCAGGGTGTGAATCAGACGTTTGCTCTTAACCTGCACAAACTAAATTTCAGGTAATTAAGATACATGGCAAAATTAGAACTTTAGATTAGTATCTGTGAAGGATAATAAATTGCTACTATTTGGAACTTCTAAGGAAAAAATGAATCTAAAGAATCATTTTATTAAAACACATTTAGGTTTGTGTCCGATGTGTCCTGTGAACATTGTTCAGATTCTGTTTTAAACAAACGAATTAATCATGTTTTTGGTTTGTGGTTTTTTAGTGTTTCTGTGTTTGAGAGATGGGTCCTGAACTATTAGTCTGAGTTCCTCATTTTTGAGGGCTTGGTGAGATAAATCAGTAGAGCCTGAAGAACCTGGGTTTTCCTTTGCGGGGGGGTGGGGGGGGTGATGTCTTGTGTCGCATCTGTAACCCTAGCACTCTACTGTAAGATTAGAGGTGGAGGCGGTGGGGGGGCACATCTGATCACCCTGAAGCTTATGAGCCATCTAATGAGGAGTACACAGCAAGAGAGACTGCCGAATGGTTTTATGTCAGCTTGACATAAGCTATAGTCATCTGAGAGGAAGATACTTCAATTGAGAAAATGCTTCATAAGAAAATGCTCTACAGCATTTTCTTATTTAGTGATTGATGGGGGAGAGCCCAGACTGTTGTAGGTGGTGCCATCCATAGGCTGGTGGTCCTGGGTTCTTCAGTAAGCAGGCTGAGCAGGCCATGAGGAGTAAGTCAGAAAGCAGCTCTTCTCTGTCCTCTAGCTTCTGCCTCCTGGTTTCTGTCCTGGTTCCTGTCCTGACTTCCTTTGATGATGAATTATAATGTGGAATAGTCACACTTTCTTCCCCAAAGCTACTTTTGATCATGATGTTTCATCACAACAATAGTGACCTTGGCTAAGACAGAGACCTTGCCTCAAAAATAAGGCAGAAGGAAAGAGCTGACTTGAGAGCTAAGTATACACACACAGGGTCATGGTGTTTGTCTGGAGGTGCAACGAGATGAGCTGTCAGTTGATAACGTGGGGAGTGACACGTGGGGGTCACTGTGTTTCTGTTTCTCTGCATGCTTATGGAAATTATTTTAAAGATCTAAATAAAGAATACACTTGGAAGCCTAGAAATATGCTTCTAAATAGTTCATGATTCCTAGAAATCACTGTAGAAGGTATCTGTGACAACTAGAGGTAAATGAGTCTGTTTCAAAATGCAAGTATGCAGCAAGTGGGGTGTGAAGGTAAGTGTGAACTTACCTTCAAACTTGAACTCTGTGAGGAAGTAAATTTATATAAACTAAGTAAATGTGACTGAAAAGATTGAGAAGGGACAAGGATACAGGAATCTGGGTGGGGTAGAAGTATAGGGACAAGAGAAGGACGGAGATAAAGTGGGTAAACCTTTGTGTAGTCTGACAAATGGCTCAGGGCTTCCCGAAATCCGGCTCTATCAGAGAATGAAGTCTGGCTGTGTAAGAGAATGTTCAGATTTTCTTTTTTCCAATGTTCTTGGTTCTGTACCAACAGTTACTGACGTCTTAGAAGACTTAGGTAGTTGAAAGAGAAGATAGGGTTCCTATTTCATGTTTTACCCTAATAGCTAGAATCTCTACCTTGGTGGATAATTACTCAACTGTTTTTCACACTTGTTTGTTGATTCTGTTCTGCTCTTATGATGATGCATTACTTTTCTTATGGCTTTGACTAGTACCTGAAGGGAGGATTTTTCTGGCTCAGAGTGTAGGAGAGCAGTTCACGACAGTGGAGAAGCTGTGGCAAGAATATGAGGCTGCTTCTCTCCTGCAGGCCTTCTCCCTCCCCCTTTTATCCAGTCTGGGCACCCAGCTTGTGAGTTAATGCCACCCTCAGCATTGGTTGAGGGTGGCATTAACAGCATGGTTCCTCCCCTGTTAGCTGAGACTGTCTGGAAGCAGCCTCCCAGACATCCCCAGAGGCAGGTCTTCTAGGTCATTCTAAGACCCATCAATTTGACAGGGCTTGAACTCTGGGCCTTTCACAGACAGCCTAGTGCCATTCAGGAAGATTCATAACTAGACAGTAAGAAGGCCTAGTTTGCTCAAAAAAGAGGGCAGGAGGCTAGTCACTAAAGAGTGATTTTAATTTTGCTTTTTAATATAAAGCATCAGCTATGCTGCCCTGTTGTTGGGAAGTGTTAGACTCTTGAAGGGATGATATAAGATTGATTAAAGCAAGAGGCTTGGCTAGAAAAGGCACTGTTGGGCCTGGTAGGTGGAGTCTGACCCTGGAACTCACATGGTACAAGAGAGAGCAGACATTATATGGGTCCAATGACAAAAAAAAAAATTACTTTCCCGGTGATATGCCCAGGTTATGGTCATGTTTAATGAGACCTACTCGCTTGCAGGTTCACTTGGAAGAGGCACACCTGGGTCACTGTTGTGTATTAGCTTTGTGGGGATACATTAGTAGTCAAGGTTGGTTATTTTGTTGGTTGTGTTCTCAAAAAAGTGGTCTTTGATGAGCTGTTGATTAAATGTATATCCTTTGTAGAAAGTCTCTTTCCAACTTTGTTTTTAATGGTTGTGCATGCATGTGTGCATGCCCACAGATTCCCTGTGGAAGTCAGAGGACAACTTTTTAGCATCGGTTCCCTTCCCATCTTACTTTTGAAACAGTCTTCTCACTGCATACCCTAGATCACCCAACCCACCCGGAGATTCCTGGAGATGCCCTGCCTCTGCCTCCTGTCTCTCAACAGACATGCTGGGGTTACACATGTGTACCATTCCATCCTGCTTTGTATGTGGCAAATACCTTTCTTTGCCAAGTACCTTGCTGGCCCCTCTGACTGTGTTTGTACAGCTTGCCCACTTTGGTGGCATATTCCTATTCTCGGGTGCTATACAAGTTCCATTTGCCTGGGGGTTTCTGTAACAGTTGTGACGGCAACAGGGAGGCACAGCCATCACACCTGTGGTGGCTTCTGAGGACATCTGACTGACCGTCTGTGCTCTTCACACCTAGGTTCTCCTTTGCTAGTTTTTTCAGGACACATCTTTGTTTCATTTCAGCTATGAACCAGAGAATCACGCAGAGTGCTCCAGTGAAGCAACCGCCACCCTTGGCCCCCCAGAGCCCACAGGGAGGCGTCCTGGGTGGGGGCAGCTCCAGCCAGCAGCAGCAGATGCAGCTGCAGCAGCTGCAGATGGAGAAGGAGAGACTGCGGTTGAAGCAACAAGAATTACTGCGGCAGGTGAGGCCACAGGTTAGAGTCCAGCCTTCCTCTTTCGGTCTTTGCATTCCCACAGAAGTCTGTGCTTTGGATCTCAGCTTTGGTTAGGGGACGGTGGCTTTATGAAAGTCGGGTCTGTCCGGCCTCTCCTTGTCCTCTTCCTTGACTGGCTTTGGGTAACATGCGCTATAACTCATGGTCATGCATCATGAAGGGCTGTGTTAGCCAGAGTGGTGGCACATGCCTCTTACCCAGCACTTGGAAGGCCAGTGCAAAAAGGTCAGGAGTTCAAGAGCAGCCTCAGCTACTTAGTAATTTGAAGACTAGCCTGAGCTTCATGAGAACCTGTCTCGAAACAAACAAAAAAATAATGAATGAAAAGTACCTGTTTGAGCCATAGTCATTGCAGTTGAACAAAAATCAAAGGGAGCCAAGATGCTTCTCGAAGGAGCACATGTTGCAGGCATCATGTTTCTGAGAGCTTCACAGGTGGAGGGATTGTGAGCCACCCCTAGAGAAAAACATCTACTTTAAATGAGTTTGGTAAAGTATACCAGCATGACATTTTTCTGTAATGACAAATGTTTCAGTGTTGCTAAAGAATTTCATTTAAGACAGAATACAATTATCCCCAAGTTTAGACCCCAATGTGTCTCTGGTACGTTGTTTTCACGTTGAGGGGCAGGAGGAGCTGCTGGCAAGGAGCTTTGAGACCCTTCTCTTCAGAAAACTTGGTCTTCAGGCTGAGTAAGAGGAAATTATCTTAAAACAAGTTTGGGGCTGAGGTATAGTCTGGTGAAAGACATTTGCCTAACATGTGTGAGTCCTTGGGTTCACAAAATCCCCAGACCCACCCAGCCATTTTGTTTGTTGTGTTTATCTTATTTCTAGTATTTAAGATTGTTGATGGTGGGGAATTGGTCTTTGGTTAAGCAATAGATCTTATCTATGGACTCTTTGAATAGATGGTAACACAATACAGTAGTCAAGAGTGTACAAAAGGAGAATACTCAGAAATAAAGTCTCCTTTACCCGGATTCCCTAGTTTTCTTTTGGTTGTAAAATAACCAAGTTTGGGGTTGGGGATTTAGCTCAGCGGTAGAGCACTTGCTTAGCAAGCGCAAAGCCCTGGGTTCGGTCCTCAGTTTGGAAAAAAAAAAAAACCCAAGTTTATCGTTTATAGTCAACACCCCCCTCCCAAGATGTTTACAAACACAAAATAGTTTTTGTTCTTCCCAAGTTGCCTTTCCCAAATCATAGCTACTGTGCATATTTAAAATCAGTTTTACACCACACTTCTGTTCCTAGAATGTTGACCTTAAAGATAGTTGAGCCATGGACTCCCTGACAGACTCATACTTAAACTGTTGATGCTCGTTTATAATGTGTCCCCATGATCCAGGTGTGGTTAGCAAAGTTCATGCCAGCGGATGAGGGGAAAATGGTCTTGAAAACCCATCCCTAAAAGATGCACAGAGGAAGCATCCTAATGCAGGGGACACCCCTCTCACTTACTCCTCACTCAAGAAAGTCCCATAAAAGGCTGAGAACAGAGTGGAATAGCAAGGATTTCAGTGTGTAGCTGTTAGAAGAAATAAAAAGAAGTAAAAAATCAAGCCTAGTTTATTGTCTTTATTCTGTTGTGACCAAGTATTAATTGGTCAAAGTAAATGCAAGTCTCAATTTCACATGCATGGGCTACCAGAAATCAAGAAGCTTTCATAATAAGAAACTCAACTTAATTTATAATTTCAATGTCTTCTTGTTTTTACATTCGTTTTAAAGCCAAGAAATAAGCCGCTGTTACCCTGTTACATCAGTTAGCCTTGGTTTTCTTGGTGGACCAATTCTGCTACTTGTATAATTCTTCTAAAGACTCTTTCTAACTGTTCTCGGGTGGTGGGTCCTGAACAGATGACCCCCTTCTTTAGAGGTGACCTCTGCTCCTTTTCTCCGCTACCTCCTGTTTGTTGCCCCATGTTGAAGGGACAGATCTCCTCTGTTCTGATGCTAATGGACTGTTTTGTTTAGCAATCCAAATTGTGAGTGCATCCTAAGACCTCTGGCTTTTTGTGAACTTCTTCCATCCACAGCTGTGTCTTATCACTGAAACATTGAAAGTTATTTCTTCCTGCTTCATCTAACACAGAAGCAAAGAGCCTACCTGACTGTTACTAAATTTTGCCTTTGTCTCGCGCCAAGTCTTGCTGTCTGTCCTCCATGCTGCTCGACTGTGAGGGCAGTCTGTTCTGTGGTGACTTTGCTGGCTCCTGGCCTTCTTAGCCTGCTGTTTCTTGGGTAGCTTGGGAATTCTGTTCTATGGTAAGATGTCTGGATACAATTTATAAGTCAGCCTACACAGCCAAACCATGTGGCTTAAAGTAATTTTTATCCGTCTTATTTTTTACTCTTAGGCAATACGGAATATCAATCCCAGCACAGCAAATGCTCCAAAATGTCAGGTAGGCTCTTATATGATGTTTTAGCATTGGGGGAAAAGATAACTAAATTAGGAAAGAGAGACACTGTGTTCCTGGCCCTGTGCTCACTGGAGATGAGCCAGGGTGGACATGTAGGCGTCACCTTTCTCCCAGGACAGTGAGCATTGCTTTCCCAGGGACTGAGGACTGTCCGCCTGTGCTGATCCTCCCAGGGTGTGTGTGTGGCTCTGGAGACTCCCCAAGGTTTCCTAGTTCACGCCAGCCTCCAAATGTGCATGATTTTTGTTGTGAGCAGCTTAAAATAAATTTTTGTTTGTCTGAATTTTTTTCCTAATGTTTTAAAAGAATCAGTAAATTGAGCTATAGCAAAGAGTAGTTAGTTTATATACTTGTAGGCTGTTTTTGGAAATCACAATGCATAAAAGTTTTTCTCAGTGGCCCTTATGAAGGAGGGCATTGTAAATGTCAAAGCTCCAGGGGATCGGGCTCTACCCAGTCCATGGCGAGCTCCAGGGCGCACTGCTCATGGGACACCCGGCTGCTGTCCACCTGACAGGCTCCTGTCTGAGCCATGGGAATAGGCGGCTCTAGAGACCAAGCAGATCCTATGTGTTTCTGCTATATGACACTCAAAGCAGTTGGGAGCTGGAGGGTCCATGTGCCTCTCTGAGGTGAGCAGAAGCAGCCATGAAGCATGCTCCCCCTCTTCTCCCTCACCCCACCCCTCCTGCCTCTTTCTTTGAGGGCATCACTCTTATAGCTCAGGCTGGCTTCAGTTTTCCAGAGCCTCTCCTGCCTCAGCCTCCGGTGCTGGGATGGCTGCCACTCCTGCAGCCAAACATCTCAGGGTCTTGGAATTTCTCTGGGCTAAGCAGAGGAAGTGTAGTGTTTGGATGGGCTTTAGAGGAAGGGATTAGCAGAACGATGCTCTGCCAGGGGAGTTCCACGGTGCTAAAGTCAGATGCCATCCTCAGAGACCAATTGACTTTGTAAGAAAATAAACTCTTAACTTTCTTTTCTCAATTTTTAAGTCAGGCTGGCCTTGAACTCACAGATCTGCCTGCCTCTGCTTCCAAGTGCTGCGATTAAAGATGTGCACCACCAGCCCAGAACTCTGTTCTCCTTATCTCATAATTGCCTTCATTTAAACAAACCCACGGAGGGAGTGGAAATCAACTGGAGTAGAGCAGGCACTCTCAAGATGAGGGACGCTGTGCCACATCTGGATCTTACAAACTGGAGTCCCTCTTATGTTTCTCTGAAACAGTGGCTTCTGTTAGTGATTCTCAAGAGCTAGAGCTGACTCTAAGATTGACATTCAGATCATAAGTCCTGTAAGTCAGAAGTAGATGCCGAAAGTCTTGTTCTTGCTCCTATTTTAAACCCTAATCTGGTTAAAGAAAGGCTTTCAGATCTTCATTTCATACTTCAGTAGAAAACACTTGCTGTAGTAAAGTTGCCAGGAATTCAGAGATATTAAACACCTTCCTTTTTAAAATGTATTTACTTCTATGTGCATTTGTATTTTTCCTGCATGTTTGTCTGTATGAGAGAGTCAGATCTTGAAGTGTCTGTAAGACACTTGTGAGCTGCCATGTGGGTGCTGGAATTTGAAAGCAGGTTCTCTGGAAGAGCAGTCAGTGCTCTTACTGCTGAGCCATCTCTCCAGCACCCCCCCCCCCCACACACACACACCTTTTTTTTTAAGAAAGGGGTTTCACCCTATGTGTAAGCTAGGGTAGCCTTGAATTCTCATGTACTCCTGCATTAACTTCTGGGGCCAAATGGCAGATGTGTGCCATGGCACCTGGCTAATGATACTTTAAATTTGTGTAATCTAGATCAGAAATATTTGAGAGATAATTTTTGAAAATGCCACTACACATGCTAACGATTTAAGCTGCAAGTTTTTATGGGCATGGTTGTACAGACTGTGATCCCTGTCCCCGGGGGTAAAGACAGGAGAGCCAGGACTTCAGGTCCTACCTTGGCTACAGTGAGTTTGAGACCAACCTGTACTTACACGGGACCCTTTCTGAAAACAAACATGGTTTGCTGCATGTTTTAGTTGTCAGCATACTGGTGGCTGTGAAGCTGCTGATCAATAGATTCGATTGTGGTGGTGGAGTCTGGGATTTTCTCCATGACCTTAAGACACCGTATAGAGAAGAGAAAAGTGACTTTTCTCAATTATCAGAAGGGGTGTACTATTACTTCTCAGACAAAAGCCAGAACAATCTATATATTAAATTAGTGTTTTACATGACCCAAGAGCCTTCAGAAATGATCCAGAGGTAACAGTTTTGATACTGCAGTTCAGTGAGCAGTAGAAAGAGGATCCAGTGTTGATAAATCTCTGGGGAAAGTCAGCAGATAATGCGACTTCTGGGCAGCGCCCTTTCCTTGAAGAGTAAGGGGAAGGGTGATGTTTCTGGACTGTATTGTTTGCCTTGTAGGAGAGGATTCTGTTTGTCATTTGGCCTGCCTTTGAGGAGAGAGGGAGTGAGAACTATGGGCAGGAGAGGGACAGAAAGGGACATGACTTCTGAGGGCTTTGAGGCCCTTCCTCTGTCTTCTGTTTCAGAGCACTGAGCTTGCCAAAGCACCATGCAACAGTGTCAAGAAAGATTTTGTTTTCATTTTGAGGGTTATTTGTTTGTTTGGTTTTTTTAGGGTTTCTCTGTGTTGCCTTGGCTGTCCTAGAACTCTGTAGGCAGGGCCTGCAGAGATCTACTTGTCTCTGCCTCCCAAGTGCTGAGATCAAAGGTGTACGTTGCCACACTTGGCAGGGAGAGAATCAAGTCAGCCATCATCAGCCAGACATTGCTCACCCCAGTCTATGAGGACATGGGAAAGGAAGGCTCCAGACTTGCAAATGTCACAGTCATTGCTTTGTTTGACTTTCTTTACTCCTCTAGTAGAAATCATCTGTGTGAACAAGAAGTAAATGTGGCTCCTTCACAGTTGATAGCACCTTGTATAGCGGGGTGTCAGCAGGCACCAGACTCCAGAATGTACATTGGAGGGTTTTGTTTTGAGACAGGGTCTTAAATGTGTAGGTCTGGCTGTCTTGTAACTTCCTGCTTTCACCAGGCTGGCCTAGAAGTCTTCAGGATTCTGTCTTCTGAGTTACGGGTTTACAAGTGTGTGCCACCGCTGTCAGCATTTTTAAGTTACTAAAGTCAAGAACTTTGTTAGTGATTTTGATGAGGTTAACAAATCACATCTGTATTTGGGATTCTGTGGCATTTGTACTTATGTCCCTGTGGGTTAATGAAAACTCTCAAGGCATTTTATTTATTTATTTATCTATCTATCTATCTATTTATTTATTTATTTTGAATGCCGGATGCTGTTTATTGAAGGAGGGAGGCGGTCTTAAATACAGGCTTACGGCACAATGGGAGAACCCCGGAGGGCAGAAGTTCACTTCTGATGTTTTACAATCTTGCATCTAAGCTGTTAATGCCCCCTTATGCAGGATACACAGACAAGGAGCTTCCCTTAAGCATTCAGGAGGGTGGAATCTCACAGGATAGCATAGGGAGAATATCAAGGTCAAGGTCAGCAAGCAAGGCTACAGTTACCCAAAACGGGGGCCAGGGCCCTACAGGTCCCCCTTTTACTAAAAAATGAGCTTCTGACTTAGGTTTCATGGGATGTCAGCAGGTCATCTTACCCGTCATGGAGACACCTGTCCAGGCCACACAGGCGGTCTGTCTTAGGTTGGTGAGCGCCCCCCAAGGCATTACCCTTCTCTGAATACTCACTATCATACAGGCTCAATCTTGTGAGAGCTGCAGAGTTAACTGTTGCCAAAGATCTCTAAATGGCGCTAGGCTTGCAATCTGTGTGTTCAGCACAGAAAAGACCAACAGAAGTCTTAACCCACCCATAGCCAGTAGGCTAAAGGCATTTTTAGATTTTTATAATTAAATATGGAACTTGTCGCCATAATTTATTACAGTATGTTTACAGGATTCAGGGAAATTGTCCTTACATAGAGCATAAGTTTTCAATTCCACAATCCAGAAGAAACTGTAGCTGTGAACATCTCTGCTGTGAGTGTGAGCACGCACTGCCTGCATCAGGCCAGGTCTCTGTCACAAGGCAGTGCTGCTCTATCATTGCAAAGGTCTTCAGGGAGACACCTTTTGAGGAAATGCCTTCCAGGTGTGCTTTCCCTCTCTCTCTGCTGAAAGTGTGGTTCTGAGCACCTGGAGTTCTCTTCTGCCTGCAAGGCTCCCTGGCTTATTGGTAAAGCTGTTCTTCCTCTGTTAGACTCTTGCCCCATCCCCTTCTCTCTTACTGCTGCCTCCTCTAAGGCCAAGTCTCCCCTGAAAGTGTCCGCATCAGGACTGTGGAAATACCCAGAAATAAGACAATTAAAATGTCTTACGGGGCTGGAGAGATGGCTCAGAGGTTAAGAGCACTGACTGCTCTTCCAGAGGTCCTGAGTTCAATTCCCAGCAACCAGATGGTGGCTCACAACCATCTGTAATGAGATCTGGTGCCCTCTTCTGGCATGCAGGGACACGTGCAGACAGAACACTGTATACAATCAAAAAAAAAAAAAAGTCTTACCTCAGCAGTCAGTGAGTTTCAGATTTAGGTGGTTGAAAGTCTCACTCTTCATAGAAGTGATACTGTCGGTGTTTTGTGGCTGTGAATTAGAGCAGTTCCCATTCTAGCACTCTGAGTGCTAGTGTTGGGGACATTGGCCAGCTACAGGAACACTTGGTAGGAAGAGGCTCAGCTGCCCCATATTTTTTATTCACATAGCAAAATCACCCCACTGTTCAGAAACACGTGATAACAATTGCCAAAGACAGTTCTTCCTTGTGAATTTAGTAATGGAAGGGAAAGCTGAGCTTTGAGGAACATGCCTGGAACTGCAGGACTTGCCTTGAGTCCCAGCACATGGGAAGCAGAGACAAGCAGATTGCTGCAAGTTCAAGGCTAGCCTCGTCTATATAGAGTTCAAGCCTCTAGAGCTACACAGTGAGACAGATCACCTCCCCCACACCACTAATAGTTTACTTTGTTCATTTTACTAACTAAAATCTCTCTTAAGGGAGTGAAGCCATAAGGTGCTTTCTGGTTTTTTTGTTTGTTTGTTGTTGTTTTGTTTTTGTTTTTGTTTTTCTTGTTTGCTTTGAGGCAAGTTACAAAAGACCAAACTCTAGAAATGTGTCAGAAACAGTTTTGAATCTCAGTGTGGTCCTCAGAACACCGCACTTCAGATGTTTGTGGTGTTGCCTACCAGATATGAGAAGTGTATCGTCCTTATGATGGTCAAGTATACTGCATACTTATATATCAGTTGTCTTGGACTTGAAAATGATTTAGTAGGTACACAGACATTAAGAAACAGGGTTGAAGGCAGCCCAGTGGCAGAGCACTTGCCTAGCATACCTGTCGTTTCCTAGATTTCATCCCTAGCACCAAAAAATGGCAAGCGTTATAAGTTAAACCTGTTAGAGGCTGTGCAGTCCTGGCTGCCCAGGAGGTAGGAGAATCTCCAGTTCAAAACAAGACTATCTCAGAATAAAGGTGTGAGGACACACAATCCATTGTTAGAGTGTGCTTGCTTGGCATGCATGGCTTCCAGCGGTCAGTCTAGGTCCTCTTCTCTTGCCTTGTGGGCCTGGGGATTGAACCCAAGACCTTGTGTATAATAGATAGCCAAGAGCTCTATCACTAAGCTACAATCCCCAGTCCAACTTAATGTTTTTGTTTTAGAAATAATGAATAACTCTATGACTTAAAGATGAGTTGGAACATGAGGCTGACTAGACCCTGTCTGTTTTGTTTTGGACTTTGAAATAGGGTTGGCCTGGAACTCGCCGGGTAGACCAGGCTGGCCTTGAACTTGGGTCACAAACAAGCATCAGCATGCCTGGCTAATGCTTGAACAATGACTGGAGCATACGTGGCTTCCCCTCCACCTTTTTTTAATCACATACCTTAGACATTGTCTATAAACAGCAACCTCTCTTCATAAAGAGACCCGCCTGGGCACGTTTACACACAATCACGTGTGTCCACTACCACTGTTTTAGATGCTGCTTTTCAAAACCAAGGGTTGCTGCAGTTTTCCTAACTGTTCCTAAATCTACATGTATGTGATTTTAGTACCCAAACCTGAAAGTACTGAGGTAAATGGCACACGACAGCCACGCTTAATAAACAAGCATTCTGCGCATTGTCAACGTGATTTTGTGAAGACTTAAGGCAGCTCTCAGAACGAGATGTAAGTTTGGGAGTGTGTCCTGACCTACTCCATACTTTAGTCAAATATGGAAAGAGGAGTCAAAGTGAGACTGATTTTTCAAAGGATCCCTTGTAAGCTATCCTGTCAACACACAGTGGCTGGGAATGTGGCTTTCGTGGTAGATCCTGCCTCTCACCAGGTCAGTTTGCACAGGAGCAAACACTCGTTACTGAAAACACATCCATTATTCTTTAACTGGGTCAGTGTGGTGGAGCTGTTATAACTTAAGCCTGGGACATAATTGGATAGCCTACAATAATGATTTCACCAAAGCATTTGATGTTGCAAGTTGCTTCTATCTCTGAGGAGCTTGGGGATTAGTTCATCTTGAACACAATGCCTAAAATTAGACCGCTGTGCTAAAAATATGAGTTTGTTAAACTTCTCTTTTCCCAAAGGTAGTTGGAAAAGTTTGTGAAAGTCTTTCACAAATGGGGAAGTAAGCAAGTCAGAGGTTTGGCCAGAGCCTGGTGAGGCTTTTGCTCTATGTCAAAGGTCAAATAGTTCTTCTAGAGTATTTGACTTTTTCTAAGTCAAGTAAGTATTTTTAGTGCATTTTGTTCTGTAATAATTCAAACATGCAGTAGCTTTTCCCAGTGAGCCTGTAAATCTCAGCTAATCTGGGACATTTAGAGCTGGCTCTGCACTGTGAATAAAGTCAGTGGTCCCAGCCTCATCTGAGGGGCTTTCCTCGATGGTTTGTAAGGAAGGGCTTGTCACTCTCTTTGAGATGGACTTGCATTTCCTACCTGGGTTCAATAACACTGTCTCCTACAGTAATTTGCCCAGCAAGTGTGAGGTGCTGAATTTGATCCTCAGTACTACCCAGAAAAAAAGGAAGGCAGTTAGTATGTGGCTCCATATTAAATAACGATTTCATCTTTTAAAAATTAAAGATAAACACAGTAACAATAGTCATAGATGGGGGTGGGGTTAGACTAGTTCTAGGGATGTTTTTGGGACAGGGTCTTATGGCCCAAGCTGGTTTTAGAGCTGGGAATCCTTTTGCCACAGCCTTCCAGGTGCTGAAATTATGGGTGTGCACCATCACCTCACCTGGCTTAAGTCTAAGTCTGTAGAGTGTGTGTGTGTGTGTACACTAAATGAAAGAGTACATACTATGTGGGTCCGTTCACACAAAACTTGACTTAAGCACTACCTGGGAATGGCAGGAAATGCAGACCCTGGTTCTCTGAGGAGTGAGAGCAGCAGGAGGAACTGGGGGCTGCTTCTGGTGTCGTTCAGAACTGTGCACAGTTAGAAGGCATAGTCTGCAGTGTGTGAATCTCAAAACTGCGTAGAAGTTTCAGAATTCAGCCGAGTAAACATTCTTGCCTTGAGTATAATGTCTTTAATCTCTGTGTGTGCTACCAGTGTTTTTGGTTCTGGTTTCATGCCAAGCTAATGGCAACCCCATCAGTACGTCCATCAGTTTCCATTGATACTCTCAAGGTCAGTTTAGCTGAGTTTTTGTTTATGGCTCAGGTACCCTCTGAGGTTGGGTTCCTTGGTTAACTGGGAATGAAGGGCTGCCTTCACATTCCTCAGTTGCCTTTTTCAGTGAGTCTAGAGAGCTGGGTCTGCAGCATCTCCTGATAGGAGAAGCCGAGTTGTTAAATGACTATGTAGAACAGGAAGAGATGGCAAGATCTAAGAACAGTCAAGATCCAAGGCTGGACCTGGTGGTCTCCATCTTGTTGAAATGGGAAAGAAGTGGACATATGCTTGCCCCACTAAAGAATATGCAGACACTGCATAAGGAAGACACACACACATGCACACACACACATGCGCGCGCGCGCGCGCGCGCACACACACACACACACACACACCGCCTAGATAGGTACAGGGCCCAGAGAAAGCTGAAGACCTTTCACTTGTAATGATGATTCCATTGTGGATAGTTGTGTGGTCCCCCTTCCCCAGCCCTGACACTTTCCAGCAATCTCAGCTTAAGAGTTGGACTCCTGTCAGGACCTGAAAGGTCCTTGTGTAGATTTCATTAATTAGTCATGAGTTCAGGCTTGCAGAGAGAACAAAAGAAAAAGCCAGGAGAGACCAGAGTAGGAAGAGTCTGGAGTATGAAGGGCTGAGTATTCAGAAGAGGGCATCCAAGCACAGGGTTTAGCTTGAGGCCTCCCATGGAAAAAACAGTCTTGAGAAACCACAGGAGTGCACCCTCATCATTAGAGTCACTTCTCACCAAATAAATGTAATAAAACTAAATTAACAGGAAGGATAAAATGTCTACCATGTGAAACAGTGGGCTTCATTATGACATTTTCATACATTGTGTCGTGTATGCTTTCCTCATATTTACCCACACACACGTTGTCTCTTTCTCCTCATTGGTCTCCTCCAAACAGCCTGCCTTTCAGTGCTATGCCTTTGTGGGTATGAGTGTGCATACTTTTTTTTAAATGAGATTTATCAATAGGAGAGACCATATGATGCCAGTTTTTCCAAGCCTGGCTTGTTTCACACACTATGTTGACCTCTTTCTGTATGTTTTCCTTCATGGCATGGTTCAGTTCTTTGTGACTGAGTAAAGGCCATTGTGCGTGTATAATCACGTTTTCTTTATCCATGCATCTGTTACTAAGTCTCCACTTCTGCCTCAGAATTTTGGCTCTTGTGAATAATGCAGCACAAACATGGATGTGCAAGTGTCTCTAGGAAGTCAGTTCGCTCTGGTGTTTGCCCAGGCGAGGTGTAGCTGGTCTGATGGTCCTTCTGTGTCTAGCATCCGTCTGTGCTGATTTCCACTGTAGCTGAACTAACTTGCATGCCCCCCAGCAGTACATAAGGTCTCCATTCTTCCTACCTCAGCATTTGTTTTCTTGATAGTCACTTGAACTAGTTTTGGTCTGCATTTTCCTGGTGGTTAAGGAATGAAAGTTTTATTAATAATGCTTATCAAATTAATAAATGAGAATTTATTGCATACCTTTTCATAATAAATGGTACTTTAAGATTTGAAGCAATAATGAGTTATGGAGATAACTGAGTTATGAGCTGTAGAAGTACTGATGAAAAATCAGAACTACAATGAATACTGTTACTGTCCATTCATAATTAAAGAAAATGTAAAATTTGCATTCGCATTTACCAAAGATTGAAGGTGATCTTTCCCTCCCACGTGCAAGTTCACAACCTGAATACTCGGGCACCTCTAGTTAAGGAGCTGCAGTTTGCAAGGATGAATGACCAGAGGGCATCAATAAACCTGTGAAAGAGTGGGGTTTACAGAGAGGAGATCACAAGTGGCTGTGGAGGAAGAGGTTTCTCCAGCCCTGCGCCCCGCAGTGGTAATGTGGGTTGAGGGGCTGGAGGCCGGTGTGCCTCAAAAGCAACCTTGGCTCTTAGAAACCCAGAGAGGCCTGGCAGTATGCTTTGTGACTTACTAAAGTCAATTAACAAGTGGGCTGAGAGGAAGGAGCCTGGGCAGGGTGCTGTGTGCTCAGGAGACACAGTCACAAGTCGTAGGGCAGAGTAGTGAAGGCATTGACTGGTGGGAGATGCTGGCCTGAAATTTCTGAAGCTTCTCCAGGGCCTTAAGCCTGTGCCAGATGTCCAGGTAGGATTCTACTGAGTTCTCTTGGAGCCCTGAAGAAATGTCTCCCCGAAATCTCCTTTCAGCTCTGTCCAGCTCAAGGTGGGGAGTCCCTGAAGTCAGTGAGGCTTGATAGCAGAGTGTAAACAGTGCTGGGACTGAGGGAGGGTTGGTGTCTGGCAACAAATCAACAAATGTTCTTTCTGTTCTGTTTTTATTGCTGGCCCCAAACCATTGAGGAGTGGTAAGTAATGACAAAGTCTAAGAATTATTGTCTAAATCGAGGACTTGCCATTCTGTCCCAAGGGAGGATTGGGGGGTCTTTGGAATAAAGAACAGAAAAGTGAAATGGAAGAGTTGATGATGCATGTTTGGGGGTTAGTTAGCACAACTAGGCAAACTGCCATGTCTCCAGCTTCGTTCCTTCTAGTCATTTGAAGTGTATAGAAGAATTTGGTTATGTTAATTAGGAAACGTGAGCTTTAAGGAAAATGTTAATATTTTACTCCTTGTTTGTTTGTATCTACCCCTCTTACGTGGCACTTTATCTCTTTTAAATCTAGCAATAAACTTGTTAACCAGCAGACTGACTCTCTACATTCGTTGGTTTGTTTAAGGAATTAGCTCTCCGGAGCCAGCTGCCCACCCTGGAGCAGGATGGAGGGACTCAGAGTGCCGTGTCTTCCCCTGGGACGTCTCAGGAGTTGAGGACGATGGCAACCAATAGTTCAGACCCCTTTCTGAACAGGTCAGTGAGAGCCCTGCCACTTTCCGGAAAGGAGTCTCACTTCATGTGCTTGTTGAGGCTGTTGTGAACATCTGTCACGTGTGCCAAAACCCACAGCTGTCAGCCATTTCTCCACAAATGCCAAGCACAGCCAAAGCTGGGGATTTAAAAAGCTGCATCCCGTATGAGAAGGCCAGTTGTTCAGGCTTGTGGAAGTGGTCTGGGTCAGCGCTCCAACATGCTTGTTCCTGCCAATACTCTGTGCTAATGTTGCTTAAAATGGCAGTCTTGAAGAAACATGCGAATGCCTTCCTGTGAAAGTGAGCAGACGGCATCTTAGCCCCTGAGCATGTTAGTGAAGGCTCAGTGGCTGGAACTTTCCACTTAGCTAGCTATTCATGTAAGACCTCATGTTCTTTAAGGCTCTCATATAAGGAGATAAAATATAAGGTTGTGCCCCACCCAGAATTGTAAATGTCAATGGCATTATTTTAAGCAGTGCAACTTACAGGTGCCCTGTAATGAGTTCACAGTCCCTGGGTTTCGAGAGGATGATGTTCACACTACTGCATTGAGAACTGCCACCAGTTGGCCGTCTTTTTTATGCTTTGAAAACCATCTATCTATAATTAATATTTAACTAAAACTACACTGCTGTGTTAATTTTGCTTTTGAAAAAGATGAGAATACTCTGTGGGCTAGACTCCCTCCTCCCCAAAGTGCTTTTAAGCAATATACTTTTTCCTTCCCCCTTTCCCCCATCTTCTATTTTGAGTCACAGTCTCTCTTTGTAGCCCATGCTGGACTCAAATGATTGGTGGTCCTCCTACTTCGCCTTTCAAGGTGCTGGGATTACAAGGTTGAGCCATCATGCCCCGCATGCCACGAACTTGTAAAAAAAAAAAAAAAAAGAACAAAACAAAGTTAAATTGAAAAAATTTAATTTTAGCAAAAAGTATTTTTACTTTGTTGAAATGTTTTTGAACACTGAATTTTCCATCCTCCTCCAAGTCCTGGAGTAAACTTGTGCCTTCATGTCCGGCACGTGAGGCAGAAGCAGTGGGCTGCTGCCTGTGGATCTGTGGATCGTATGCCAGGGCTACACAGTGAAGTCATCTTGTCAAAAGGAAGTAAACTCTGGACTTGGCCGGTGGGCAGGTTTGTTTTCAAAGCCATGAAAGGATACATAAATCTCACCTGGGGTGCTAACTCTCTGTGGTCCCAGCACTTGGAGGCTGACATAGGAGTTGAGTTCAGCTGCTGAGTTTCAGGCCAACCTGTCGGATAGTGAGACCCTGCCTGAAAACAAAGTAAAAGGCATTCTTCAGTCTTATACAGAACTTAAATTTCGGTCTACAGTCAAGTACATTTACATAAGCTTGTGCTTCTAAACTGAAGCTGGAAATGATGAGCAAAAGCCCCACCACAGAATCTCCCAGGAGAAAAGTTCCAGAGCTGTTCCAGTACCTGCTTTGTTGAAGGCTTATCTGAGGATAAAATCGAATTTCTCAGAAACAGAGGGAGGGGTGGGCTGTACATCTTCCTGACAGTTATTTATGACAGTCTTCAGACTTGACAGGTATGTGCTGCAGCCGAGGCATGCCTGTGAGGTCAGTGTAGACCTTACAGCCTTCTGTTTCCTCAGGCTGCTCATTTGCTGTGCTTGGCTTTTCTGTTTCAAGCAAAGCCTTGGCCCACAACTCAAACTCTCCCCAGAGTTAAGTCCTCATTTTAGCCTCCTTCCTTCCTTCCTTCCTTCCTTCCTTCCTTCCTTCCTTCCTTCCTTTCTTTCTTTCTCTCTCTCCTTCTCCTTCCTTCCTTCCTTCCTTCCTTCCTTCCTTCCTTCCTTCCTTCCTTCCTTCCTTCCTTCCTTCCTTCCTTCCTTCTTTTTAAGCTGAGGATCGAACCCAGGGCCTTGTGCTTGCTAGGCAAGCGCTCTATCACTGAGCTAAATCCCCAACCCCAGTTTTCTTTCTTTAAAAAGACTGTTGATGTCTTTTGTGCTGCTTGCTTGGGAATCATACCTACACCTTAAATTCAGCACTGCCCTGGGGTGCACATCCCACCTGTCTCAGATGTGCCCCTTTGTACAGCCTTGCTCCCTCCTCTTTGTCCTCAAAGTCCTCACTCCACAGCTGCTGCTGCAGATCAGGGGCGTGGTTCCATGGAATATGTGTTCTTTTCTACACCATCTTCGCCTCTGTACCCTGCCTGTCAGGTTGTCCTAGACACGCTCAGCATTATCTGGGGTTTGATAGAGAGCAATTGTGCTCAAGAAAAGAGTATGAACTCTCCCCAGATCACAGTGGGCTTAAGCCACCTCCTCCTCGACAGCCGCAGTTGTCTGATAAGTGTCCCCTATGGGGACAGCGTCCCAACATTCAGAGTGAAGCTAGCAGGCATCTTGGGCTGATCCACATGGCTCTGTATGCCAACAGTCTCAGAGGCAAGTTTGTGCTTTTTTTTTTTTTTTTTTTTTTTTTTTAATTTATGTGGGACATAAACCAATGTTTGTCAGCTCCAGGGAAAGGATGAGTCAAATGCATTGAACAGTTAGGGAAGAAGGTTGGAATATAGCCAGCTGGAGTCTGGTTGTTTATTTAAACAACCAAACACTTTAAAGTGTCCACTATGTGAGGAGAGTTGTCCACATTTGTGGTCTGAAAAAACCAGGAGGAATAGCGGCTGCCCTTGGTTTCCAATTGATACCAGCCACTCTCTGCCATCACTTAGGGAAAGTGTTCTATTTAGGAATTTTCAAGGCTGTTTTCTGTTGTTCATGAGTGCAGTCTGAGACTTTCCATTCAGCCTTAAGTAAAAATGCTGTTGGCGCCTGTTTCTCCTTAAGTTCCTTTGCTTTGTTGATCTTTCACTTCTGAAGCTGGGTCTCTTATCTGGTGCTGAAGTGTCTGGGTGCTCCCCTCCCCCAACAGAAGCAAGAAGCTCTAGCTGTGGGAATTCTTATCTTTGGTGACTCCATTTGTCTTGGCAAAAAAGCATTCTGGTTCTTCATTGGCTAGAGTTTTCTGCCTCCGGAGCTGAGAATTTAACGCGCAGGCTTGCCCACCTGGAGTGTAGGTTTTGACCTCTCTGGGGACTTGGGGCCTTGGAACCCCCAAGCTTCAAGATAGTTAATGGAACTTGTCACGTTTTCTCGAAGTTGTAACCAAGCTTAGAATCTTAGGATATCTCTCAGTCCCTAATAGCTGTCCTTAGTTAGGATCAGTCTGTCTGTCCTGTTGTAGGACAGGAGCTGTCAGGTTCTGAAGAGTCACTACAGTACAAGCATCGGTTACTGGTCCTCTTGAGAATCAGGGTCATGCATAATTCATGTTTATTTTGCCCCAAATTGATGGGAAATTTTTCTGTCGGGTTTTTATAGTGGCACCTATCACTCTAGAGATGAGAGCACAGACAGTGGCCTCAGCATGAGCAGCTACAGTGTCCCTCGGACTCCAGATGACTTCCTGAACAGTGTTGATGAAATGGACACAGGCAAGTATTCACTTTGAGTTACGGGTGGTCGTTGGCACCAGTGAACTATTTGAGCAAAGATAAAAACTTGAGTCTTCTTCCTCCCTCCCTCTTCCTTCCCTCCCTCCCTCCCTCCCTCCTTCCTTTCCCTCCCTCCCTCCCTCCCTATATGATTCATTGTCTTATATCTTTTTTCTAGACACTTTTGGTTCAGCTGATGTGGTTAAGGTTTTACAGGTCTAGGAAGCCAGATGTGGGAGAGTTTAGAGTAAAACCCATTGGTTTTATTGAAATAGCTGTAGAGCTATTGAAGAGCTAAGACCTCTCTCTGTCTTGGTGGGGTGAGGAGCGCTGGGAGTGTGAAGTGTCCAGGAAGTCTTTCATGGCTGCTTTTATCTGAGGCAGGAAGGTGGGATTTTGAGAACTTTCTGTTCCCTGCTTCCCCTGGGTCCACCTAGATCTGAATCCCCTTCAGGAGCCGCTTGAGCCCACCTCCTGCCTTGCCCTGTCTCCGCTCTTTTCACCCGCACGTCTCCTTTTTAGCCCCTTAAAAATGGTGTTTGGCCGGGCGGTGGTGGTGCACGCCTTTAATTCCAGCACTCATTCCAGCACTCAGGAGGCAGAGCCAGGCAGATCTCTGTGAGTTCGAGGCCAGCCTAGGCTACCAAGTGAGTTCCAGGAAAGGTGCAAAGCTACACAGGGAAACCCTGTCTCAAAAAAGCAAACAAACAAAAATGGTGTTTGTTTTCCTGAACATAAGTTCTGATGAAGCTCCAAGGGGACATAATGTCACAGATAATGAAGGTCTGTGGGCAGGTAGTCTGAGAACTTAGAACTGAGTCTGGAGAGGTCACATGTCCTCAAGGACTCATGCTGTTGTGTGACTCGAGTAGAATACCATGTCTACATGCTTCTATGTTAGTGTCCTAGAGTGCATCTGAAAGGAAAGACCCTCCACCTTGATCTTCTTAGGAATGGTGGCTCCTTTCTGGGAGAGAGAAAGACGGCATGATTGTCATTTTTTGGTGCTGCATTTAGCTTTCCAAGGAAGTTTCAGTTCTTCAGGTCCGCATCAGTGGCTGTTATACTTTGTAGTGAGCAGCTAAGCTGTACATTGCATGTCTGTGAGATGGTGAGGCCCATGCAAACTTGGTGTTACCTTGTGATCTGTGTGTGGTTTTCTAAGGTAGATTCTGGGTGTTTCTTTGCTCATGCAGGACAACTCTGGTGCTCTTCACAAAATGCTATTTATCTCCCCCCCCCCCCCAAAAAAAAAACCTAGGTGACACTATCAACCAAAGCACCCTGCCTTCGCAGCAGAGTCGTTTTCCAGACTACCTTGAAGCCATCCCTGGGACAAATGTGGACCTTGGAACACTGGAAGGAGATGCAATGAACATAGAAGGGGAGGAGCTGATGCCCAGCCTTCAGGAAGCACTGAGTTCCGACATCCTCAATGACATGGAGTCTGTGCTAGCTGCCACCAAGCTAGACAAAGAAAGCTTTCTCACATGGTTATAGAGCCTCCAGGTAGCCGCTTCCCAGTCTGTGAAGGATCCACGGAGCCGAAGACGTGCATCCCTGAAATTCAGATAAGCCAGTGGGCAAGTCTCTGGCTGATACAGGAAACATGAACAAATGTCCAGCAGGGATCTTCATCCACTGTTCTGCTCTCCTCCACCCATCGATGCTGTTCATGTTGCTGACCTCTTCACAGCCCTAAAGAGTCAGAACCATAAAACAACAAACCCTTTGGTTTCTCTTGCTATGATAACTGCTGTTCTTCGGGGTTGCTGGCGAATACCTTGTTTGAATGATGGTCTTCCTTTTGGCCAGTGGTGTCTTCACCCATCATTTCAGCTGGACACTCGGACTGGGAACTCAAATGCTTCATGTCAGAGTGTTTGTTCAAGAGCTGGTTTCTTCATTTGCCTTTGACCCTCTGGTCCAACAAGCCAAAAAGCTCAGCATCTGACCTTAAGTCCTCAGTGCTGATTAGGAGGGCTCAGAGACTGCTGGGCTTTTTGTTTCTTCTGGTGATACCATTAGTCACATGGTGACCTGGATTTTATTTTAGAAGCTTATAAGGCATGAGGCAGTTTCCATAGACATATATTAATTATTGCCACATACTCTAGGCTAGGTTTGAGTGGGTTTTTTTGTGGGTACTGGTTGGTTTTTCTTTTTCTTCTTTCTTTCTTTCTTTCTTTTTCTTTCTTTCTTTCTTTCTTTCTTTCTTTCTTTCTTTCTTTCTTTCTTTTAGATGATTGGTTTTGTTGAAATGTAGGCAAATTAGTGTTTATAGGTGTAGTAGCTTGGGGTGGGCAATGTTGTTCTTTTGTGGGGGAAATCTGTATTTCCTGGCTTTTTACCATTCTATTTAAATCTTGGTTATCTCCTTTCTACATATGTACACACACTTATAATGTCTATGATAGTGTGATAGCAGAATGTATCTAAGGTTCCCCTCCAGTTTATTTTTTAAATGGTAGCCTTGAACATATGCATTTAGAATACATGACTAGTAGTTTATGTTTCACAAATAGTTTAAATTCTGGTTGGGGCACCCTGCAGGTGTCTGTGGGAGGGCAGTGTTCTAGAAAGGGCTCTTGTTGCGGGTGAAGCCTAGAGGCGCTCTCTTGCCCTCTATACACTTTGGTGACTTGGACAGAAGCAAACAAGTGGCCTCACTCCCCCTTGGACCGATTCATGTTGGGCAGTCACTGAGCAGGAGTGAGCTTTAGAGGTGGGCCTTCCTTTTGCCTTCGCCTCAGTTTTGGATGCAAGTGTGGGTACTTGAGTTCTTGTTTGTAGAAGACCAGACTAAACGTTACCTACAGGATCATTCTTACAAAACCTGCTCACACTTTCCTGCTGAATGGACCCTGGGGGAGTGTGTAGAATGCTGTGAGGTCATGAGTCGGCTGGTAAAGTGGTCAGACTAGTGAATGTGTGGGGTAGTTGAACTTAGCAAAGAGCTAAAGATAAGCATGATTATGCCTTTATTTTTACAAGAAGAGAGATTGCTAGAGTATGTGTCTCCAGGAGTAATGATGGTTTCCAAAGAGTATTTTTTAAAGGAACAAATAAGCATGAATTAACTCTTCAGTATAAGCTAGGAAGTAGTAGTTATGAATTGTAGTGGCATCAGCTAGCACCACTCTCATTTAAGGGTCTTTGGATGCTTTTAGAGGAATCCCTTATTTTCAAGGGTTTTTAATGAGCAAACAGATTCTTTCCCTGGCTGAAGCTGCTATGAAAAGCCTCAGCTTAGGAAGGTAGAAATCTATTGGCCCTTTGTTTTAGTGGAGTGCAAGAATGGAAGTAGAAGAATTTTATTCAGTACTTGGAGTGCTCAAAAAAATGCAATCCGTGTATTATACATGATGATTCATAGTCATTTGTAGCCATCAACTCTTAAGGCTTTTACTGAGAAACTAGCTGAAGATTCACCCTTGTATTAGGTATGGGGAAACGGCCACCAGGAGATGCATTGACTTTAGAAGAGAAATGGAACTACTCTAATTCAGAATTGGGCAGCGGGATGACAGACAACAGTGTGTGGTGAGTGTGCAGACGATAGGGCACTGGCCAGTGCCTACAATCTGCAGTAAGCCACAGAGTCAGTCTGCATCCTCTGTGGGCAAACTGGCTTTAGTGTGGGGAGGGTGGGAAGGTGGGTGTGGGCTGGTGAAGGTAGCGGGGCCGTGATAGCAAAGCTTTCGTAACTTCTTTCTCTTCAATAAAGACTGAATTCACATCTTGCTGTCAGTAAAGAAGTTGTTCCTAAACTTTGAATTGCTTAAGCTCACCCACAAAGGGAGATGTGCCGTCTTCCTCCTCCCTCGGGAACATTTGCCTGTAATACCTCAGTGTCCAGCAGCCCTCGGTGCCTGACAGCTCTGACCTTATCAAACCCTTGTGCTGACTGCGGGGACCTGAGCTCCCTTCCCTGAATCACGGCCTCGATGTAGTCTTCCTTATGTCCCCCTGATGTAAAAGTGGTTAATGCTTCCTGGCTGTAGTGGGTAGCATGTGGTTAAGAATTTAACTGGTTATTCTTGAATTTCTTTTACAATAAACCAATTTTTATAACCTTAAAATGTATCAGCTTTTTATGTTTGTGTTCTTTTCTATTAGGACTTCTTTTGAGTTCCTTGGAATCGAGAGGGGAGGGCATTGACTGGGGTTTCAGAGCAACCAGTGCTCTGCATTATATTAACTGTGTCCTAAATACAGAGACAACTAACTGTTAAGAAAAAAGGCCATGAGGAAGCAACTGAAATGTGTGATGTTACTGCTTTTAAGTGTTCATATTAAATGAACATGTGCCTTAGAGAAGACGGTAGAGAGATTGAAAAAGGACAAATTAATGACATAATTTAGAATCTATACCAGTTGGTGTTGAAACTCAAAGGAGGGAGGCAGTATTTATGGTACTTCAGAGTGTTTGTGCATCTGGGAGTCAAGAAGAATTTTACCTTGGCAAGCATGTATTTATATGGACTATGGATGTCCTCTCTTCATTGTTGTCTGTACTTTGAGAAAGTATTCTCCGTGGTTTTTGTTATTATTGTGTTTGGTTTTGTTTTTGTTTTTGTTTTTGTTTTTGTTTTTTGAGACAGGGTTTCTCTGTGTAGTTCTGGCTGGAACTTGCTCTATAGACCAGGCTGTCGGAGATCCACCTGCCTCTGCCTCTGGGGTACTGACAGTAGAAGCATGCGCTGCCGCCACCCAGCTTCTCCATGTTTTAGTGCTTCATTTTAGAAAGAAGGTACACTTGTCATATATATACATGGATGGATGCCATCACGGAGGAAACTGGTGGAGCTGGCAACTGTCTTTTATGATGGTCCTCGATGGGGCTAGGACGACGTCTTCTGTGTGCTAGGCAAGCACTCCACCATCGGGCTACTTTGCCATCCCCTGGCCTTTGTTTTTATTTTTCCAAAGCATTCTCTCATGATCTTCAAAACAGGTTATGTTTGTGAAAGACTCGTTTTTATAAATACAAAGAAAATGGTATGACCTGGACTTTGAGCAAGAAGTCGATATGATTTATTCTTGTGTATGTAATTTCTGATGTTGACACAAAGAGATTTTGGTCAGGCAGACCTGAAAACTTTTTAGATATTGAAATGTCTTTCACATTGCTAAAACAGCTTATGGAGACTTGACGTTGTTCCACTTTCAGCACAAAATACAGGGACTCTGCATCTCAGGACAGATGCCTTGGAGCTAGAGGTGTTAACCTGTGTGAAGCCAGCAACAAAAGAAACAGAAAATTCGCCTGTGCTCTCTTGCTAGGGAGGTGCCCAGGGCTGTGCACTGACTGCCTTGACACAGCAGTGGTTCATAGTAAAGGCAGCGAGGAGGTCACTACTGCTGACCCCAGTGGTGACTGACTTAAGCCCCTCTCTCTGACATTTTTTCACAGCTGAGGTTGCACAGGAAGGGTAGGCCTGCCTTTCTCCCTGGCCCTCGGAACCTTCACTTTCGCTCAACTGGCCTCTGGGAGAGTAAAAAAGGAAGCTATACGCCCCTTTATCTCAGAGTTGACACATTCATTCATGCTGATTGGAGTCACATGGCTCTGGCAGTGTCCTCCATGTCATCCTATATCCCACTTTATCTCTCACAGACACACACACACACTGTGTAGTTGCTCACAGAGGCCATTGTATTAAATGTATGTTGGTGGTTGCTCCCTGATAAGCACTATTCATTCCATTTTAAGAACATAACTGCTTCCAGAATTGAGGGTTAGAGTGGAATCCACTGGTGGTTCCCTGAGGTTCCAGCTTCAGTAGGTAGCGGCAGATTGCCAAAGCTCAGAACTGCGGCACCACTTTGAGCAACATTGAACCTCTCTCCAAAAAACAGGCCTTAGTTCCTTTCTCCCTTCCTCCCCTCCTACTGGTCCTGGGGATAGAGGCCAGGACCATGGGCACATTAAGTTAGCAAAGCCTCCAGCCTCTTGTCTGTAGGAGAGCTGAGGATCTGAAGCCAAGTTCTCAAACCTGAGCAAGCAAACACTTTGCCCACTGAGCCATCTCCCCAGGTCCCCAGTCACTTTCCGACAGTGGTGGATACACACAGAATTAAGACAATGGCCTGCCTACCCGGCCCACTTAAGGAGACATTCCTGCTGAAGCATGTGGATGAAGTGACAGGCTCAGGAAGAACCATTGCATGAACTACTGAAGGCAGCCGTGATGCAGCCCCTAGGAATCTGACTGACATCATTTCTCCTTCAGCAACTTGCATTTAAGTATTCTGACTACTAATGAAGATGTCAGCTTGGGCTGGGTCTTACGTGTAGGTGTCGCAGCAGATAAGCACTTGCTGTGGACCTGAGTTCAAATCTGTAACACCCACATACACACCTACAACCCCAGTGCCTTTCGGGATAGAGATAGGGTTGTTGGTGCTTGCTGAGTATTAGCTTAGATCTGAGTTCAGTACGAGATACATCAAGAAACAAGGAAGAAATGAGAGAGGGGATGCCTGATACCTTCTCTGGTCTACACATGCACACACATAAGATGAGCTTCTGAGGATGTTTCAATAGATATCCAAAGTGGGCTGCTTCTCAAAAGGGCCAAAGTGGTGTGTAGGAGACCTCAACTCTTTTTCCATGTATATTCTCTGTGCATGTGTATGCATGTGGCCATCGTAGGGCAACTTTAAGGAGTCATTTCCTTCCACCTTGTGGATCCTGGAGCTTAACTCAGGTACTCAGGCTTGGTGACAAGCACCTTTACTCAGAGCTGTTGCACTGCCCCATGTGGTCACAACTGGTCACTGATGGAGTCAAGAACTTCCATTTTATAATTTATTTACTTTATTTTATGTGCATTGGTATAACAGTGTCAGATCTCCAGGAACTGGAGTTATAGACAGTTGTGAGCTGTCATGTGGGTGTTGGGAATTGAACCCAGGTCCTCTGGAAGTGCAGTCAGCACTCTCAACCAGTGAGCCATCTCTCCAGCCCCGACCTTCCATTTTAATACAAATATTTTTACAATTTTTATTATATTTTGTGGGTGTGATGGGCATACATGTGGAAATCAGAGGACAACTTAGTTGAAGTCTGTTCTTTCTTACCATTTGCCTCTGCTTTCCTAGTGCTGGGTTTAAAGGCGTGCACCACCACCATCCAACTGGCCTTAGGGACTTCTTAAAGATTTATTTTTAATTGTGTATATGTCTGTGCACATGAGTGCGGGTGTCTGGGGTGGGGGGCAGAAGAGGGCACGATATTCCCCAAAACTGGGATTGTGAGCTGCCTGGTATGCATGCTTGGTACCAGTCCCAGCTCCTCTGCAAGAGCAGTATGGGCTCGTAAACACACCCTGAGGCCAACCTTGGATTTTGTGAGAGATGTAAAGATGTGTTAAGAAACAGCCAGATGACTAACCTGAAATCCCTACCCAAGTCACATGTGCTTAATCTTCTACTACAGTGAGTTGCTTGGCCCCGTATGCGTCCCACTGGAATGCACAGAGGACGCAAACTAGAGGTTTCGGTCTTCTGTGGTCCAAACCATTGAACAATGCAGGTCTTCTGCATTCCAGCCAGAAACAGTTCATCGGGCATATGAGCATCATCAACCAGCTCAGAGCTTCTGGGGGAGGTCTCTTGGCCTGGAGTGGAAAGGCCAGTGCTGGTCAAATCAGGGGTGTTGTTTGGGGAATTCAATACTTGATTTGAACTAAAAATTATTGACCAGACTCCTATCAGTTTTCCAAAGTCCCTGGAACAGAGTCCCCAAGGCCTGAACCTTCCCAGTGTTCTTACTTCTCCGTGTCTTGTGCTACTGAAGATGATAAATTAGACCAGGCAGGTTTGCGGTCCTACACTATCCACTTTGGGAACTGGTCTCAGACTGTTCCCTACAAGGGTAAAGGGAAACTTAACAGATGCTGACTGTGACCAAGAGGCTTCAAGAGGAGGCTAGAGATGTGGCTCTGAGGGTAAGAATGCCTGCTGCCCTTCCATAGGATCCAAGTTCAATTCCCAGCACCCACATCAGGTGGCTCACAGTCACCTATAACTCTAGCTCCAAGGGGTCCAACACCCTCTTCTGGACTTCAGGGGCACCAGCATACATATACACAGACACACATAATTTTAAGAGAAGAGAAAGATGTTATAAGACCAACTAGTAAGCTGTCCATATTTTTTTCTAAACAAAATTTCTTTATTTTGAAACAGTCTTTTGTAGCCCAGGCTGACATTAAGCTGTTTGTGTAGCCAAGGATGATCAAAGCTTTATCCCTAAGTCTCCCAAGTCCTGGAATTATACGTGTGCTCCATTACACCCAATTTTACAAAGTTCTGGGGGACCTATCTTGTAACTCTATTAAACACAATAGGAAGGAATGATAGAAAACAGGTAATATAAAAGAGATGGGAATACTAGGGATTAAAAAGTTTAAGAGGGCCGGGCGGTGGTGGCGCATGCCTTTAATTCCAGCACTCATTCCAGCACTCGGGAGGCAGAGCCAGGTGGATCTCTGTGAGTTCGAGGCCAACCTGGGCTACCAAGTGAGTTCCAGGAAAGACACAAAACTACACAGGGAAACCCTGTCTCAAAAAGCAAACAAAAACAACAACATAAAAAAGGTTTAAGAGGGATGATAGTAGGGGATGGGAGAAAGGGTGGGTTAACCAAAACTAAGGATGTATGAAAAACTATGAAGACTCATTAATTTGTAAGCTAATTACAACATACAATTCTTAAAAGATTTTGAATGGAGGTACCCTGCATTGAGGGTGATGACAATACTGCTCCAGAAGACACAGATTATTGAAAGCTCAGTGCCATGGGAATACTTCTATGAATATTGGTCAGGGAGCCCCAGGAGTTTCTAGAACCACACAGGTATTGCTTTAGTTTTCTACCATAACTGGGTGATAAGATCCCAGTGCTGAAGGCACCACACATTTTGTTGCAGGACGTAAGAGAAATCAATCTGGAGCTGACAGGGAAACTTCCTATTGGCTAGTTTTCATAGAACTAGAAGGTACAATGCAGGCCAGTGAGAGAGAAAAGGTGTCAGTGGTCTTAGTCCTGGACCATGCTACAGTCTGCTGGGTAATGTGTACCCACTAGTGCAATAATGGCATGGTTGTTATGGAGGTAACCAATTGTTTACCAGATGGATTTGAGGCTAGTTTCATAGAAGGAATTCATGCCTGACATGTGAACCTGGTCAAAGCTTGGGTAGTTACAAGCCCTAGGGGCAAGAGAACCTACTGTTAGTATTTTGCTAAGTGGTCTTGCCAAATGGGCTTCTAAATGTTTATGCCCATAAATCTTTTCTGCTCTCAACTATGGTCAGAGGCTTCTTGCTTCCAGTTGACAGTGGTTAATGCAGAAAATCATAACTGGTCAAAGTGCTGTGAATAAGTGGTTGTTTGTGGGAGGCCAGCTCCCACCCTTTACAGGGTTCCTATGAGGAGAGAGGAATTTGTAGATAGAAAGATAGCAGAGATGAGACAGAAACACAGGATAGCTGGGGGGAGGACCTGAATCAAAATCCACCAGCCCCTTCTGTCTCTTCAAAAGGGCTTTTTATAACAATGCCAAAGGGCAGTGCAAAAGACCTTCTTCCCCTTGCTAGATCAAAGCACACTGCACAGCCAAGTGCAGACCCTTCCACACACCTGGTAACCACACCCATGGTTAAACCATCCCCTTATACAGTCCTGCTGGGTAAAGCAAGCTCAGATTCTCACTAGGAAACCTCTGTGCACCTCCATAGTTGTTAAATGCGGAACCCTAAATGGGACATCCATATCAATCTCATCTAGGCTCAGGGAACATCAAGAACTAAGTGTGACAGGTAGTAAGGAATGGTGTGAAATATTGTCCTTTGGACATGGCATGATTGTTGTGCTTGTAACCTCGCAGCAGCTATAATTACCTGCATAAGATCAAGTCAGTTCAAATGTGGATGAAATGAAGTAGCCATGAAGCCTCACCCCTTGCTGAAGACCTATTGGCAACTGATGGCTGCTGGTGAGGGGAGAGCCACTTTTCTTTAAGAGAGTGGCCATTGGTAGGGTGACTGTGCTCATGCTCCCATGATGGCTCCACACCAAAAGGACATAGGTTGGGAAGGTCTGTAGAGAAATGGTGGGTGGGTGTGATCAAAATGCATTGTATACATGTATGAAATTCTGAAAGAATGCATTTTGAATGTTATGTAAATAGAGCAGACTCACCTATAGATCTAAGAGAGGCATGCTGAGAGCACATATTCCAGAACATCTCAAAGGTGGGACAGGAAGTCAGTGGTGCAGTCCCAATGCTGTTCCTTCTTCCAGACAGAACTAAGGCAGGTCCTTCAGTCAGCAGGAGAGTAAATAACACCAGAGAGAAGTGAGTCATGGGAGAAACCAATCCCTATGGAGAAGCTATTATTTTATTCAACCAGTGTGTGATGAATACCCATAAGCTAGTTTAAAAAAATCTGTTAGGAGAGCTAGGATGTGGTCAAGCACTTGTGTAGCCTTCTTTGGAGGCTGGGATCAGGCTGGTCTACCTGAGTTCCAGGCCAGTGAGAGCTGCATAGTGAGACCCTGTCTCAAACCCAACAAAAGGATTGCTTTAAAGGCTACTCAAGAATAGTGAATCAGGCCAGAAAACCCCACAGAGGAGACAGGCATGGAGGCCAGCACCATCCCTGTGGTGTAGAGGCTGACGATGGGCTAGGTGTGGGGAAAGAGATGTATTGACAAAAAGGACAACCACTTTAGTAGTGGACCTCATGAGCAAATTCAGAGTACTACATCCCCTTGCATTCTTCTCTATGATAATTGTAGAAATAGCATCAGACACCAGCCCTCTGAGAAGGTAGCAGGCAGGAGGTACACCCATTAGCAGACAGATTCCTAAAGGTGTTGAGTCTTCATTATCAGCTTAATGAGATTTGGGGTCTCCACGGGAATACATATTAGGCATGTCTATGAGGACATTTCCGGGAGAGTTTACTGAGCAGGGAAGAGACGCCTGAATGTGAGGGGTCCCATCCTATGGGCTGGTGAACAGCATTCAGCGTCATTGCTTCCATGTGACCAGCCACCCCACACACTTGCCGCCATGGCTCCCCAGTCCAGATAGACTGTCTCCACAACCAGTGAGTCGGAACAAGCCCTTCCTCTTTTAACTGCGTTTGTTATATTTTGTTTTGTTGTATTTTTGCAAAGAGAAATTAATGTAATCCTTTACTATGGGAGGCTGCATGAGGGCCTGGGTGTGTGTGGGGGGGGGAGTTTGGGCTGCATGAGGGTCTGGGTGTGTGTGTGGGGGGGGGAGTTTGTGCTGTATGAGGGCCTGGGTGTGTGTGGGAGGGAGGAAGTTTGGGCTGCATGAGGGCCTGGGTGTGTGTGTGGGGGGGGGGGGTTTGGGCTGCATAAGGGCCTGGGTGTGTGTGGGGGGGGAGTTTGGGCTGCATGAGGGCCTGGGTGTATGTGGGGGGAGTTTGGGCTGCATGAGGGCCTGGGTGTGTGTGGGGGGGGGGAGTTTGGGCTGCATGGGGGCCTGGGTGTGGGGGGAGGGAGTTTGGGCTGCATGAGGGTCTGGGTGTGTGTGTGGGGGGGAGTTTGGGCTGCATGAGGGTCTGGGTGTGTGTGGGGGCGGGAGTTTGGGCTGCATGAGGGTCTGGGTGTGTGTGTGTGGGGGGAGTTTGGGCTGCATGAGGGCCTGGGTGTGTGTGTAGCGGGGAGTTGGGGCTGCATGAGGGCCTGGGTGTGGGAGCTGGGGGGAATCTGGGCAACAGCTGAAGCTGCTCCTGGGCCTTGGTTTGAAATTATGTTGTTGGTGGTAGTAATGGTTGCTTGGTTTGATTTTGAAAAAGTGTCTTATAGATCCCTGTGTAGCCTCAGCGGGCTTTCAATTCCCAGTCCTCCTGCCTTTACCTCTTGAGTCCTGAGATTACAGGTATATGCCCTCATGCCAAGCTGTTCATTTGTTTCATAGGCTAGACAGGCCCTTCTTTGTCAGAAGCATGAGAATTTGCTTGTAGGGTGTGGGGCGTTTTCCCACCAACCCCACAGCTCCTCAGAGTTTTCTTGAGTGTGAGCAGCAGGAAATATTAGATAGAAGGATTTATAGTGTGAAGATAAACAGATAGAAAATATAGGATAGCCTCGAGAGGGACTGTCTCTGCCCCAGGGTATTTATAGAGAGGCCAAGGAGTGGAGCAAAAGACCTCCTCCCCCAGCACAGCCAAGAGCAGACCATCTCAGACACCTGCACTCAGGCCTGTGGTCCTATTCATCCTCTATGTGGACCTGCTGGGTAAGCCACGAGGAACCTGAAAACGGGCTCCTACAGTAGGGACCCATAGACAATAAACCACTGCCAGGTCCCACAGGTTAAACATGCTGAAAACCACACTCACCTTGCTACCTGTATATTTTTTTAAATTTATTTCTATTTTATGTGCATTGGTCTTTGCTGTCGGGTCCCCTGGAACTGCAGTTACAGATGTGTGTGAAGCCCTGGGAGAGCAGTCCATGCTCTTAACTGATTTCCCTTCAGTCCCCTCCCACCTGTTCTTAATGACACCTGTCTGTCATGCCTCTAGCCTGACCTGCTGCTCCTGCATCATAGGTTTTGCTTCACTCTGTGCCGGGCTGGGGAAATGATCTGATGACCTGAGTCTTCACAGATCCAGGGCCAGAGGCATGGCTGTGCACCCCCAGCCCCATCCCCGCTGGGCTGATGCTGAAGGAGAACTGAGGCTTCTCAGCCCTCCTGCATTCTTATTCTCCCCCCCCCCCCCAGGCTTTGAGTTATTTCTTTTGCATTACACCAAGGAATTCCTGGCATCTCAGCTTCAATTAGCTGTGGTGAGAGAGGGCAGAACAGGAGGCCAGCCCCTTTGCACATGGGTACCATGACAGCCAGGCTGGGCAGACTACTCTCACTTATTTTGACAGTTGCTTCAAAGTATTCACAGGTGATTAAGGACACAGTGGCGGGAGTCACTCACCCCAGGATCCCCACTGGGACTTGCAGAGCCTCTGCTAAGCTGGTCTGTGGGGTCCTGGAGTGCATCTGCTTTCCAGACAGCCATGCCTTCTCCTCCTCTCTGCCCTCTTCCCTCCTCCTTCTCATCTTCCGCCTATTTTAATTTTTTTTAAAGATTAATTTTTATTTTTAATTATGTGGTAGATGTGTGTCTATATGAGGTGTGTGCACATAGCTGCTGGGTGCCCTCAGAAGCCAAAGGTGACCCCTGGACCTGGAGTTATCAACAGTCATGAGCCATGATGTAGGTGCTGAGAACTGAACTCAGGAAAAAAACCATTGTGACCTAAAGCCAAGGGCCTCAGACATAACACTTAGGTATTGTAGACAAATTATGAAAACAAAAAAAGAGCTCACAAGAGTTTGATGCCTAGTGCAGTCCTTAAGTGTAGCCTAAACTAGGAGCCAATCTTGGGAGGGGTGTGTGTGTGTGTGTGTGTGTGTGTGTGTGTGTGTGTGTATTACACACACACATACTGGGAATACACATATACATAAACACTTTGTTTACTTATTTCATTTTTATGTGTATGAGTGTTTTGCCTGCATGTATGTCTTTGCATCACATATGTGCGGTGCCCACAGAGGCCAAAAGAGGGCATTGAATCCCCTGAGACTGGAGTTACAAGGGGTTGTGAACTGCCATGTGGGTAACTGCTGAGCCATCTTTCCACTCTCAGAGGGAAGCTTTAAAAGGTGATATAAGCGTAGTTAGCTTTGTTTGGAGTTAGTAGATTTAGAAGGAGGTCAATGAGATGTTGGCTAGCTTTCTTCAATGTTAGTCAGCCTTGAAGCCAACTAATTTTTATACATTAGGGTATAGTCTCTTAAATTACCCTTAAATAATATTTAGAAAAGGGAAATGTAGGGCTGGAGAGGTGCCTCAGTGGTTAAAAATGCAGACAGCCCCAAGCACTCATGTGGTGGTTCACAACCATCAGTATCTCAAAGTGCAAGGATCTATCTAGCTTGTCCTCTGGCATGCACATGGTGCACTTACGTACACGCAGGGAAAGCGCCCACACACATAAAATAATGGATCTTGCTGAGAAGTTTGGATACCTGATTTGATTTTTTTCTTCAGCAATCTTAAATTATAACTGATTATTCACATTCACTCATGCTGTCTACTCATGCTGGTAATGGAAGTCACATTTGATACCTTCCAATCAAGTTCTTCACATTTCTTGAGCAACCTGTGTTAGTTATTATGGCGCTCTTACCCCGCGAGAAACATGTCCCGAACACGACAAATCCACAGAGAAGAGCTGTTTATTAATTAAAGGATAGGAAGAGACGTGACAAGCCTGAGTGAAGCACATATGTGAGTGAGGAGAGGAGAGAAGAGGAGAGAGAAAAGAAGAGAGAGAGATCTGTGCAAAATGGCGCCGTCTTTTTAAAGAGTGGGCTGCACATGCGTACAGGACCGAATGTGGCTACTCCACGCATGCGCATAGATTACATGGCCGCGTGCGCTTTACGCAACCATGTAAAGCCATGGAGTCCTAGTCACGCCAGATGTTCTGACCTGGAAATGGCTATTTTGAACCGGAAATGGCTATTTTGAACCGGAAATAATTAGGCGGTCCGCCGGGAAAGCCCAACCGTGTGGACATGTGATTTCCTATCATCCTGGACCATACAGTAGGGACAGCATTTTGTTTGTTTGTTTGTTTTGGTTGGGTTTTTTGTTTGTTTTTATTTTTGTTTTTTGATTCAGGGTTTCTCTGTGTAGTTTTGGTGCCTGTCCTGGATCTCACTCTGTTAGACCAGGCTGGCCTGAACTCACAGAGATCCACCTGGCTCTGCTTCCTAAGTGCTGGGATTAAAGTCGTGTGCCACCTCCGCCCAGCTAGTTTTGGTTTTTGAAGGCAGATTTTCACTATATAGTTCTTTTTTTTTAATGCTGAATGCCATTTATTGAAGGAGGGAGGAGATATTAAATACAGGCTTACAGCACAATGGGAGAACCCCAGAGGGCAGAAGTTAGCTACCAATGTTTTACAATCTTGCATCTAAGCTGTTAACGCCCAATATGCAGGATACACAGACAAGGAACTTCCCTTAAGCATTCAGGAGGGTGGAGACCGGCAGGGAATTAGCATAGGGAGAATATCAAGGTCAAGGTCAGCAAGCAAGGCTACAGTTACCTAAACAGGGCCAGAGCCCTACAGGTCCCCCTTTAACTAAAAAATGAGCTTCTGGCTTAGGTTGCTGTCCTGGAATTCTGTAGACCAGGCTGTCCTTGAACTCACAGAGATCCTGAGTAGTGAGTGCATGCACCACCACTGCCCAGCAAGAATTTTTTTAAAGAAAGTTTTTATTTTTTGTTTTGTTTAAGGAAAAGAAATCAGTTGTGGCAGCCACACCTTTAATCCTGGAATTTGGAAGACAGGCCAGTGAATCTCTGAGTTCAAGGCCAGCCTAGACTACACAGTGAGTTCCCGTTCAGCTAGGCAGGTAGGCTGTGAGACATTGTCTCAAACAGGAGGAAGGTGAGAATAAACACAAGGCTGGACAATAATGCTGGCCCTGCAAAAAAAAATAAACTTCTGAAACTCTCCTGATTTATCTTAAAAAAAAAACACTCTCAGAAACGTTTCATATAATATGTTTTAGACTGGTTATCATTCAGCAAAAATAAACCTCCAAGAAATTGTATGTTCTCTGATGGTCCCCAATGTTGGGAAGTGTCTGGCTATGGGAATGTGTGAAGGAGGTATGTCCGTGTGAGCAGATGAAGGGACCTAACTCATTCCAAGCAGTGAATACTGACTTTCAGTGGCATGTTCTGCCTTTTAGTCTAACACTTCTGCAAGCAAACCCCAGGAAGTATAACTTGAAACTTTATGTGAGGCTTGAACCGAGGGCTTCCCTGGCCTCCTTCCTGTGGGAGAGGCTCCACTGGAGGTGCTACCCATTCTAAACACCTGCCAGGGCCGCTGCTAACAAACAATGCCTTTATTTCCCTGAGCTAAGTAAAGCTAACAAACCATGAAAATAGATGTTCTGTTTTGATCATGTTCAAGGAACATTAATTGTAAACTTGAAAACCCCGGAAGGACAGTGGGAAGTGTCACTGAGCAGCTCATTTGACTATTTGGCTATTCACTTCACCTTCTGAATTAAGGGCTTTTAGAGGTGTAACAAGAATTGGCTTTACTAATGGGGTATGGTATTGTATACAATTGACCAATATGACTGCTCCATAGTACAGTGTAAGAGACGAGTTTTACTGTAGGTAGAAATAAAGAAAATATCCCAAGGCATCTGGAGGAGTCCAGAGCAGAGGGAGAAAGAAACAGACTGAACATGGCCAGGGCTACCTGAAAGAAAAAATAGCAGAAGGAATAGTGAGAAGATAGGGCTGTGGGTGAAAGAGGAAATAGCTGGGGAGGGAACCTTGAGGGAATACTGAACACAGCAGGGGAGGGAACGTGATAAAGAGAGCAGCGAAATGTATGACAGGTACTTGTGAGGGAACCTGGAGGCCAACATGCATGGGCTTTGATATGCAACCCTAGGTGCCTTAAGTCCCTTCTACCAGAAGGAAGGGGAATGACTCCTTTTGGCAGATCTGAACCAATTCCACAAGTCCTGAAAAATGCTGGCTTTTATCTACCTGGTAAGTTTTAAATCCCTGGTTGCTGGGTTCCCACCATCAATGATGTAATAAGCCAGTCAAACTGAATTAATAAATACAGGTTTAATGAGCAAAGCAATCTTGGGTGACCCTTGGTGTGGGAGTCTGTGGGAGACCACCTTTAACTTGCTCCCACCTTTCAAAAGATTCTTGGGTGGAGTAGAGAGGAATGAGGAAATATTGGGTAGAAAGATAGACCTAGACTACAAGGAGAAAGACAGAGAGACACAGGATAGCTTCAGGAGGGCCTGCGTCAATACCCAGCTGCACCTAAAGCTTTATTCAAAAGGGCTTTTTATAATATGCCAAGGGGAGAAGCAAAAGACCTTCCCCCTTGTAAGATCAAAGCACACCATACAGCCAAGTGTAGACCCTCTCAAAAACCTGGTAAACACACCCATGGCCAAATCACCCCATTATGCAACCCTGCTGGGTAAAGCAAGCTCAGATTCTCTGACCCTGAGTAAAGTCTCACTAAACAGCATCTGTAGAACACCATATCTTGGGAAGGCAGGGAAAGAGTCCAGGGGAAGGGTCACACAGCCCTAAGTACTCTGTAGGCATGGTCTTGAGCAGCCCTACGGAGGTACTGGCTTTTGGTGGGCTTTGAGGGGGCAGGTTTGGGGAAAGAGATGGGGGAGGGGAGTTGAGGTGGATCTTCCACCAGAACATTCCAGAGGGTGTATGGATGTCAGAGGCTGAGGCAGAGCTTCCACCAGAACACCAACTACCAGAAATCCTGCTGTAGTCAGTTTGAGTTAATTTCTGGATATATGGACCTAACAGATGTTATTAAATATTTGGAGAAATGACACAGCATTCATTTGAAGTCAGTCTTCCTTCCTTCCTTCCCTCCTTCCTTCCTTCCTTCCTTCCTTTCTTTCTTTTTTTCTTTTTGATACAGGTCTCATCCTGGCTGACCTAGAACTTGATATGTAGACCAGGATGCTCTAGAACTCAGAAATCCTCCTGCCTCTGCCTCTCAAGGCTGGGATTAAAGACATTTCACCACACCCAGCTCATTTGAGTACTTAAGTTAAAAATTACAAAAACCACCTGTAATTGAATGTCAGAAATGGTGTTAAGCATGAACAACTCTTCTTTTGAAAAATGAAGAATTATAGACACACCAGTTTGATTGTTCAGACTGCTCCCCAAATCCTATACTTCTCAGTATTTAGAAGAGTGGGACCCTTCTATCAACTATCAACTTCTATTAACTATCAACTAGAAGAGAGTTGATAAAGACAAAAATCAATCAATCAACATCTCCCTCTCCTGTGTGTGTGTGTGTGTGTGTGTGTGTGTGTGTGTGTGTGTGTGTTTCTGTCTTTCTGTGCTGCCTGCGTATATATCTGTGTACCACATGCATACCTGGTGCTCAAGGAGGACACAAGTGGCCACTGGATCCTCTGAAATAGGAATGTCAGATGGTTGTGAGCCACTATGTGGGTGCTGGGAACTGAACCCAGGTCCTCTGCAAGAGCAACAAGCGCTCTTAACCTTGAGTGGAGCTAGCTTTCTTGTCAGACTATTTTGGATCACCAATCTGTAAGTAATGACACAGAACCTTATTATTAATTATGAAAACTTGGCCTTTAGCTTAGGCTTGTTTTTAATTAGCTCTTATAATTTAAATTAACCCATTTACATTAATCTACCTCTGCACATGTCTTACCGCTCTCCCGTTTTATCTTCCACCTCCCGTTCCCTCTTCATCTGGCTGGCTGCTCTGCCATTCTTCTTCTCAGAGTCCTCTCTGTTCCCGGATGTTCTACTTAATCTCTCCCTGCCTGGTTTGTGGTGATATTTTGTTTGTACTCTAACAAATAAAATTTGTCTGAAGATCAGAGTGGACAGAGCCAGCCATTAGAATAAACATGGAGGCCAGGCAGTGGTGACACACACCTTTAATCCTAGCACTCCGGAGGCAGAGATCTATCTGGAGCTCTGTGAGTTCAAAGCTACACTGGACTACACAATATTAATCCAGTCTAAAAGAGAAACAGAACCAGGCAGTAGTGGCACACACCTTTAATCCCAGCTCTTGGGATCTCATTCCTTTGCTCCCGGTATTTGAGAAGCACACACACCACATGCTGCCGTTAATCCCGGCACTAGGAAGGTTGAGACAGGAAGTGATATGGCTGGACAGAGAAAGGCATATAAGGTGTGAGGAGACGGGACTCAGTCCTTTTGGCTGAGAACTCAGAGGCTTTCCGTCTGAAGATTCCTGGAGACAGGATCCTCCCCTTTCAACTGATGAGCTGGCAAGGTGAGAGGTGGCTGTGGCTTGTTTCTTCTCATCTTTCAGCATTTACCACAATTTCCAGGTTTTTATTACTATAAGACTATTTCAGATTTGTCCAATACTAGTCATTAGCCACTGTTGTGGGAATTTGGGGAGTCACTGTATCTGGGGTAGATATTAGAACAAACAACCCTTTTTTTAGAAGTACTTTGACCTTGAAGAATCCTTGTGGAAACAGTGATTGTTTTGCTGAAGGGGGCATTGTTACCAACCCATGACTGGTCACATGACACCTCAGGCACACTCTTGTATTATTGTGTATTGCAAACGATACATAATAAAGGACTAGAATCATGGGATATGTGATGCTCTCCTTCAGTAATACATGTAAATTAGATTAGTGACCTTGGTATGAGAAAATATTGTGTAACTTTCAATAAATATGCCTTTTATGGCTGTTCCGGATTCAGGCCATCCGAAAGGCTGGGCCTTCCTGCTGCCACATAGGCCTTAAATTTTGTCTTGGAGTGCCTTCTTCCTTCAGCCTGTGCTGCATGGAGACAGCTCATTCAGCTCTCTATTAAACCAATCAGAAGGCACCTTGGCAAAGACACATCTTTACAGTGTAAACAATATTTCACAACACTTTTTTTGAGGTGGGAGGGATAGTGTCTTGCTCTGTAGCCCAGGTTGAGCTGCAGTTTCATACCCCCCTTCAATCATACCCCTATTGGTGAGATTATAGACATGGAATTAACACAGACCTCTGCATTGATTATACACACTTCACCACTTGTGTGCTGACGGTTGTAACTACATATGTTTGGGTGACAATGAGGACGAAGGGAGGGTGTAAGATGCGGGAGGAGCAGTCATGTGTGTCCAGATCTAGCTGAAGCCCAGATTAAGAAGTGCTCCCTTCTCTGGGTGCGTCCTAGAGTGGTCCTCTGTGGCCACTGAGATGAGCCACACTGGGAAAGTGGCTTCCCGGCTGACAGTTACTGCACACCCAAGCTTTCCCACATACTTTGCTGACCCAGGAAGAGACTGTCTCCACCCAGAGAGTAGATGGTCAAATAAATGAAACTCCTTAAAGTGTGGCCCACTATAACTGAATGTGAAGACCCCCGAAGTCTGCAGCAATAAAAGGTTTCTGTGTTCTCGTCCAAAGATTCAAAATCAAATGTGTGAAAAACTCAAGGTGTTTCTAGAGTATTCTGTGTGGCATGTGTTGTCGTGGTACTGAACCCACAACCTGCACACTTTGCACTGTGCATACAGTCACATGCCTCGATGACAATGACCTGCCTTAAGCACCTTAGACTTGAGACACACACAGGTTGAGAGGTGCATTATTCCTACTGTACATACTAAGTTATCTGCTCTTACAGAAGCATAATCATTCCTTGTGGAATGCAAAGACTTTCGGTATTTTTCTACCATCATTTCTCAGCATGTACGAATTACATTAATATATCTTTGGCTGTGATGTGTTTGAATATTTTATCTTAAAAACTGCTGTTTGAGCAGGATGGTGGTGATGCATGACTTTAATTCCAGCACTTGGGAGGTGGAGGCAGAGGCAGGCGGATCTCTGTGAGCTCTAGGCCAGCCTGGTCTACAGAGCAAGTTCCAGGATAGCCAGAGCTGTTACACAGAAAAACTGTTTAAAAAAAACAAAAATATACTGGGCAGTGGTGGCACATGCCTGTAATCCCAGCACTTGGGAGGCACTGGCAGGTGGATCTCTGTGAGTTCAAGGCCAGCCTAGGCTACCAAGTGAGTACCAGGAAAAGCTACAAAGCTACATAGAGAAACCCTGTCTCAAAAAACCCAATATATATATATATATATATATATATATATATAACAATTAAAAACTGCTATTTGAGTTGCTGACTTGAGTTTCTTAAAATATCATTCAATTAATTGATGTTTGGGACTAGGACATATTTTCCAGCAATTTCTGAAATAGACCTAGACTTACTGCTATTGTTTTGTACTATGTATTTATACAAAGCAGCATTCTCAAAATTGACTGCTACAAAATTAAAATATGGATCAACTTAAAGAAACAATGATGCTCTAAGGTTGCAGTATCAAATACTTAGGATTCAATTCTTAATGTAAAAATAAGCAAGCACATTGTAAGTATGCCAACTTTTCATCTTTAATTGGTGGCAAAAGTCTAACTATACTACAGCATTGTTGGAAGTAAATTTCTCTATGATTTATTAGCACCAAATGCTGCATTTGCATACCTAGTCTATCTATATACCACATACCTGGAGTTGGTAAAAATTTCTAAGGCAGAAGGGGTTGGAAGTGGGAAAGTTGCCTGTACCTAGAGTAGGCAACAGGTAAATTAAATTCTATTTGAGGAAGTATTACATTTCTCCCAATACAAATTTATTTTAAAGTCAGCTAAGCTCAATTGAAAACAAAGGGCCCAGAGGCCCACTATTAATACAATATGTGTTCATATAATGCTTTATACAACCTATTCATAATCTTTAAAAATTTACCTATATGTAAAAGTGTTTTTGCATTCATGTAAGAATGTGTACCGTGAGCATGCCTGGTGCCTGCCGAGGTCAGATCCCACGGAACTGCAGTTATTGATGTTTGTGAATCACCCAGTGGGTGCTGAGAACCGAAAGGGACCTAGGGCTTCCACAAAAGCAGTAAGTACTCTTAACCACTGAGCTGACTCTCCAGCCCATACAGCCCATTTATCAAAGAACTGGTTGCCTCATTGCTGTATAATGATACTCATTAGGTTTGCTATACATGGATTATTTCTGTGTTGGCAAAGTGATAATCATGGGTTGTGTGACCTATATATTACAAACAATTGGAGAGAGAGAGAGAGAGAGAGAGAGAGAGAGAGAGAGAGAGAGAGAGACATTAGAGGTAAGTTGAACTATGGTGAGCTTTCTATCCGAGGTGGAAGTACAGTGTCTTGGGTCAGAGCAGACAGAATCCAGATCTTGGGGCCCAGAAGGTGCAGGTGGACGTCCTGGTCAAATGGAGTACTAGTTGTGGGCTTGCTCATGGGACATTGGCTGCCCTAGTCACTCGTTCACGTCCCACCATGGGAAGAGCGAAAGCAGGTGGGCTGAGGCTTCCATGGGCCGGGAAGCATTCCTGCAGCATGGAAACTAACCTTTGTGGAGAAGATGCAGTCAACTGAACTGAGGAGCTACAAAAGCTGGGACGTGGCCATTCAACCCTCCCTCACGCTCTTTTCATCCCGCTGCACCTTAAAGGCAGGACCACTGTGTAGAGCTTTGTGGGGCTGGATGATTTCAGCAAAAAAAGACCCTGCAGCGATGACTGAAGTTTCCCAGTCATCCGCCTAAAGCGAGAAGCCAGATCTAGAGGTACTTCCCGCACCTAGGCCTGCCAGCCTGACGTCTGTAGAGAGGAAACTGCAGGGCTCAGATTTATGGGCGACTCTTTGCCACTCCTCCTGGCTACTATGACTAGTTTCCCGATTTTCCATAACATTTCCGGTATGCCTGGGCAAAACTTGTGCATCATCGTTCCGGCCTGAGGCTCAGCTCTCCCGCCCTGTGTTGAGTGGGCGGGGCATCCTGGAGGGCGGAGGGCGGGTGTCTGTACTCCTGTGCCTGCCTGCCGGCTGGAGGCCTTACCACAGGCAGGACACAAGGCCTGGCTATGGGAAAGCCACTGCAATGATTTGAGAGTTTTGTAATCCTGCTTTTGTGTCCCTTGTGCAAACTACCAAACTCCGGAAACTGAGTTTCCCATGCATAGAGTGAGGTTAATGATCCTTACCTTGTGCAGCTGTTTGATGACTGAAAAAAATGACCTGTATCTGTCACGTATCTCTGCTGGTTTCTTTTCTTTCAATGTTTTGCCAGAGTCAACAACTAGCTGCTGTCAAGGGTTCACTCGGTTCCAGAAATGCGGATGGAATGGCCAGGTGACTGCATGCGTTTACTGTCTACAAGCACAAGGGGTTGAGGGTGGGGGTGGGGATAGTGCAGTGAGGACAGCACTGCTGGACCGGCGAGCTCTGGGAGCGCCCCGCTGTGTCTAAGCCATTCTCACATTGGCACGGGGTCCCTCCCATGAAGAATCAAGGAGGTGGTGAACACAGGGTACGGAAGCAGGAAAGCATGCGAGCAGACCCCAGAGATGGAAAGTCGCTAGAACTTTACAGGCCAGTGGGAAAGGCCTGATTGGAACGAACGCCGAAATGAGAAGAGTGGGCAGTAGAGGTTTATCCTGGTTCGCTTGTTTTGCTGAGGCAGTGCTCTCACACTGTATGTAGCCCAGTCTGTTAAACTTATTACAATTCCAACTCAAATGCTGGGATTGCAAACAGGAGCCAGTCACCGTGTGTGTGTGTGTGTGTGTGTGTGTGTGTGTGTGTGTGTGTGTATGTGTGTAGCATGTGTGTGTATGTGTGTAGTGTGTGTGTGTGTGTAGCATGTGTGTGTGTAGTGTATGTGTAGTGTGTGTGTATGTGTGTAGCATGTGTGTATGTGTGTAGTGTGTGTGTGTAGCATGTGTGTGTATGTATGTAGTGTATGTGTAGTGTGTGTGTATGTGTGTAGCATGTGTGTGTATGTGTGTAGTGTATGTGTAGTGTGTGTGTATGTGTGTAGCATGTGTGTATGTGTGTAGTGTGTGTGTATGTGTGTAGCATGTGTGTGTATGTATGTAGTGTATGTGTAGTGTGTGTGTATGTGTGTAGTATTGTGTGTATGTGTGTAGTGTGTGTGTATGTGTGTAGTGTGTGTGTGTATGTGTGTAGTGTGTGTGTATGTGTGTAGTGTGTGTATGTATATGTGTAGTGTGTGTGTGTGTGTGTGTGTGTGTGTGTGTGTTTTGGATTAAACCAGGGTCTCCTTGCACATGGGCATGGTAAACACCCTTTACCACTGCTTACACCTACAGCATATGATTGTTATCCTAAAGCAGCAGCAAGAGGTCACTAAGGATCTTGAGTGCCATGGTCTGATTCTGATGAAGGAATCTGAAGATCTCCCTAAGTAGAGATCAATAGATATGCAAGGCCTGATCCAGCTACTAAGAGCGGCTAGAGAGTCCTGGTCTACAAACCATAGCCTAGGGTCTAGCATTTTTAAAGTAAAGTATTATTCCCCATACCAAATAAAACACTACCGTGTAAAGGTCACATTCTTCTGCTGGTATCTCAAACACAAATGGAAAAAATTGAGGTGAGACTATGTAATTCTAAATCCTCAGATACTAATGGATGGTTAGTTTTTTCCCCCACATTGAGTACTGAGTTAGGTTTTAACACCTCCTTTATAAATGTATGAGGTTTAATCCAAAAGCAAATCTTAATCCTCAGCATAAACAAAAATCTTTATGCTGTCTTCACTCAACTACCCTCTTGTAGACTTGCTTCTTGCTTGTTTCCACCTGTCTTGTTTTCCCCAGAAGCTAGGAGGTCCTTCCTGGGAAGTATCATCAGACTTGCATAAGGCTGGCCTCTCTGAAAGGTGTCAGGCGGAACTGGGCAGACGGAGACTGCAGGCCTGGGCTTGCAGGCTGGCTTTGGGGGTTAGAAGCCCTAAGTGAGCTAGTGGAGTCATGCCTCTCCTTGGCATCGTGTTAGGATAGGTGAGTGAGCTGGGCATGTCCTTATTTCAGTGATGCACCTGAAACACTGCTTTTGAAACAGCAGTTTGCGGGATTAGCTAATGCTTTCCCTTCTATTAAAACCTACTGATTGGTGATTCCATTTCAGGCACGCTCACTGACCAGGCCAGCTGGCCCAGGAGCCACCTCCCCCGCCCCAGCACTACAGCTACAGATACATGCCTTTGCACCCACCGTTTTCATGGGTGTTGGGGTCCAGACTCATGTCTTTATGCTTTTGTGGAATTTATTGTCTAAGCCATCTTCTTGACCCCCCTTTATAGTGTTTTAAGTACCTTTTATTGTGGAATGAATGGGAGAAAAGACAATTTCACTAATTCAGTCAAAAGCGATAAAATTCTCAGTAGCTCACTCGTGCTAACTGAGCATGCTGCGGTTTTCAAAGAGGGGTGGGGTAGCTGCCAGAATCACTTTTAACCTTAGTCCAGCTGTCAGAGGCACTCAGAACCAAACACCTGAAAACCAAGAAGTTGGCGACTGTCTCACACTTTTGGAAGTCACTCAGCTAGTCTTGCTAGAGTAAGTATGTTTCATAGTGAAAGGCCAGCCAGTCCCTCTGGAGTCCCACTATGAACATCTACAGACACTGAGCAAGTTCACACTTCCCCACACTGGACAAAAATCAGCCCTCTGTTATGCTCATGGATACCACACAGCTTCCTTTCTTCTTTTTAAAGAAATCTTTATGTGAGTGCATGATTGTGTTGGGGGCATTATTTAGGAATATGTGCATGGCCCAGTGACCTTTCTCTAATTTGGTTCCACTTTCCAAAGTCTCCATCACCTCCCAATTAGGACACAAACTAATCAATTTAACAATGAATTCATCATTGACAAGGTTAGAGTCCTCATGATCAAATCACCTCCCGAAGGTTTCCTCCCTGAGCACTGTTGTATCAGGCACCAAGATTTTGGCACACACACACACACACACACACACACACACACACACACACACACCCTCCCCAGGGGGACATTTCCAACTAAAGGCCTCCAAAAGTTTCTACATATGAAGATTGGGGTTGCAATACAATCTGTATCACATATGAACTTCAGAATACCATTCAGATTCAAAGATACATGTAAATCGTGGAGTCAAACAATTGTTTTAAAGATTGTATACATATATGCACTGTGTGCATGTTTGACGCCCTGGAACTCAAGATACAGATGTCTGTATGCGACCATGTGGAGACTGGGAATCAGACAAGGTCCTCCATAATACAGCAAGCGCTCCCTAACAGCTGACTCGTTTCTCAAGCCTCAGAGCTGACTAGATTTAAGGAATACTCTGAAACAGACATGAAGGGAAGACAAGAGTAGCTTTAGAGCGAGGTACTTTATAGACTCCTGTATCAGCTGACTAGATGCAGGCTGAGAATGCAAAACAAGAAATGTTTGAACCAAGAATCCAAGTTGAGTTATCTACTTTAATACATGAGCCCAGAATAATACCTGCTAAGGTGGCAGTCTCCAAGGGATTCTCATCCCCAGTATACATGCCCTTCATTACTTTCCTCCCACACTAAATGGGGCTGACCTGTGTGACCCACAGGCTAGTTCAGAACTGATGTGTATTTTCCAAGACAGGAAATGTGGCTTCTGCCTCACCCCTCCTCGCATTGTTCACTTTGGGGAGGTCAGTTGCTGTACTGTGAGGACACGTAAGTCATTCCGTGGTGAGTTCGAGGTGTTAGGGAACTGGGGTCTTTTGCTAACAAAGAGCACCAACATGGCAGTTATGAAAATAAGATGGCTTGGAAACAGGTCCTCCCATCACTGGCAAGCTTTTGTACGATCCTAGTCCAGATACCGTCTCGAATGTAACTTCAGGAGAGACCGGGAGGCAGCATGAAACAGCTAGGCCACCCCAGTATTTCCGTCTGTAGATAGCAATGGTTTGGACTAGGCTACAATTTGAGGGTAATTATTTAGCAGAAGATAATATATCTGTCATAGAGACAGGTTAAAGTCACCCAGAAGCAGCCTTAAGCTGATGAATACAAGAGGAAGGTTAACAGCTTTACTTACTGTACGAGAATGCAGACTTAGATCATGTCTCACCATTTAAAACTCCAGGCCTCTGGGAACTCTTAAGAGCTCTTTCCTCCCTGGAGAACTGTTACTGCATCAATATTGTAATTGAGGACAAAATATTGTCGCCATGCTAGCCACATTATCTAGTGATAGGCTTAGCTCTCATCTAAGGAGTGCATCTAAGAAGTGTGTTATAGGCAGCAAGAGATTAGAGTTCTGGGGACCAGTTCTGGAGTAGGATGGTGAAGCAGGGTTGCTGGGACTAGGGGGTTCTGAGTTCTTCTATTTCCAATTTCAAGATTATAGCAAGAAATCCAAGGGAGTCTGCTTAAGGGGTATAGGGAGTTTATTAGGATATAAATTGTAGAAAACAACTCACTAAAGAGAATAAAGGCAAATCATCACAGAGTCTCAGGCTCCTGCCACCTGAGTCAGTCCGTACCATCCAAGCCTATGAGGAAGAGAAGAGAGTGAACCATGCGCATCCCACAGTCTTAAGTTAGCCCCGAGGCCACACCTCAGGGGCTGGTACCTCAAGGTCATAGGTGGAACAGGTATCTGCTACATCTCCCCCTTTTGTCTAAATAAGAAAGTTCTAACCTAATCCAAAACTGTATACAATAGGCACAAGTATTATCAAGTATTGTCCAGGAGAGAGGAAAAGTAATAACATAAACAAAAATAGAAATACAAATAATAAGAACAATACCAAACAAGAAACATATACTAAATGTCTAGAAATGTCCAAACCATGGGTAAATGACAAGCTACAGAGATGACTCCAATAGCTGTCCTATCCTGAAGAATCTAACTTCAGTACCTAAAATGTTCTTAGCTAAACTAGAAGAGGACTGTAACTATAACTATCTAGTCTTTAACCCCATCAAGGACCTGAGAAGGATGTAATGTTATCTGAGTGAAAAGGAAGCACAAACAAGCAAGCAATTTCTGAAAAATTTCAAGAATTGACAGAGACAGTTGGCAGCCTGGACAGTCACCTAATGCTTCTTTGGGGCATCCATTTTTGGCTACAGGCCTAGAATATCTGACAGACCATTTTCAGAAACAGGAATTTTGAAAGACTGTCTTACTCTGTCTTGGCAAGATTCAGCAGTCACTTTTCCTTGTGTCCTGCTTGTCCAGAAAGGATAGTGAGCAAATTGTCAGCAGCAGAGGCAGGGGCTGTTCCTTGCCCAGCAGGCCATTTTTTGCCAATAAGAGGATAAACTTCCATATGGAATGTCTTTGATGCCCAACATTCTCCTGGAAGTAGATCGGTGCTGCCAGGAGCAATTGTGTCTCACACCAACAGAATTCTAAGTTATCAAGACATCTAAATGCTGTTTTTTCTAGGTCTATGAAGTGTTTAAAGATTACCTATCCATCTGACAAATATTTTTGTAAATCTGGAAAACCTAACATAACTATAGATATGACAAGCATGGGTGACTATTAAACTGTAAGTCTTATCTACCTAAATAACCTAAGGACTAAGACTTCATATTAAAGTAAACAATATGTAAACAAATGTACTGTATAAGGACAATGACCTCAATATTGTGACAATATAAAAAATATCTTAATCAGAGGTAGAAATGTATAGTGCAATATGACAATATCCTTAATATGTATCAATATACAAAATATCCTAAACAGAGGTAGAACATACATATAGTATGACAAATATAATTATACATTTGTATCAATATACAAAATATTTCAGATGGGATTAGGAACATATGTACAATACGACAATTATAGTTTTGAATTTGTAACAATTTGCAAATTTTCTTAAAGAGGAATAGAAAAATAGTTCACATTTGTATCAATAAGAATCCATACCAGTGCAAATTATCTAAGTCTGATGGTTTGCTAAATTAGTTTACAAGTAGATACAACAATCTACCTTAATATCCTATCCTATCTGTTCCCTTGTTTTCTTTTTCAAAAAGAGAATCCTGAGGTACCTAAAATACTTTTAGAATCTGCTATAATGTTTATATACCACCATTTCTTCTTTTTAAGGTTTTTTTCCCCTGAGATAGGGTTTCTCTGTGTAGCTTTGCGCCTTTCCTGGAACTCACTTTGTAGGCTGGCCTCGAACTCAGAGATCCGCCTGCCTCTGCCTCCTGAGTGCTGGGATTAAAGGCGTGTGCCACCACCGCCCAGCTTTCTTTTTAAGTTTTAAACTATATTATTATTTGTGTGTGTATGTGGGGGGGGGGGGGCTGGAGGGATGGATCCATGGTTAAAAGCCCTTGTTCTTCTTACAGAGACTCAGGTTCAGTTTCTCACACCCACATGACATCTAACAACCATCTGTCTTACCTGTAACAAAGGATCAGAACCTCTGTGGGGACCAAGCATGCATATGGTATACATACATAAATGAAGGCAAAACACTCATACATAAAGTGAATAAATGTAATATATATTTAAAACTGTGTGGTTGTGCATGCCTTTAATCCCTGGCAGGCCGTGGCAGGTGGATCTATGTGAGTTCATAGACAGCCTGGTCTTACATAGTAAGGACAACCAGGGCTACATAGAAAAACCCTGTCTCAAAACAAAACAAAACAAAAACAAAAAGTGTGTGTGTGTGTGTGTGTGTGTGTGTGTGTGTGTGTGTTCATGCACACACGTATATGCATTCCACAATGAGGTGTAAGAACAACTTGCAGAAATTGGTTCTCTCCTTCCATGATGTGGGTCCTGGAGACTGAACTTGGGTTGTCAGGGTAGGCAGCAAACACCTTTACAAACCAAGTCATCTTGGTCTTGCCTCTATTCCTCAATGACCATTTCTTAACCCCAAACACTGAAGTTACCCAAGATTCTTTATTACCTTGCTACTTATATCTAATCATATATGTGTGTGTATATATTATACATATACGTTTTCAACATATATTTTGTATTTTGTACTCCCTCCTTTATATGGTGGTAAGGACAGACCCTGGGGTGTCACATATCCTAAGAAAATACTGCTGTATCCCCAGTCCTTAATATACACACAGTAGGGAGGGGTACCAATGAGCAAAACAAAGTTTATATACAAACAACTCATATTCTTTCATTGTAGTGAGGGATGGGATATCCTTATAATCAAGTATATATTATACTGTCAGATGTGGATACATGCTATACAGCAAAGAATAAATTAATAAGAGCAAGGAGATGGAGAGAGAGCCTAGCCATGCCTCTTTACATCCCTTCATCCCACTGACCTTATCAAGATGCTTCATTCCCCATTTGAGCTGATTCTACTGTTGTGGGCTATTTGTACACTGTGTGAAAATGTATTGCTGCAATTGGTGTAATAAGCTAGGCAGGAGGTATAGGGGGGACTTCTGGGGAAAGAGAGAGAGACAGAGACAGAGAAAGAGACAGACAGAGAGACAGAGAGAGACAGAGGGACAGAGAGACAGAGACAGAGAGAGAGACAGAGAGAGACAGACAGAGAGACAGAGAGAGACAGAGACAGAGAGAGACAGAGACAGAGAGAGAGACAGAGAGAGAGACAGAGAGACAGAGAGAGACAGAGGGACAGAGAGACAGAGACAGAGAGAGAGACAGAGAGAGACAGACAGAGAGACAGAGAGAGACAGAGACAGAGAGAGACAGAGAGAGACAGAGACAGAGAGAGACAGAGACACAGAGAGAGACAGAGACAGAGAGAGAGACACAGAGAGAGACAGAGAGAGAGAAAGAGAGAGAAGGCAATGAATTTAGGCACGCTTCAGAAGCCAACAAACATGGAGGGAGTCAGACATACAGAATGAAAGAAAGGTAAAAGCCATGAGGCAAAACATAGATTAATAGAAATGGGTTAATTTAAGTTATAAGAACTACTAGGACAAGCCTAAGCTAAGGTCAAGCTTTCATAATTAATGAGTCTCCCTGTTGTTATTTGCGAGCTGGCTGGTGGGACATCCTACCTCCTCCATTATCTGAAGTTTTGGTCTCTGGGCAGCTCTGTGTTCCTCAGAGGGTAGACGAAAGAGTGCTTAGCTAATTGTTTTTCTTCCTTTCTCACTGAGTGAAGCCACCAGAAGAGGAAATTCAGTCTGGACAGCAAGAGCACCCACTGCCTCGCTTGTCCACACTCTGGAGGCTAACCCCCATTGTGTGCTAGACCCTCCCCTTCCTTGTCAACTGTCTCTTTAGCTACCTCTTCCTTCCCTTACCCACTTTGAGACAGGATTCCATGTAGCCCAGGCTGGCCTAGAGTTGCTTTAAGGCAAGCACTCTGCACTGAACTACACCAGTCAAGCTCCTTCCTCTTGAGGACTCATCCTCTATTTCAGTCAGTGTTCTCCAAGTTGGAAAACTGACTAAGGGGCTAGTAGACTCAGTGGTCAAGAGTATGGGATTCGCGTTTGATTGCCAGCACTTGAATGGTGGTTCACAACTCTGTGTCCTCAGTTCAGGGGACCTGACTCCCTTATTTGGCCCCCTGAGATACCATGCACACATGTGATGATATACAGGTATACCACATACATGCTAAAGGGAAAAAACACCCATACAGGTTAAAGGAAAGAAAATAAAAACCGACTCATCCAAGATTTAGAAAGGACTTGGGACTTTTCACTGTGATCATCTTCAGTTTCCTTTTTTATTCACGTTGATTCCTGTGGACTATAGGGCTAGAATTTATCCTTGTCTGTCCGTGTATTTTGCCCCTAGGCAGGCCGCATTCTGTCACTTGGCCGCTTGGGCGTCCCTGGCGGTTCCTTCTGATCTTGTCAGTCATTACGACAATAGCACATTATGCTTCTCTATAGGCAGGCCGCCCCGCCCTGTTGCTTCAAGTCTAACATCCCCAGAGTTCTTGAAGATCCCTGTTCTGGAATGGTGTCTCGGCAGAGCCATCGCTGAACTCACTAGAGACTGTCTTAGTTTGTGCTACTGCAGCAAAATCACTGAGATGCAGTCACTGCAACAGCAGACACTGATTTCTCACAGTCGTGGAAGAGAGAAGGTCAAATCCAAGGCAGGTTCAGTTCTGTGATCCTCCAGAGCAGAATCAAGGCTGCGGCTTGCTTGTCGGGAATATGAAAGGCAAGCTAGTTGAAAACAGTGTGAAACTTTTTCTATGGACCCCCACACAGGGAGGCAGCTGCCATGGTCTCATCATGACCTCTTAGAGGTTCCACTTCTTTTTGCTACCACGGTGTTGGTCGCCTCTCACAAGGGCATTCTTTATAGCATTGGTAAACTGAGTGGCCGTTTGGTAATGGCCTCCCAGGAAACACAGTCCTCTTCAGCCTCGGTGGCATATTCTCATTTAGCAGCCACATTAGCATCCGGATTTTACTAAGCCTTTACCCCGTTCTCCGTGGTTTGGCTCTTGAACGCCCCCTAATGGCCGCGTGTTGAATGCCCAGCCTGTGTTGAATGCCCTGCCTGTGAGCTACTGGAAAGCAGTGGTAACTTGAACAGGTTGGTCTGAAGGAGGTGCTGCTCTCCTGACAGTGAGATGCCCTGAGAGATAACGTTGTGAGATTCTCCCACATCTGTGCTACCTCAGCCCAAAGCAGGGGGCGAAAGAACACAAATAAGTGCTTTTCCCCAGTGAAATAGATTTAATGTGAAGTTTGCATCATGATTCCCGCTTTTTCTTATTTCTCAAACCACAGGTGGTGTCTGTCACAACTCCTGGATACTATTTCAGGTTGTCCAGCCCTTTATTTTGCTCCAGGTTAATAAGCTCATATCCGTCCTGTGTTCCAGCTTCCTCAGCCTCCTAAGCAGGCAGCATACTGGCTCCTGCCGGTAGGCTGGCTTGCATTGGCCACTGCTCTGGGGCTGTTCATTTCCTTCTCTGTCAAAGCCAGAGGGATTCCATCCAGGTTAGACTGTAACTCAACACAGCCTTGGGGTCAGAAGTTTCTGTGGGACTGATCCTCAGACAGGGCGGTAAAGTCTCCTAAGTATAAATGACTTGAAGGTTAAACCAAAATCTATAAGCACTGGATATAATTATATTCCTCCTGAAACTATTTTGCAATGACAAATATTCTTCTAAGCCCAAAGGCCTTGAAGTATGTTTCCTTCGGATTTTTACCTGTTTTGCCTGGTTGCCATTTTCCACGTTCTTGTCCACTTGAGCCTTAAGAATACTGCAGTTGGGCTGAGAGGTGGCTCAGCTGTTAAAGGCAAGGCTCATGACCACAGATACACTGTGATTTATCATCTACTTGGTTGTAATACAGTTTTCCTGTAGCCCAGTATACATTAAACATCTAATCCTCCTGCCTCAACCTCCTGAGTCCTGGCATTATAAGCATGCACCACCTGGTCTCCTTTATGCTGCCTGCACTGAGGCTTCGTGCTACACATGCTCTATCTGAGCCACATCCTCAATCCAGCTTTAACTATCTTCTCAAGGATGGCTTTAAACATCTGATTGACCGGCCTCCAGCCTAAGGCCGAATTTACAGATGTGTGACATCATGCTATGATTATTGGGTGTTGGAACTCAAACCCAGCATGCTAGGCAAACACTTTACCAACACACACCCGGACCCCAGTCCAGCCTTTCACTATTTACTCCCCTCTGTCCCCCATTACTCCCTTTGTCCCCCACCTCCACAGATAATTTCATATCTACTTTCACTTAACCTGCACATCTATGATTGTATGTGGCAGCATGTGATCCAGCATATGATACTTTCCGTAGCTGGTCTGATTCTCTTTATCTGTTGTCTCCATTCTTTCCCTGATCTTCACGTTTTCCTCCATTCCCATGGCTATGAGCTCAGTATTTGCTGTGATCCAAGTTTTATGTTTCGTTTTGGTTTTTGTCTTTTTAAAGCTTTTATTTTTATTTTTATTTTTATTTTTATTACTTCATATCTCTCTTTTGTGCACGTATGTGTCTGGGGGTGCATGTGTCATGGCATGCATGTGGAGGTCAGAGGATAACCTGAGGAAGTCAGTTCTTTCCTTCCAAGGCTGGTACTCAGGTTGTTAGGCTTGGCAGCAAGCATCCTCTGAGCCATCTTCCCGACCCACAGCTCACTCTTTTTTTTTTTTTTTTTTTTAAAGATTTATTTATTATGTATACAGTGTTCTGCCTGCATACCAGAAGAGGGTGTCAGATCTCATTACAGATGGTTGTGAGCCACCATGTGGTTGCTGGGAATTGAACTCAGGGCCTCTGGAAGAACAGTCAGTGCTCTTAACCTCTGAGCCATCTCTTCAGCCCAAAGATTAATTTATTTAGTACATATACAGTGTTCTGCCTGCATGTGTCCTTGCAAGCCAGAAGAGGGCGCCAGATCTCATTACAGATGGTTGTGAGCCACCATGTGGTTGCTGGGAATTGAACTCAGGACCTCTGGAAGAGCAGTCAGTGCTCTTAACCACTGAGCCATCTTGCTAGCCCCAGCTCACTCTTAAGAGCTGCTTTGTTTCCATATTGACTCATATACTTCTACAAAGTATTTCCTTCACTTGGAATTTCCTGAGAGATTTCTGATCAAAGCCAAATGGGGACTGCTTTGGAAGTGGCCCAGGTCTATTATCCTGGCATTTGGGAGGTAGAAGCAGGAAGGTCAGGGGTTCAGGGTCATCTTCAACTACACAATGAGTTGAAAGCCAGTCTGGGGTATGAGAGACTCTGACTTAAAATAACATCAAGAGCCATAGTTCCCTCTCATGTTCTTCAGAGCTCACTCTAGAGTTTGGACTGAAAACACAAGTTGATAATTACAGAGTATTGTGAGGTACCCTTTATAGGTGTTTAGGGTGCTGTGGTCCCCAGGACAAAGGGTTGCTGAATTGACTTAACTGGGAGACCTGGAAGTAATAAAAGAGGAACAATGTTTGAGTTGACTCATGAAGGGTGACAGGAACTCCATGGGATGTTCTAAAGAAGGGGCATTGCAGGTGGAGACCAGCACTTGCAGAAGCAAAAATTCAGCGGAAGGGGCTGGAGCATTTGGAGGGTTCTGCATGGCTCCAGGGCGAGGTGAGCATGATGCAGCAGAGAAGCCGGCAAGGAGCCTGAGGAAGGGTGTGCTTGGATCAGGGTCTGACCGCACAGGCTGTCATGGTAAGGAGGGCAGTGTTGGAAGAGGCTCTGTGCTGTGGAGATAAGGCCACTTGCTCACACCTGGGCAGGTCAAGACATTAAAGCAGGAAGTGGGACCAAGCTATAAACACCAAAGCCTGGATCTGGAGATCCACTTCCTCCAGAGGATCCAGAGCCTCACAGAATATCACCATCACTGGGATAGACAAGCACATGGGTGGACATTTTGCACCTTAGCCATATCACTAGATATGAAATTTTTGCTTCATATTCTACGAAGATCCATTAAAGAGTTCTGATCCAGTCATGGTGGTGCATGCCTGTAATTCTCATACTTGAGAGGTGGAGGCAGGGGAATCATATATTCAGGATGGAGAATTTAGGGCCACCCTATCTCTGAGAAGACTATTTCAAACAAAACAAAATGAATCCTGTGTTACTCATATCACCTATGGCATCCATGATTGGCACCTAACAGGCCTTCTTTGTTTTATATTTTAAATAACCTATTAATTATCTATTTTATGGTGCTGAGATAACCAAGCTCTGGGTCTTTAATGTGATAGTGCTGTCCCAGTGAGCGACAGCCCAAGCCATTATAAACTCTGGGAAAATGCCTAATAAGCCTGAAAGTTAAGTCTGCTAAAAATCTTCAAGCAAATTTCTTATATTGTTGTACATTTTCTGCCATTATTTCAATATAGAAAAAAATGTAGATACACAAGAAAAAATGTGCTTGCACTCCCCACATAGAGCCCTAAATGCTGAAGCTTGACAAACGATTCCCACCAAGGCACTACCCAGGCAATCAGTTCATTGTGAACCTCCTGGCAGCATTTCGCTCCGTCATAGATGACTTTTGGGAGGACAATGGATTTCCCTCTCAAACAATGAGTGGTTTCTCTTAAAGTAGGTGAAAGGTAATGTGAGGGAAACGCGAAGCCCAGGGCTTCACAGACGATGCTTTAAAGTGTGCCAAGTGCTTAGTTTTGCTGACTTCAAAGGGCTGGAAAGTGTAATGTACTCAGAACCACTAACGGAAGTCAGGTCTCTGGGTCAGCGCTCCCCAACAGGCTCACGCCATGCACACCTGGAGCAGAGTCTCAGCACATGTGTCACCTGGTGGACAAGAATGAAATACAAGGGGAGAAAATGGGTGGTTACCCCTGTTTTTAAAAAGGTTTAATTATTATTTTATTTTATGTGCATGGATGTTTGTCTTCGTGTATTTGTGTGTATCTGGTGAGTCTCCAGGTGGGATTGGGAATTGAACATGAGCAGCCATCTCTCCAGAATTGACTTTTCCCTTTTAGTATGTGGTGAGTTACATTTTTAAAACAGCTTGCACTGTCCTTGGATAGGAATTTTACACCCCAGGTCTCACTGTCTTGAGTGAAAGTCTGTGTTCTAAATCATTGTTGCTCAATACAATGGCGCTCTGACAGAAAGACGGTTCCTGCAGACTTGTCAAGCATTCAGGCTTCTTTGCCTTCTGTAGTGGGTCTTAGAATCTTAGCTCGAGCCAAGACATGTTGGTACACACTTGGAATCTCAGCTTTCAGGAGGCTGAGGCAGGAAGGCAGAGCTCCAGGCTGCCCTGGGCTAGTGTTTCTGCAGAAACTGGACGAGCTCCTCTAAGTATACCTGTCAGGCCCCCTTCACTACACGTCTCAGGCATGTGTGTTTCCTGCTCCCGTTTCACTCTTCTTAGAGCACAGTTTGTCTCGACCTGCCCCAGTCTGGGACTGAGGACAGGCTTGGCTGGAGCCTCTTGGCTGGGAGCTCAGGATTCCACTACAGGCAAGCTGAGGCCCTTCCATCTGGAACAGCAGCCTGTTTTTCCTCTTATAGGAAGGAGGTGACTTCCTGTGGGCTGGCATTTCTAGAGTGAAAGTTTACCTGAGATTTTAGAAAGATATGCTTTAACCCTCTGCCACTTCTTAGAGCTCAGATAAAACTTCATAAAATGAAAACAAAAACAGGCATACCTGGCTGGACTTAAACTCACAGCAACCCTCCTGCCTCAGAGATGGGGTTATAGGTGTGAGCTACCATACCAAGCCCACAGCTTCACTACAGCAGTGGGGAGCTCCCTGTTCTGCATCATTTACACCATAGCTGGAACGAGACCCTGTTTATTCTGCAGGTAGGGTCCAATAGATGTGAGTGAGAAGGGAACACTGGAGTCCTGAGGTCTGGCAGGAGAGGGAAAGAGAAGAGGTTGCTTTAGAAAGAGTAAGAACCAAATGATTTTGAGGTCAGCCTGGAATGTATAGCAAGACCCTCTCAAAAACTAAACCAAATCAAACCACACCATAACAGTTACAAAACTCAAAAACAGGAATAAGCCAGGTGTGGTGGTGCATGCTTGTAATTCAGCACTTGGGAGGCTGAGGCAGGAGGCATACATGCATTTGAGACCAGCCTGAGTAACATAACAAGACCCTATTAAAAACAAAAAACAAAAAACCCAGAGCTGGAAATTCAGTGGTGGTGTGTTTGCCTAGCACATGCAAGGCCCTGGGTTTGCTCCTTAGCATTGTAAAAATAGATTTAAAAAGTAGTAACAGGTAGACATTCCATGTAGTTTAAGGCCAACTGGGTGAAAATCTCTTCAGTCCACTTCTGTTTGTTTCTTAGATAGGGCCTCACACGTAGCCCTGGCTGTTGCTACATAGACCAGTTGACCTCAAACCTGTGGTAGGCTTGCCTCTGCTTCTTGAATGCAGAGACAACAGATATGCACCACCCCTGGAGAATGATTCATTGTTGATGAGGCTACGCCGTTCAGCAATCCATTTCTGAGTGCTTTCTCAACAAAGAACAATTCATTTTTAGATTGAAGTGAAAATCAGCACTAGAGAAATATATGCCTAACTTTTCCTAATGGAATCGTTCTCCAAATTATAACATAAATATGGATGCCGTCCCTCCCCCCACTCCCCAAGGGGATGAAACTCAGGGCCTCATACAAGCCAGGAAGTGTTTCACCACTGAGTGTTAATCCCAATCATAAACTATATATTTTTCATTTTTCTCTTTTTAAAAGGACATGTATGTATGTATGTATGTGTCCATGGAGGACTTAAGGCAGTGTTGGATCCCTTGGAATTGGAGTTATGGATGGCTATGAACTGCCATGTGGGTACTAGGAACTGAACTTGGGTCCTCTGCAAGAATAGCCAGTATTCTTAACCACTGAGACATTTCTCCAACCTTCCTCCCCGACTCAATTTTCTACCAAAAAGTAATTGCAAAGGAATGAGGAGAGGGGGTATGCTGTGGGATGTCGTTCTGTATGCTGTGAATATGTGTTGCTCTGATTGGTTGATAGATAAAGCTGCATTGACCTATGCCAAGGCAGGTTAGAGGCAGGCAGGAAATCCAAGAGAGAGACAGAAAGAAGAAAGGAGAGGAGGGGGAGACGCCAGCCTGCTGCCCAAGGAGCAACACGCTAGCAGACCGGTAACGCCACAGCCATGTGGCAAAACATAGATGAATAGAAATGGGTTAATTTAAGATGATAGAGCTAGCTAGCTAGCAAGAAACTTAAGCCATTGGCCATGCAGCCTGTAATTAATATAAGCCTCTGAGTGATTATTTTATGAGCTGCTGCGGGACCTCGGGTAGGAGAGTTTTGTTCCAACCTCAGCCCCGGTGGGACCAAGACACTTCTGACTATAGGGGTAGAATAGCCACCTCACACTGTGCTTCTCTAGAATATTTTAAGATGGCTGAAGGCCTGGAGTTGCTCTGCAAAGCTGCCCTTCTGTGGGAGAGATCTGAATCTCAGAGGAGTGGAGGCAAGGTACAAACAGGCTTTCTCTAGCTCCAGCATCTGCCTTCCCAGGGGTGTAGGAGGAGGGTATCTACAGCATGCCTGGAGATGTCACAGATCCTAATCTATGCTACCTGAGAAGCTCCATGCCTAAGGGGAGCACACCGCCTTTCCTCTCTCAGGAGCTAGCAGTGTGTGACCACCACTGCTTGGGAGCTCCAAGCCCCATTCCTTCCCAGCCATTGCATATGTCTTCCATGCACATGTGTATGTCAACAAATCTCTTTACCTTTTGTCTCAGAAATCTACTGCTAATTTATTTTAGTAGATTCAATGTAGGTTTTGGGGGGAGGGGAAGTGGTAAGAATGAATAGTCAGGGGTGAAGCCCAAGTTTGATGCATGCCTTGTGCATGCTAAGCGTACATTTTGTCATTGGGTGACATAAGGCTCAATTATTGAACCTTCAGAAGGAAAATGTTTGGACTGTTTTTTTTCTTTGTTTTTGTTTTTTGTTAAAAAAAGAAGAATGAAATTCTAAAATAGTCCCCTTGAAATTTATTCTGTTTTTCTTTGTGTTCAATGGCAACAGGAAAACTCGTGAGAATGTTAGGAAGCCAGGAGGAACGTGCTGAGATAAGTAGAGATAACCACACTGGGAGGGAGGGGCCTTCAAGATGCCTTACTCCAGAACTGCTTTGTGAATATGTAATTAGTCCATGTTCTCCATGGAAGAGAATTTGCACCTTATTAAGAAGATGAGGGCCTGGAGAGATGGCTCAGAGGTTAAGAGCACTGACTGCTCTTCCAGAGGTCTTGAGTTCAATTCCCGGCACCCACATGGTGACTCATAACATCTGTAATGAGATCTGGTGCCCTCTTCTGTGTACATAATCAATCAATCAATCAATAAAAAGAAGAAGAAGAAGAAGAAGAAGAAGAAGAAGAAGAAGAAGAAGAAGAAGAAGAAGAAGAAGATGATGATGAACAAGGCTGATCGGGGTGGCTCATGCTTTTAATCCCCACACTTGGAGGTTGACGTGGGAAGATTATTCAAGTCCTAGGCTATCCTGGGATGCATAGTGAGACACTTTCTCAATGAACAACCAAACGAGAACAAACCATGGCTCAGTCAGGATGTTACTTTTTTTGTTTTGTTTTGTTTTTGTTTTTTGAGACAGGGTTTCTCTGTAGCTTTGGAGCCTGTCCTGGACTAGCTCTGTAGACCAGGCTGGCCTTGAACTCACAGAGAGTACTGGGATGTTACATCGCCCGGCTAGGATGTTACTTTTGTTTTTGCCTTTCAAGTTCAAATCATCTTCAACTAGGTCAGCTGTGAAGGGTGGAATATCACTGTGAGACTTGGGCTCTGTCCCTGTCGGGTGGAATCTCACTGGCGATGAGATTACATGTTTGTGGTACCTGACACAGAGGATACAAAGGATAGGTTGATGTTGAAGTTCAAAGGCCTTGCCGCTAGATGGCAATACTCATAAACTTTGTGAGAGGCTAGCTCTTGCTGAGTTGGTGGAGTGCATGCCTAGCTTGTGCAAAGCCCTAGGTCAGATCCCCAACACTGCATAATCAGGTGTGGTCATACACTACTGTACTGTACTGGAGGTGGAGGCCAGAGGATCAGATGTTCAAGATGACGGTTGACTGTCTAGTGAGTTTGTGGCAAACCTGGGCTCTTTGATCTTGTTCTCTCTCTCTCTCTCTCTCTCTCTCTCTCTCTCTCTCTCTTTCACACACACACACACACACACACACACACACACACACACACACACGTGCTAAAAAAAACCACAAACAAACAAACAAACAAAAAACCAAACAGTGCTCGCTTTGGCAGCACATACACTAACATTGGACCGATACAGAGAAGATTAGCATGGCCCCTGCACAAGGATGACATGCAAATTCATGAAGCATTCCATATTAAAAACAAAAACAAAAGCAAAAGAAGGAGGAGGAAGAGGAAGAGACCAACATTTTTGTGATAGTGTGAATGTGAACTTTGTAAGTGACGTTGTGTCCCATACCAAAAGCCAGTACTCTACCTCAGGGTTTTGTCTTCCCATGTACCAAGTTCTCCTATATTCCTAACCAGCTTTCCAGGGTGTTGAGAATTAATGAGATTTTTCCCCTCCTTTTTGGAAATAGTTTTAGATAGCATCTTTTGTATTTCAACGTCAGGTCAAGGAAACAGGAGACAGGTAAATCCCAACCCCACAGTGGTGGAATAGCTCTCAGTATCAGATTTAGTCAGTGGTCTCAAACTTGGGGTCCAAAACTACGTATGACGTGCTGACATATTTGTGTGTTGAAGTTGCACACACTGAAAGGAGACTCTCCCCACGGACCTGATGCCCCTCCTTGCACATACATGTGATCTAGCTACTGAAGTCAGCCCCCTCCTTGGTGTGCTGGGGCTGACCCCATGGGTCCACCTGTGTCATCACATCTTTCTGTCCTATTTGCCATGCAGAAAGGACTAGAGCACCGGGCCTCCTGGATCCCAGGCAAGCATTCAGCCTTCAACCATTGAGTTAACTTCCAGCCCCATGCCCATTTTTTTTTTTTTTTTTTTTTTTTTGAGCATCTGATGCCCTGCTTCCAAGTGCTGGGTCACAGGCATTTGCCCCCAGCTAATTTGTGTGTGGACTGGCAGTTTCCTTTTTATTCCTGGAGAAACTGAGATTCCTTTGCTTGATGCAATTCCACTGGGCTTTATATTTGACCCTTAGACCAGCTTTGAGGCCAGCTGGCCTGTTTTTCTCTCTCCTCGTGGTGGGTGACAGGATTTTTAAATGTGAAAGGCTCCAGTGCAAATTCCAGAATTGTCTCCTGGATCCCAGTGGCTTGAGTTTCATTGAGTCATGCCTCAGCAGATGAGCTCTGTCATAGCTGGTCCCGTGTTAATTACATCACCTCATGTCAGCAGGGTCATCCAAATGCACCTTTTCCCAGAGACTCACAACCCAGCAGCTGTCATTTGCTCAAACAGTAACCTATCACAGAGGACCATGGCTGTTTTTGTTTACAAGAACCAACAAAGCATTTCACTGTCAAAATTAGACATGCAATTAGGGGAAAATACAACAAACCTGTTAAGGGGCTTGGGAGCCGCTTCCATTAGATAAGTGCTTGCCTTGTATGTACATAGTCACGAGTTCCAACCTGCAAGCCCCTGGAAAATAGTGTGCATGGTGGTGACAAGAGCTTGTAATCCCTGTGTTGGGGAGACAGAGACAGGCAGACTCTTGAGCCTTGATGGTTAAACAACCTACCCTGTTTCTAAAAAACTAAGATGTTGGCTCTGGAGGAATGGTTCCTGAGGGTATCCTCTAGGCTGCACCCACCAAAAAATCAACAAAACATATATTAAGCACCCACTACTAGAGTGGAAATAAATAGTAAGGTCTTTTGATGGAGAAAAAGAGAAAAAATACTCTGGAATAAAAGTCACTACAGCAAAAATATTTATTTATAAAATAAGATTACTAATCCTTGCCTGAACTAGTCTCTCTCTCTCTCTCTCTCTCTCTCTCTCTCTCTCTCTCTCTCTCTCTCTGTGAGTGTGTGTGTATACAAGTATACTAGTATCTCTCTCTCTCTCTCTCTCTGTGTGTGTGTGTGTGTGTGTGTGTGTGTGTGTGTGTGTGTGTGCAGGCATACCTCCATCCATCTCTAACTCAAAGTGAGTGTTCAAAACATCTTTATCTGGTCAGTAGTGGCACATGTCTACTCCCAGCACTCAGGAGGCAGGCATGTGGATTTCTGTGAGTTTGAGGCCAGCCTTGGCTACAGAGCGAGTTCCAGGACAGCCAGGGCTACACCTTGTTTGAGAAAACAAAAAAACAAAAACAACCCACTTCCCCCAAAACAAAAATGAGAACGAACCCCCCCCCCCCGCCACCGCCCCACATGAGCTAAGCTGAGCTGGGGACTATGGGCACACGGAGGAGGGACAACTGACTCCTCCATGAAGAAGTTGAGTTGGAGTTGTGACTGGGAGGCTGAGTAGGAACGTGGAAGCACAGAGGGAACATTCTAGACAAAGGCCTGTCGTTTAGATCTCTAGGAAACAGGTGCTGGCACAGGCATGGGCACTCAGGAGGCTGATGTGAAATAATGCAGACTACAAAGACAGGGGACCTAGAAGAGAGCAACAGACAGCGTGGCAAATGGGGGTCTCCCTAACAAGAATCCCTGGAACATAATGGCCTGTTTTGGCAAAAATTTCCAGGCTGTAGGGTCCCTCCTGGAAGAGCATGCCTTCAGCTAATATGTGGCAGAACCCAAAGGCACAAATGGAAGCTGTCATCCAGCTCGACTCTTAATGACTGACCGAGGTTTTTCCTGAAGATCTGCAGGGGCGACATCAGGTCCACAAGTGGATTTTTCTCCATTTTTTGTAAGCCTTATAGAATCGTCACTGGTCCAGGTACCATGCCAAGCACCAGCTCCTACAACAGCTCTCAGAGATGGGTAATATCCCATGCTGCTGATGACTGATATATTCGAGGCCATGCTCCTCCCAAGCTACATCAGGCTGCATTAGCGGTAGCTGCTGCCCTGGCCAGCAGAAGTTACTTCTGGGAGCCCATGGGGTGTGAGGGTATGGGAATCCTAGGATGAGGAAAGCTGGATGCTAGCAGATCCCAGTCAGAGACTATGCCCTCCAGTAAGTAAGCTTCAAAGGGAACTTTTAAGGATAACCTTCAAGTTATTGGGATCCTGACATGCTCTCTAGTCTCTCATGGCTTCCCATGTTGTACGGTGTTATGCTAAGTTATTATAGACAGGGCAGCTTACAAAAACACATACTTCCCATGTTTCTGGAGGCTAGATAGACTGCCCTAAACTGAAATTCTTACAGATCCCGTGTCTGGAAGGTAGTCTCACTGGCAGAGAGTGAGAATGCAAATTCTGTGTTTGTTTGTTTGTTTTTTGAGACAGGGTTTCTCTGTAGCTTTGGAGCCTGTCCTGGAACTCGCTTTGTAGCCCAGGCTGGCCTCGAACTCACAGAGATCCACCTGCCTCTGTCTCCTGAGTGCTGGGATTACAGGCGTGAGCTACCACTGCCTGGCAAATTCTGTGTCTTTAAGGGCACAAATCCAACTCATGAGTGTTTTACACACACACACACACACACACACACACACACACACACACACACACCATGACCTAATCACCCTAAAGCTCCTGCCTCCTAATAACAATGCACTCAAGGATTGAGGTTTTAATTTACAAATACTAGGGGCACAGCACAAACATTTAGTCTGTTAACACTAGAGTAAAGTGTAGGTATCTTACTGTGAGCTGCTTGTCAGTATAGTCTTTTTTATTTGCTTTGGTTTTGAGATAGGGTCTTGTTTCGGGGGTCACTGTGTGGACTGGATGTTTTCAGGTTCTTGGCATCTTATTCAGAGAAGTGAAAATGCACACACAAACAGAAACTAGCAAGCAGTTTTACTTCAAGAGACAGTACAAGACATTCTCCAAGACACAGCAGGCTGCTTGAGCCAGGGTGTTGAAGTGCAGAGGACTGCTGCTGGGGTCCTCCTTTTGGGGTCTGGGAGGAAGTGGAGCTCACACAGAGGACATGCTTTGCCTTAAATACATGCACCTGGAACTGTTTAGGTTTGAGAGACCCTGTCTTCCATCCCCAGGTATGTGTTGGGACATTTTTGAAGGGAAATGGGACACTGCCCTCCAGTTGTCAGAGAGGAGCAACCACCATTGCTCAAAGTGGCATGCGTGTGTGCATATGGAACTTAATGCAGCTGAGGGGCCCAGGTTGCCAAGGGCACTATTAGGAAAGGAGTGTGTGTTGGGATTCTGCCCCCACTCCAGCTGCGTGACTGCACATGCGCAGTTCAGGAGCTAAGCAAGGGGTCTTGCGTCTTATGTCATCAGTGCACACTGGTAATTACATGCACACAGCACATGGTCACGCAATCAGCGCATGTGTAGTGTAGCTCTGTAAGTCTGCCTGCACAAATTCACAGGAACCCTTAAAAAGCCAGACACAGACCCCACCCCCTCTTCTCTGTTCTCTCTCTCTGCTCTCTGCACATGCATCTCCCCCAGGCTTGGTTCTTCTGCCCCCATCCCCAAATAAAGCTCTGATACTGGGTTTTGTCATGGCTGTGACCTTTCCCCGAGGTAACCAGCACTGGTAACCAGAGATCATCTTTAACAGTGTGCACACAGCCTATGCGAATGGAATCCCAGGTTCCTTACCTCTGCCTACCTCATTCTCACTCTGTAGCCCAGGCTAGCCTGGAACTTACAATACAGCCCACCCTGGAGTCAAACTACTGACCCTCATGTCTGTCTGCAGAATGCCAGGGCTGCAGATGTGTGCCAGCTCTCCTGTGCTCTTATTTAGGGAGGTCAGAGTTCTGCTGCATGGTCTGCTGCAGGGACGCAATGGCGGTAGGAGGGGGACTGAGCTCTCCCGTGCTTCCCAGACACGTTTTCTTCTTTTTCCTCTTCTACTCAGCAGCAATGTCGGGTCTCATGGCCAAGTGTGGTGCTGTGCTGGACAGAGTAACAGACGACCTGCAGACACATTATGAGAAGTTCACAGTTCCACATTTCCGGAAGCATCTTTAATTTTTTAATATTTATTTACTTAATTTATTGTGTTTTTGCTTAATGTGTCACGTGGAGGTCAGAGGATAATTTAGGGAGAATCATTTCTCTTTTCCCACCATGTGGGTGGGGCCCTGGGGATTGAACATCAGTCTTGGTGCCAAATGTCTTAACCCACTGAGCCATCTCACCAACTCCCTCTGAAACACCATGGTCTTTTTTTGTTTATTTGTTTGTTTTTGAGACAGGATCTCATTGTGTAACCCCAGCTGTCCTGGAACTCGCTCTGTAGACCAGACTGGCTTTGAACTCAGAGAGATCCTCCTGCCTCTGTCTCACGAATCCTGGGATCAATGAGGTGTGCCACAGTGTCTGGCATGGTCATTCTTGACAAAACTATACTTATGATGAGATTATGCTCTGAAGTTACTTCAAACTATCTTAGTTAAAAAAGAAAAAAACTATAGAATTTTCAGTTTCTTTATTCTTTCTTTCTTTCTTTCTTTCTTTCTTTCTTTCTTTCTTTCTTTCTTTCTTTTTTGTATGTGGAGCTGAGGATCAAACCCAGGGCCTTGTGCTTGCTAGGCAAACACTCTACTACTGAGCTAAATCCCCAACCCATCTTTTCAGTTTCAAACCTTTTCAACAATAAAAAACTTGTGTGTATGTGTATGGTCATGGAAGCCAGAAGATGGAACTGGATCCGCTGGAATTGGAGTTCCAGGTGATTGTGAGTTGCCTGATGTGAGTGCTGAGGACTGACCTGGGGTCTTTGCAAGAGCAGAGAGTACTCTTAACTGATGAGCCATCTCTCCAGCTCCATCTTGGCTACTACTAGTGAGGCAAAACACCCTTACACATGAAACAAATACATAAATAAAGCCTAAGAAAACAACATCAGCATGAGCAGCTGCTGCCCCCAGATGTTTAGGACCATGTGACACATAGTCTTGGACTCAGTGACAATGCTTCTCAAAATCTGCACCATCATGTCAGAATGGTGGCCGAGAAATGAGTGGCTAAGGTGATTTCTTTACAGTATGCAGTACTGTCTGCTGTTAGCTTTGTGTAGTGTAACACTCTGTAACCATAAATGATAGCGAAGCTATGTTTATTGCTGTGGAAGCTAAGCCAAGTGATATTGCTAAATTAAAACTGCACTTTCCATGGTTTTAATTTTAATATCTAAAGAATTAAATGACAGGGTGAAAGTACAAAAAATTATGGTTATGTCTAGTTGTGTGACCTGGAGATTTAAAGAACACACCCTCTGCTCTCAGCTTCTCAGCAAACAAAGGTGGTGGCTCTTTTCATGTCGTTGGCCATATGAACAAGTCAGCACACATACATAGTTTTATAGAGTGCTGACCATGCAGAAATAGGCAGAAAATTCTGTCGTAAATCATCCCAATTGTCTGTGTTTTCTTAGTGTTAGACATCAGTTACAATTGTCCTTTCCCTCTGTTTATTCATTAATACTTCATTATAAAGAACTTGCATATGAGGAAACATCAGCAGACCCAAAGCCCACATGTATGAATGAGCTTCTCCTACAGCTGGGGCAGCTGTCCTGTCGCTCTGCAGCTTCACACCACCACACCCCAGAACATTTATGACAAAAGCCTTATATCATCTTTTATAACCCTTCCATGTTCTTTCTGCGTGTTATACTGCACCAGCATATACACTTGTTTACATAATCATAAGTATGTTACAGACTAGGGTGGGTCTATGAGGGAGAACATACTATTCTTTTTTTTCTTTCTGAGGTTGTGACTTTTCTTAATATTAGACATTCTAAATTCACCTATTTTCCTACAAATATTGTAATTTCATTTTTCTTGAGAGCTGAATAGTATTTCGGCTTATATATGAACCAAACTTTCATTACCTATTCATTTGTTGATGGACAAAGAGGTTGATTTCAACTCTGCAATAGTCGATAAAGCAACAATAAATATGGGGTGCAAGCATCTCTGTGGTAGAGTATGGGGTTCTCCAGGGATATGACAGGAGAGGAATAGTGATTCTGTTCTTACTTTTTTATAAATCTCCAAACTGATTTTCTTAACAGCTTTGTTAATTTGTATCTCACCATGAGTGAGTAAGGGATCTTTTCTCCCCACATCCTCCTCAACATTTATTGTCAGGTTTCTGATTGAGATGAGGTGGTATCTCAAAGTAATTTTTTTTTTTTTTCTGGAGCTGAGGACCGAACCCAGGGCCTTGGGCTTGCTAGGCAAGTGCTCTGCCACTGAGCTAAATCCCCAACCCCTGTCTCTGGTTTTAAATTACGGTCTTCAATCTATTTGGAATTGATTTTTGCACTAGGGGAAAGTCTAATTCCATCCTCCCCAGGTGGAGGTCAGTCCTACCATTTGTTGGACAGACTGGTCTTTTCAGGTTTTTTCCTTCTTTGTCAAAAATTAAGTGGGCACAGCTTTGCCATTTTCTTCTTGGCTCTCCACTCTGTTTATTCTCCTCCCAGCACTAACGTGTTTTATAATCTGAGGCTGGATGTTGTGATGCCTCCAGCTGTGTCTTACTGATAGTGCTTTGGCTATTTATTTGTGGTCTTTTGTGGTTCCGTGGGAATTCTTGGACTGCTTTTCCTGAACTGCATGGAATATTATTTAGGGATAAGTTGTAAAACTTGCTAGATCTGGTGGGTTTTTTGTTTTATTGTTGTTTGTTTTTTCAAACAGGGTTTCTCTGTGTAGCCCTGCCTATCCTGGAATTTGCTCTGTAGACAGGTTGGCCTTGAACTCACAAAGATCCCCTGCCTCTGCCTCCCAAGTGCTGGGATCAAAGGAATGTACTACCATCACCCAGTAGTGTTTCTGTTTTTTGTAAAAAGGATTATGTGCTTGCTCAGTTTGACAGGTTCCCTACTTGGTTGCTAGGGAGGAAACCTGGGCTCAACAAACACTGATCAGTAGTTAGAAGAAGGCTGCTCACAGTGTCTTTCTTAAGTCATTTTAGTTAATGACATTTCCTAGAAATGTGTTTTCTTAGATAGGATGTCACAGGGCTCAAGCTGGTCTTGAAGTCCATAAGTATCAGAGCCTGGCTTTGAACTCTATCTTCCGCCTCCACTTCCTGAGTGCTGAGAGTGCAGGGAGGCACCACCTGGCCGTGTCTTAAAATTTGAAATAAAATTATTTCTTAATGAGAAAAATGTATGTTTGTACATTCATCTAATAAACGTCTGGGTTCTGTGTACTAAGGATGCAAGTTCCTCCCTCAGCTCGTTTACCTTCAGACAGGTGTGAAGACTAGATGAACAGAAGATATGCCCCACTGGGTGGCACTCTGGACTATATTAAATATACTAGACTAGCACATACCAAGAAGGAAAACAGCAGATTTCAGGGCAGGAATATGGATCATGGTTTTTGTTGTTGTTGTTGTTTTTTAAGATTTATTTATTTATTATGTATACAGCATGTATGACTGCAGGCCAGAAGAGGGCACTAGATCTCATTACAGATGGTTGTGAGTCACCATGTGGATGCTGGGAATTGAACTCAGGATCTCTGGAAGGGCAGCCAGTGCTCTTAACCTCTGAGCCATCTCTCCAGCCCTGGATCATGGTTTTAAATGTCATAAGCTAGTAAGGGTCCATGGTGGTGAGCAGAGCCCCTAGGCCTCAGATATCAGCATTGGGAGATGTGGAATATGGATTGTGGTTGTTGAAAAGTTTTTGCACCCCAACAAGCCTCTCCAGTCTCTCCAGTCTCCTTCCCCAGCGACCATGAACTGCCTGTAGATCTTCAGGGAGGGGTCAGGCCTTGTGAGCCTCTCCCCATCTCATGACAGGATGTTGACAGGCCCAATCATGTGCAACCAAAAGTTTTGATATTTGAAAGTCACCATTCTGCACTGAACCAAGGACACTGAGTGGTTGGAAAGTCTGGCAGGAGCTGACAGAGAGCAGCAGGACAGAGGAGGTGGCTGGGGTGTAGCAGGAATGGAACAATGGCAACAACCTGTGCCCACCCACAGCAGTGGAGGCTGCAACCTGAGACCACCCACAGAGCAGAGGTTACAGGGCAACAATGTTGGCCACATCAGTGCCAGCTAAGGAGGTGACTATCACTGTCCACTGGGAGAAAAAGGAGCCTCCCAGGTTCTGTCTTGGGGAGTCACATGGGTGGAGAGATTATATATAGTCTCCAGACACTGCCAGAGTCACAACCTGTTTTCCGGAGACTTTTGCACTCTCCACACCCTGCTTCCTCCACGCCTGTGTGGTCATGGGTCAACACAAGGTACACTATGTGTCACATCTCCACAGGTCTGTCTTGGCCTAGCTTACGCCATAGTGAAGCAAATGTGTTTTGTTTGACTAAGTCTTTCTGCATTGCTCCTGAGATCAGCCTGTCCTGCTTGTCCTCGCAGTAACCCTGACAACAGGAACTTTAAACATCAATCCCAGTTATTACAGTCCTCCTCCTCTTCCTCCTCTTCCTCCTTTTTGTTTGAGACATGGTCTCTTATAGTCCAAGCTGGCTAAGAACTCACCAAGTAGTAGAGGGCTGCCTTGAACTCTGATCCTCTCCTGTTCACCTCCTATGTGTTTACGGAAGTGTACCACATGCACACTTGCACAGTGCTGTGGGTCAGTGCAGGGTTGCTTGCATGCTAAGGGAGAGCTGATCCAACTGAGCTACTTCTCCAAGCCTAGATCTTCTCGGAGTTGTAAACACTTTATCCAATTCACTGGCTTTCAATTCCAGATTCCTTCTGTCTGTCAAACTGCTGTAGAAAGTCTTTATCTAATAGTTCCCCCCACACACTCCCTGTGCTTAAGACCAAACTCTCTCTTAGGCTTTATACGAGCTAAGAGAGCAAAGTTGCTGCTTTGTCTCCTAGTTCCCGGTCCGATTGATCTTGAGACATGGTCTCTCTATGGAACCCTACCTGTCCTGGAACTTGCTATGTAGACCAGCCTGGCCTGGAACTCACAAGAGATCTGACTGCCTCTACCTTCTGATTGCTGAGATTAAGGAAGGGTGTGTGCCACCAAATGTGGTGGTTCCCAATCTATTTTTGGTTATATTCTCTAATATTTCATAAAGAACGGATTTGGTTCTAGGCTTCCAAGCGTCACCTCTTCAGAGACATTCAACAAACCTTCTGCCATAAGAAAGGGACCTGTTGGGGGCTGGAGAGATGGCTCAGAGGTTAAGAGCATTGGCTGCTCTTCCAGAGGTCCTGAGTTCAATTCCCAGCACCTGCATGGTGGCTCACAACCATCTATAATGAGATCTGGTGCCCTCTTCTGGTATGCAGGCATACATGCAGACAGAACGTTGTAATAAATAAATACATCCCAAGTCTGACTGAACACCAGAGAGCCAACAGCGCTGTCATCTGGCAGAGGCTTGGTGATGGTCTGCGCCCATTGTTTGGTGAGAAACTTTTTCAGGCGCTTTGGTGAAATTCAGGTATCTGCAGCATTACCACCAGTGTCATAGTTTAGCAAAACAGGAAGAAGGTGTCTTGGATCCAGAGTGTTCTCTCTGTATATGATGGAGGGTATACTGTCTAGTTTTATGTCAGCTTGACACAAGCTAAAGTCACCAGAGGGAGGAACCTTCAATTGAGAAAATGCCTCCATAACACTGGGCTGTGGGCAAGCCCGTAGGGCATTTTCTCAATTAGTGATCAATGGAGGAGGCCCAGCCCATGGTGGGTGGGGCCATCCCTGGGCTGGTGGCCTGGGTTCTATAAGAATGCAGGCTGAGCAGGCCAGTGAGCAGTACTCTTCCATGGCCTCTGCATCAGCTCCTGCCTCCAGGTTCCTTCCCTGTTTTGTGTTCCTGTCCTGACTTCATTCAGTGGTGAACAATAATGCTGGAATGTAAGCCAAACAATCCCTTTCCGCCCCAACTTGTTTTTTGGTCATGGTGTTTCCTCACATCAATAGAAACCCTAACTAAGAACATGATGGCTGGTTGGGGATTTAGCTCAGTGGTAGAACACTCGCCTAGTAAGCGCAGGGCCCTGGGTTCGATCCTCAGCTCAAAAAAAAAAAAGTGATGGCTACATTTCTGACTCCACCCCCCACCCCACAATTTGGCAAGTTCATATGGGGATCTTGCTTCAGATGGTCATAAATGTATGTAAGTAGGATTTTCTGTAGGATCTCTTTTCTTCCCCCTGAAAATTAATGTTGATGTATTTCCACTTCTTCCTCTGTGTGATTTTCAAGTTATTGTGTTAATGGCTCTGTATTAGCTTCTATACATTTTTTCAAAGTTATTCATCCAAAACAAAATCCAGGAATTACTTAGAGCTACTATTTGCCTTTTTAGGCCTCTATATGTATTTTTTATATTTCTGGTTGTGAGCCTAGCCTTTAACGGCAGAGGCATCTCTCCAGTCCTATATCTATCTTTTTTAAAAAGACAGGGTCTCATGGAGCCCAGGCTGGCCTTGAACTTGCTATGTAGGCAAGATGATTTTGAATTTCTGATCTTCCTGCCTATATCCCTTCCCTACCTGCTAGTGCTGGGATTACATATGTGTGCCACCACACCTGGTTTTTACAATGTTGGGGGCAAACCCAGGGCTGTGTGCCTATCAGGCAAGCATGCTACCAACTGAGCTATATCCTCAGCCCTTCCTCTGTACGCACCTTGATGACCTTATTTCTTAGAGGCTCTTCTTCCATTTTCCTGCCCTCAGCTCCCGCCTTGCAAAGAAGTCAGTTTGGTCTACAGGGCTGAGCGAAGAGTAAGGTGTAAACTCAATTCAAAGGCAAGCCTGAAGCTGGGGTGGTACCTATGCAGTAATTCTAGTATTTGGGAGGTAGAGGTGGGGAGATCAGGAGTTCAAGGTTTCTTTCTGCTCTATAGTAAGTATGAGGGCAGACCTGGCTGCATGAGGCTCTGTCTTGAAATAGCAGAAATCAAGAATGTAGAAAGGAGACAGAGCTGCACTTGTCAGCTTTTGTCAGCTTGACACAACCAGGGTCATCTAGGGAGAGGGACCTTAACTGAGAAGTTGCCGCCGTCAGATTGTTCTGGGCCTGTCCGTGGGAGCACGTATTGATTCATGACTGATGTGGCAGGCCCAGCACACTGCGGGTGGTGCCACCCCTAGGCAGGGGTTGTATAAGAAAGCAGGGTGAGCAAGCATGAGGAGGAGCAAGTCAGCAAGCAGCTAGTAACCAGAGTCCCTCCAAGGCTTCCTCTTCCAGGTTCCTGCCCTGACTTCCCTCCATGATAGAGTTTGACATGGAAGTGTAAGGTAAAAAACTCTTTCCTTCCCCAGGCTGCTTGTGGTCAGAATGTTTCCTCACAACAACAGAAATCAGACTAAGTCATCAGTGAGCAAATGTGGTGTGAGAGAAGTTGCCTCAGAAATGGCAACCACTAGTGCCAGGGACACCCAGTACTTTAAAGGGAGTAGTACCACTAAGGGAATGAATTGTTAACTTCAGCTTAATTTGAATGAACTTGCATTTAAAATGTCAAAATTAAACAAATTAAGCCAGGTCTGGGGCACATGCCTGTAATCCGAGGCAGGATGGCGTCTGTGAGTTCAAGGCTATGTTGGTAGGTTTCAGGCTATCTTGTGTAATTGTGGTCCTGCCTCTTAAACAAACACATTTGAACAAATTTAAGCTCATTTCCCCCACTGTCAGAGCTGTACTGTTTTGACAGGACTACCTTTTATCTGGACTGGTGCAGTATGTCAGCAGTTATTCTGACATCTTGCTGTGTATTGTGAGTAGATGTGTCAAGTCATGTACACATTGCCAGTCTAGTTGGTGTCTGTCATCAAGATGGCTTAAATGTGATGGTTAATATGGTGATAGAGTTATTCAAATGTTTTCTGCAGACAGAACATGCCCCCACTGTATCCTGTATGAATTGGTATTTCAAATCATGTATATGTGTGTGTGTGTATGTGGGTATGTGCACATGAGTGTGGATGCCCTTGCAGGACAGAGGTATAGGACATCCTGGAGCTGGAGTTACAGGCAGCTGTGAGCTGCTTGACATGGATGCTGGGAACAGAACTTGGGTCCTATATCAGGGAAGCAAGTGCTTGTAACCACTGAGCTTTCTCTCCAGACCATAAATTTGTATTTACATGGAAGCATTCCAGCTGGGAACAGAATGTGGCCAGCTGCTTAATGTTCCTGCTGCCCCACCTTGGGCTGCACTAGCCACCATGCCTACCCCAAGAGGGGGTGTGCTCTCAAACCATGACCCCAAACAAGCCCTTTCTCAAAGTTAGCTTTGTTAGCTATTTTGACTCAGCAAGGAGAAAAGTAACTAATACTGTCCCTAAAGTATCAGCGACTTAACCTTCCTAATTCTCCCTAAGGGGCGTGTTTAACTCCCACCTCACAGCTGAAGTAGAGATTGGTGCATAATGGTAACTCATCAAGACTCTAGGAGCTGGATGGACTTCAGGAACATATGCCCAACTGCAGGGGCTACTTTTTGGGAAAGTCTGTCCTGGGTTAGAGCAGCCAGACGTGACAGGGAGCAGGCTGAGCAGGAAGGCAGCTAGGCATAGTCCTGCAGAGAAATGTCAGTGGTAGCAGACAGGGTTGTGGTACTGGCCTTTTCTAGGTACTGAACATGTCACAAGTGTAAGCAGCTCTCTAACACCAGGGACCCTGGGGGTGGTGTGGGTGGGTGACCTTGACACTGTGTGACCACAGTGGTCACACAACTAGACAAAAGCCAAGAAGAGTTCTGATGAGCGGGGTTGGGATTTAGCTCAGTGGTAGAGCGCTTAGCGTAAGGCCCGGGGTGCCTCAGCTCCAAAAAAAAAAAACCCATCAGAATCGAACTTCTGCCCTCCGGGGCTCTCCCATTGTGCTGTAAGCCTGTATTTAAGACCTTCTCCCTCCTTCAATAAACGGCATTCAGCATTCAAAAAAGAAGAAGAGGGGGTCAAGATCACGATGGGGAAACCCACAGAGACAGCTGACCAGTGCTAGTTGGAGCTCACTGACTCTGGACTGACAGCTAGGGAACCTGCACGGGACTGAACTAGGCCTGCTGAATGTGGGTGACAGTTGTGTGGCTTGATCTGTTTGTGGGGTCCCTGGCAGCAGGGCCAGGACTTATCCCAGGTGCATGAACTGACTTTTTGGAACCCATTCTCTGCGGTGGGATACCTTGCTCAGCCTTGATACAATGGGGAGGGGCTAGGCTCTCCTTCAACTTGGTATGCCAGACTTTGTTGACTGCCATGGGAGGCCTTACCCACTCTGAGGAGTGGATGGGGGTAGAGTGGGAGGGAGGTGAGGAGGCAGGAGAAGGGGAGGGAGGGGGAACTGGGGTTGGTATGTAAAATGAAAAAAAAATTCCTTTAAATAAATATATTTTTTTAAAAAGTAAAAAAATAGGAGCCAATAATAAAACTGTTCATGTGAGCCTCATAGAAAAAACTCTGTTAAAGTATAAATAAAGATAGCTCAAGCTATTTGGAGCCACTTTAAAAAAAAACAAAAAAGAGTTCTGATGAAGACCACTGGGCTCTACTTGTGACACTTGAAAGGCTGGACAGTTTTTTTCTGTTTTGAAGAGCTGGGCATTGAGCCCAAGGCTGATGCTCTACCACGCCCAGCTGCAGCCCCAGCCGTGGCCACACAGTCCTGCTCCGAGCTCTGCTGCTCCTGCCCTTGGATACTGTCCAGCAGAGCTGTGACGTCTCCTGCTTTCTGGAGTGGTCAGAGCTTTTGTTTTTGAGGAAATGTGCAGGAACAGTTGGATAGCCCTGCCCTGCTTTTCTCTGCCATGTTCTCAGGGGGTTGGGTGTGTATTTCATAGTTCTGCAGAGCTGGGACAGTGTCACATGACCATGAGGGTGGGTGGGTCTGGCACTCATGTTCCTCCTCTCTTGCCACACTCCTGTGCCCTTGAGAAAGGGACTGTGGTTGCACCCGCCCTTCAGAGCAACAGTCCAGTGGACCCAGAGAATCCTGATGAATCACCCATGCTCCTCAGTGGGCACAAAGGTTTGAAAGATGAATGTCTTGAATTCACCTTGTCAGCAGCTAAAGCTTCTTAGGGCTGTGCTAGGCTTATATGGGTAAGAAATACTTCATATAGAAAGCTGGGCAGGAAGTGAACTGGACAAGCATTCACTTGTCCAGGGGACAAGTACACAGACAGCTCTGACAACATTCCTGTCCTGCTGTTGATGGTCTCAGCCCATTTGGCTGTGCTAACCAAGGTTTCCTGACCTGGGATAGCTATGTCCTAGCCCATATGGGGGACTGTCAGACCTGGCGCTTGGCCTGTCACCAGGGAGTTGTGTTCAGCTGATTTGGCTCCCATGAACTTCAGTCAGGGCCTCAGGGTGTCACACAGTTGGCAGAGTACTTGCCTAGTGTGATGGTCAGTCTTAAATGTCAACTTGCCACAACCTGGAACTATCTAGGAAGAGAGAGATTTTCAGTAGAGAAATTATTTAGATCAGGTTGGCCTGTGGGTATGCCTATGGGAGGGATCGCCTCGATCACTGATATCAGAGGACATCATTCTCAGTCGTGGGGTTCTGAATACAACAAGATGAAAGAAAGCTAGCCAAGTGAGCAGGTGGCATGGGGCATTCATTTCTCTCTGTTCCTGACTGTGATGTGATGTTAAATTGTTGCTTTACCCTTCCCTCAGTGATGGACTCTGACCTGGAATTGTGAGCTAGATAAGCCCTTTCTCCGCCTATGTTGCTTTTCACAGCAAGAAAAATGGTACTAGAACCCTGGGCTCAATCGCTAGCACCGAGTGCATTGAGCATGGTGGTGTGCCCCTGTAACACCAGCACTCAGGAAGTAGAGACAGGAGCATTGGAAATTCAAGGCCATCCCCAGCTACGTAGGCAGTTTGAGACTCCTAGGATATATGAGCTATGTTATCCTGTCTCAACACCTCCAGAGAAAACTCACCCTCAGTTTGAATATCTATCACAGACTGTAATTAGCGCTACTGTCCCCCAGGGTTAGGGATGAGCAAAGATGTAGCTCAGACCACATCTATTCATTATACTTGAGGTTCTAACTAGAGTGGTAGTTAAAGAAAAAGAAATAAAAGGAACACACATCAAAAAGAAAGAAATAGCTGGACATGGCGGCTCATATCTACAATGTCATCACTTGGTGGGATTGGAGGTTCAAGGCCTGGTGTGCTACATGACTTTTTCTCAAAAAGTGAACAACTAAACAAACCAAACATCAAAAGGTAGCTTTGTAATTTAAACCATCACAAAAGACACCTAAGCCACCAGAGAACACATGTGCCAGAGAACATTGTTGCCACCAGAGGCTAAGACCCAAAGCAGGAGGCAGCATCCCGTTATCTGCTGAGCTATAGCGGCAAGTGCTGAGGATGCTAAGTTTTGCAAAGTTTGTGAAGCCACAGAAATCCTTCTTATACCTTGCTTGTGGGAATTTAAAACAGTATACACTAAAACTTTAGGCAATTGTTTCATTTGATTTTCTTCTGAGATAGCACCCCACTTCCTTCACAAGGGACTGACCTAAGAAACTCAAACTGCCTGCACAGGAGAGTGCATAAATGGACGGTGATGAGGTAATAAAAAGGACCATGCATTAATTACTTTTCTCATCGAGGTGACTAAGTACCTACAAAGAAGCAATGCAAGAGACAAAGGGTTAATTTTGGCTCATAGTTTGATGCAATACAGTCTACCACAGATGGGGGGCAGGGTGGCAGGATTGTAAGGCTGCTGGTCACATGTTCACAGCCAGGCAGCAAGGAGAAAGGATGTGGTGTCCAGCTGGCTTCCCTTTTTCTTCCCCTTCTTTTTGTTCAGTCTGTGATCCAAGTCCAAGGTGTGTCTCCTAGGTGGTTCCAAATCCAATCAAGTCAGCAATAAAGATTAACCATCGTAGACAAACTATGGATACACTTCAACACTGATGAAACTGAAAACTGTATTGATTGGAAGAAACAAGTGTGTGAACACATGTCAATAGTTCCAGTCTTAAGACATTCAAGAGCAGGGTGGTGGTGGAAGCGGCACACGCCTTTAATCCCAGCACTCGGGAGGCAGAGCCAGGCAGATTTCAGGTGAGTTGGAGGCCAGCCTGGTCTACAGAGTGAATTCCAGGACAGGCACCAAAGCTACACAGAGAAACTCTATCTTGAAAAGAAAGAGAGAGAGAGAGAGAGAGAGAGAGAGAGAGAGAGAGAGAAGAAAGAAAGGAAGAAAGGAAGAAAGAAAGGAAGGAAGGAAGAAAGGAAGAAAGGAAGAAAGAAAGAAAGAAAGAAAAAAGACGTTCAAGAACAGACAAATGAAATCTGTGGCTCATGGAGGGCTGAGGGGCAATGTGGGAGACTCAGGCAGGAAAATCGCCATAAGTTTAAGGCCAGCCTTGGCTACATAGTGAGTTCCAGGGCAATCTGGGCTACACAATAAGATTCCATCTTAAATTTTAAAAAATCCATGGATCTAGAAAGGCAGTGGAAATCAGTGGGTAGAGCGCTTGACCAGCAAGAGGAAGTCCCTGGGTTTCATCTCTAGTGCCACATAAACAGGCATAGTGATGTATTGAGGACTTAGGGGGTCCAGCCCCTCGACAGTCCCCTCCCAGGGTGCAGATAATTATTCTTTGATGATAGGAAATGAATCTATGTACATGGAACTCCTTAGTCCGTACACTTTATTATTCTGAGTCAGTTTTCTCTCTACAAGCTTCTATTCTCTTTTAGCTCCTTTCTTGCCTGATTTCTCTCTGTATTCATCTACTTCTCCCTCTAAGTTCTATCTTAACTATCTTGTCTTAATTCTGCCTCAACTAGGTCCTTCTCATCTCATTCTAACCCAGCTAGTACTTCCCCATCTGGCTCTTCCTCCTCTTCCATCTCGTCCACACGTTCTCTCTGGCCACAATCCTCCTTGTCCCCTCCGTCTCTGTCTCTAAGTTCTCTCCGTTGTATATGTACCTCCTAACTCTCTCCAAGTCTCTCTGGAGTCCAGTTATAAACCCAAGCAATAGCAGTCCCCTGGCCGAGCAAGGTCACCAGGCTTGAATTCTATGGGGTCATAAAGGTAGTGACCACCAGGCTTTCTTTTACAATCCAAAATGGGAATGGTAAAAGAGGAGGTCAGCTGAGTGCTAATGACAGGTTAGTATATGAAAAGGGGATTTGCGTGCTCAGTCTACATTCCTAGAAGTGGTTAGGTGTAGCTAGAGATTTTCTCTCCAGCTCCTGCCGAGCCCTGGCAGTCCCACAACCCACTTATAAAATAAACACACAGACTTTTATATTATTTAAACTGTTTGGCCTAATGGCTCAGGCTTCTAGCTATCTAGTTCTTATATCTTAAATTAACCCATTTCTATAAATCTATACCTTGCCACATGGCTCCTGGCTTACCAGTATTTTACATGTTGGTACTCATGGTGGCGACTGGCAGCGTCTCCTGAATCAGCCTTCCTGTTCCCAGAATTCTCTCCTCTGCTTGTCCCACCTATACTTCCTGTGTAGCTACTGGCGGATCAGCATTTTATTTATACAGAGCAATATCCACAGCAGTTAGGTAAGAAGTTAGGGGGTCTATAAATTTAGTAAGGCTGTAAGAAAAGGAGGGTCCGAGCTAAATTGTGTAAAACTATTACTTAAGGTCCACTTGATCTAGGCAGTGTCTCCTTGTGGAATTTACCTTAAATCAGGAGACTAGCATGTGGACTGTTATTTCTGTTAGTCCTTGAAAGTGGCTAAGGGAGATATCTGATTCCAGTGCTAAAAGGGGAGAAACGGATGGGCTGGGGGGAAGGAAGCCTTTCCTGAGGCTGTTCTTCAAATACCTTGAATGTGTATGTCCAGAGAGTGATCAGTCCACACTTATTAGCACTTCTTAGGGAAAAATCAATTGGGAAAACGGATAGAGATTACATGTCCACACAGTTGGGCTTGCCCGGCAGACCGCCTAACTATTTCCAGTTCAGAATAGCCATCTCCAGGTCAGACATCTCCCGGGACCGGGACTCTGTGGCCTTATGTGGTTGCATAAAGTGCGCATGCAGCCATGTAATCTATGTGCATGCGTGGAGTACCCACAGGAGTTCCTGTACGCATGCGCGGTCCAACCTTTAAAAAGCCGGTGCCATCTTGCATGAGTCTCTCTCTCCCCCCATGTATGTTTCACACAGGTCTGTCACCTCTATCCTCTTTAATAAAACTCTTCTGTGGTCTTGTCGTGTTCGGGACGTGTTCCTAGCGCCGCTTAAATACTAACAAAAACTATGAAGGCACACATGATTTTCGTAACAGAAGACAGCTGATATATAACAAGCCAAGTAACACCAAAAGCTCCTTGGAATTTGGTTTCCTCTGAAGGAATTCCTTGTTCCCTTCAGGTAGTGGCTTTGCCATAACCAGCTGAGTTCTTACAATATTTTCCTGCGGCCGGTAGCAGAGGTGCACACCTATAGTCCCAGAACTCAAGAGGAGGAAGCAGAAGGATCAAAGATTCAAGGCCAGTCTGGACTGCATAAAACCAATTGGAAATAAAAAAACAAACAAACAATCCATGGAGGTGTACACTTAAAGACTCTACCCTAGATCAGGGAGATGGCTCATATACCATTATCACTTGATAGACTTGATAGCTCTATCAAACCTAGTGGCTTGAGTTCAATTTCCTGGTACCCACATGGTGGGAGGAGAGAACCAACCACCACAAAATATCCCTTCACATGTATGTGCTGTGGCATGCACACACATCGACATAATAAATAAATAAATAAATAAATAAATAAATAAATAAATAAATGTAATATAAAAACGTGTGCTTTGATGCCAGATAAACCTTATTTCATTATAGTATCATCAGGATTAAAGTAAGCTACAATTTATACATTATTACAGAACATTGATATTAATATTAAATAATGTTTTTTTCTCAGTTGGAGCTTTATGAGGACTTAGTTAAAACTGATCTAGTTGTATTTATCTATTTGTTTATTTTTGAGACAGGGTTTCATGATATAGCTCTGACTGGCCTGGAACTTGCTGTGTTACCAGGCTGGCCTCAAACTCCCAGAGATCCACCTGCTTCTGCCTCTTCAGTGCTGGTACCAAAGGCGTGCCACTGTGCCTGACCCTGGTTGTGTGCAGGACATCATAAAATTGTCAGTAACGCAGGAAAATCCCTGTCACTTACTTTGGAGCCAGGGTGGCATGGCTCCAGTTGGATTTCATCCTCACTTTTGATTCTAAGCTCTTGGTTAGAATCTTCGTATGTAAAAAAATAATCCCAACACTTGAGAGGTGGAGGCATCTCTGTGAGCCTGAGGCCAGCCTGGTCTATGTAGAGTTCCAGGATGACCAGGGCTATGTAGAGAAGACCCTGTCTCAATAAAATAAAATAAAGTTAAAACTTTAAAACTTACAGTTGGGAAAGGTTGAGCAAAGTTTTATAGTATTTTTTGATGTGACATTTTTTTTTTTTTTTTTTTTTTTAATGTGGAGCTGAGAGGATTGAACCCAGGGCCTTGCGATTGCTAGGCAAGCGCTCTACCACTGAGCTAAATCCCCAACCCCTGAAATTCTTATTTAGGAAGAAATTGAGATGGCCTTTGAGGGAAAATACATTTGATTATTTAATAAGATACTGAGGATGCATCTCAGTGTGTCAGCCAGGGCCTGCAATCCCTGTCACTCTCAGCTGGCTTGGTCCTGACAGCAGAGGAAAACTGAGCAGAGAAAACAATGGTCTTGTGTCTCCTCCTCCTCCTCCTCCTCTTCTTCTTCCTTTTCCTCTCCTCCTCCTCCTCCTTTGGTTTTGTCGAGACAGGGTCTCATTGTGTAGCCCTGGCTGTCCTGGAACTCACTCTGGACCAGGCTGGTCTCAAACTCAGATCCACCTGCCTCTGCCTCCTGAGTGCTAGGATTAAAGGCAAGCACCACCACTGCCTGGCTACCTTTCTTCTTTATTCCAATGTTTCCTTAATAATTCCTGCTTGGAAAGCCTATTTTAGGCTGGAAAGGTGGCTAGAAACTCAAGCGTCTGCTCTTGCAGGAAACTCGAATTCTGTTCTCAGCACTTGAGTCACTTTCTGTGACTTCAGTTCCAGGACATCTACTGACCCTTCTGGCCCATGTAAGTACTGCACTACCGTGTGCACACATACCCATACACACAACTTAAAAATAAATTAATAGTACCTTTAGGTGGCTATTTAGTGAGCAAATTTTTATATTTGGAGTATCAATAGTAGAAGAGCTCTGCTCCTAAAGATCTGAATGCAAGTTGAGAATGGAGAAAACCCAGAGGATTGGTTGGCTCAGTTTATTAATCAAGATACTAAGCACCTATCATGTGCAAGCATCCTGCTGATGCTAGAATAAAGCATCGAATAAAAGACATACTGTCAGCTGGGTGGTGGTGGCGCACGCCTGTAATCCCTGCACTAGGAGGCAGAGGCAGGTGGATCTCCATGAGTTCAAGGCCAGCCTGGTCTACAGAGCTAGTCCAGGACAGGCTCCAAAGCTACAGAGAAACCCTGTCTTGTAAAACCAAAACAAAAAACAAACAAACAAACAAAAGACATACTGTCCCTGCCCATATACAAGTTAGAGTTTATCCAGAAAATAACTTGAATTCTTATCAATTTTGAGGAATAGTCTAACTCTTGTCCAGGTTGTCCTGGACTTCATTATGTAACCGAGGTGGCCTTTGAGGCAACAGCTGTCTTCTACTCAAGCTTATCAAGTCCTGCTCACAGGCTTAGAGCCACACCTTGCTTAATAACTAAAAAAAAAAAAAAAAACCCGTCAGCAATAAAATGTGCAGATGTTACAAGGGAGACTGTGATGTGATTCTGCCCTCAAAAAGAGGCTCAAAGGTAGATGGAACTCTCCATGTGACTGACAAACTTAGGATCTCTGGTAGACTTTCAGTGGGTCAAAGGCAGCCAATACCACCACCCCACCACTCAGCCTCTGCTGAGCCCACAATACAGCATCCTATTTCTAGAGTGAAGAGCGGGCCCCTCACCCTTAGAGTAAAGCTGCTTAAGTTTGCTGCTGACCCGCTGAAAATGGAAGAAGACAGACGAGTTAGACTACAAAAGTCAGGTTTTTTTTTCTAGAGCACTGATACAGCTTAGCCCATCTCTTCTAAGAGAAAAGGCTAAAGGAAAGAACTTTGTTTTCCTAGATCTATTCATCCTGTTTATAAAACAAAGAACAGAAAGGCAAAACAAAACAAAAATACAAGAAAAATACCCACTAAAATAGATCAAGACAGTTTTTTTGTTTGTTTTTAAAGTATGGGAGACAGAGGAAGGTGGATCTCTGAGTTCCAGGCCAGCCTGATGTACAGAGAGAGTACAGGACAGCCAGGAATACACAGAGAAATCTTGTCTTGAAAAGCCAAAAAAAAAAAAAAAAGTATGTTTATTTAGCTTCATGCCTGTGTGCATGCAAGTGCAGTGCCTGTGGTGGCCAGAAGGCGTTGGACCCCCACCCCCGGAATTGGGGTTACAGGGGGCTGTGAGCCGCCTATGGATGCTGGGAACAGAAGCCCAACCCTCTGCAAGAGCAGCAACTGCTTAGCAGTCTCTCCCGCTCCCAATCATTTCAAATACAAGAACTAACATAGTTCTAACCTCTTTAAAACAAAGTCTCACTGAGTAGGCCAGGCTGACCTGGAGTCACAGGGATCCTCCTGCCTCAGCCTTTCCCGGCTGGGTTAAAGGCGTTAGCTACTACCTGCAGCTCTAGTTCTGATCTTTAAAACAATAAAAATGAACTGGACAAGGGGTCTAGTCTACATGGTTTTTAAAAAATGTTCACCTCTTTCTTTCTTGACCAAAACAAAAAGTGAAAATAACCAGAGTTACTGGTTTTTTTTTAATTCCGCAGTTGTAGACTGGAAAGTTGTGCCCTTTCTTTCACAGTGAAGGACTTGGAGGCCGCAGGCCGGGCAGGGCCTCTTCCAGGCCTGCGGGCGGACCCGCAGGCTGCACTTCTGTTTTCAAGGCTTCCAAAGAGCCGGCCTCCAAGAAGTCCGAACTTTGAGGAAACGCCAGGCGGACGGACGAGCTGGGCCCCGGAAGTCACGCACCGAAGGGCCACGGAAATCCCCGCCGGGTTGCCGCGGCGGGTGAGGCGGAAGTGCGCGTGGTTTTCACCCCGGAGTTCCCCGGATCTCCGGAAAGCACCGCAGGCGGCGAGCGCGGGCGCCGGGGCGGGCCGGGCCGGGGCGGGCCGGGGCGGGCCGGGGCGGGCCGGGCCCGGGCGACTTAACGGCGTCCTGACCCGCAGCCGCACCCACAGGCCAGGCGCGGCGGCCACCCGGGGATCGGCCGTCCTTGCTGGCGCGTGGGCCTGGGGAGCGGGCTGCGGTGAGTACGCGCGTGAGAGCGGGTGAGGGTCCCCGAGGGGGCCCCGGGGGAGGCCTGCAGAACCGGCTGCTGCGCACCTCGGGCCCTGCCGGACGGCGACTTGCAGTTGGCCCCACTGACCCCGGCTGCCCGTCCTTGCGCCTGCCCGGAGCTCAAGGTCTGTCTCCTTTCTGGGTGAGGCCGTGGAATTTTAATTCGACTGCTTGGGGCATGGGGGACTTGATACAGCGAGAACAGGAGCAGCTTGGGGAAGCTCAGAGGCGGGGTGGTTGCTTTAGTGATCAGCTTGGAAAAACATTAGGGCTCTTCCTTTTTGGGAAGTGATGTACTTTGGAGACTGGCCTCACACTGGAGCTGAGACAGGCTTTGAACTCTGGAAAATCCTCCAGCCTTAACCCCTTGAGTGCTGGCCTTACAGGTCTGAGTCGCTGCACCCAGTTTCTCAATAGCGCTTTTAATCTAGTCAGTAAATGGCTGTAGTCATTTCTCTGTCTACCACATGCCAAGTTCCACCCTGAACATTTAGATGTATATTTTACATTTAATCATCAATTGTAAGAAGTGGGCGCCGTTATTATTTCCATTCTGCACCAAGAACACTGAGACACGCATGGTTTTCCTGGGCCTCACTGTGTATCCCTGGCTGGCCTGGAACTGTGTAAGTAGAACAGGCTTTGGACTCAATGAACATTGAGATCTACCTGCCTCTGCCTCTGGAGTGCTGGCATTAAAGGTGTGTCTGGCCACGTGGTGGTTTCCCTTGTAAAAAGGGACTGACACCCTTGAAACCCTTTGGTGTTTGATTCTAGAGCCTGGAAGTAAACTGCCAAGTTAGCAGCCACGGGAAATGCCCTTAGTAAATGAAGGTGCTATGGCCATGGTGGGCTCTGTCAGCTGTGCAAAGAAATTCTTTAACAAGAAGTTTTGTTGGTATTAGTAGCACAGGCCTGTAATCATAGCACTTGGGAGTTCAAAGCCAGCCTGGGGTATATATGTCTCATACAACAGCAGCAAGGCTCAATGCCTTTGCTAGGTCTTGTGGCTGTGGCTGCTACAGGAATGAAAGCATAGTTCTGTTCTGAAGGAGATATAGTCCAAGGCAGAGGGAAAAAGACACATTTACTCGGCAGTATCAGAGAGGTGATCAGGCTGACCACCCCAGAGGGTGAGGATACCCAGCAGCCCTCAAGGTCTACTAGAAATGGTAGAGGAAGCAGAGAGACAGGAGCACCAAGCACATCTGTGAGGAACCACTGTAAAGGAAAGGGGACTCCTACACACTGAAGTGGACAGGGCCCGGGATCAGGACATGTTGAAGAGGAAGGAGGCCCCAGTGGTAGATGCCAATGCTTCCTGTGGATATGATGTTATGGATATGGAGAGTGTTTGAAGGGCTGTTGGTACACGGACTAACTGTGGTTGTGTGGAGATGTGATTCATAAACAAATGTTCTGCCGGCTTGGTTGTGGAGGGAGAGCCTGCCCCAGGAGAGGCTGTGTTCATTTGGAAGCTGACAGGGACTGAGCATGAGTACTGTGTGGTAGGCCTAGGGTTGTGCAGGGTTTGAGGAGAAGTGGAGAGGAGTCTGGTCAAAGCTGTGGGAGTGGATAGGTCCATGAAGGGGCAGTTGTTTCTCTGAGGTGGCCAATAGGTTTGTGAACACAGACAGGCAGAGGGCTGCACCTCTTTTTCTGAAGAACAAAGCTAATCGAGTGAATATGAGAAAGTGAAATTGGAGGAGGGGACCGAGATATTTCTATAAATGCTGGTCAGCATGTGAAGAGAACAAACCCTCTGTTGCTGGAAAGGGAAGCTAGTCTAGTGTCTATGGAAATCAGTGCAACATATCAGAAAACCAAAAACATGACTACCATGACCCAGCTCGCCTCCTCCTTGATAGGCATGTGGAGGAGTATAAGACAGCTTGGGAGAGATTCCTGAGTACCCCATGTTGTAGTCATTGCACTGTTGCTGTGAGGGGACATGACCAAGACAACTTATGAAAGAAAGCTTTTAACGAGGGCTTGCTTACAGGGCCAGAGGCTCAGTCCATGCTTATCCTGACAGGAGAGTGACATCCGGATGCACAGGCAGCAGGCAGGGAGAAAACCTGGGCCTGGTGTGAGCTTTTGAAACTTCAAAGCCCACCCGCAGTAACACACTTCCGCCAACAAGGACACACTTCCTAATCTTTCCTAACAGTCCATCAGCTGGAGACTAGGCATTCAGATCTAGGAGCTTATGGGGGCCATTGTCATTCAAACCACCACACCCTGTTTATTGCACTATTCACAAATGGAACAAATTGAATGCCGGTTAACAGATAAGTGGATTAAAAAAAAGTGTGTGTGTGTGGACACTGGAGCAATATTCAGTTGTAAAGAGAATTAAAGGTATCATCTGAAGAAATAGGTGGAACAGAAAATTGTGTTAAGCAAAAGAAGGTAGAGGTTTAAAGACAAGTGTGCCTTCATTTCTCTGAAGAGGAACTGTTACTAAAAAAAGATGGAGAGGTAGGAAGGGCAACAGAGGGCTGAAGAAAGGACCAAGGCACAGTATATGCAAATGTGTAAATGTCACATCAGATCCATTAATTTGTTTAATCAACATGCATTAGTGATTCTTTTTTAAGATCTACTTATGTATATGAATGCTTTATTTGCATGTACAACTTTATGCCAGAAGAGGGCACCAGATCCCATTATAGATGGTCATGAGCCACCATGTGGTTGCTGGGAATTGAACTCAGGACCTCTGGAAGAGCAGCTAGTGCTCTTAACCTCTGAGCCATCTCTCCAGCCCCTGCATTAGAAATTCTAATAAAAACAATTAGAAGCTGAGTTGGTGACTCATGCCTATAACTTCAGAACTCAGGAGGTTCAGGCAGCATGTTACTGTGAGTTTGCGGCCAGCCTGGGCTACAGACTGAGTACCAGGCCAGCCCGAGCTGTAGCGTGAGTATTTGTCTCAAGAAACAAAACAAAACAAAAGGCACACGAAGAATAAGGTATTGTGATTTGTGACACATTACTGCAAAGAGCGTGGAGATGCTGGCCCAGTGGTTAAGAGTCCCCGCTGGCTGCTCTTACAGTCGGGAATTAAAAGGGATTTCCCTCTAGTTTTGTAATTGTACTGCTGTTATGTAAGATGTTAATTTTGGGAAGCTGAGTGCAAAGTGTGTGTGAACTCTGAAAGTTTTTTTAAAGTATAAATTAATTTCTAGGCATATACACATATATATTTCTATATATGTATCTCCATGAGTTCTGTCTGTAACTCATGAGTTCTGTGTGAGATTTCTTGGCTGAGAATGCCCAGTGCAGCATTGTTTTCTCAGTGTTGGGGACTGGGGCAGGGGCCTTGAGTGTGCTATCCACGTGCCCTACCACTGAGCCACACCTCCAGCCCAAATTAGCATAGCTTCTTGCTACATACCAGTCTCCATCTGGGAGAAAACATGTTAAGGAAAAGCTCATGGTGGCGCCTGCTTGTCATCTTAGCGTTCGGGAAACCGACAGGAAGATTATGAATTTGAGGCGGTCTTAGACTACGTAGGTAGGGAAATCCCAGGCTCCAGAAAGAGGGAGTGGGGGAGAAAGGAGAGAAAAAGACCTTGTGTTATACCATGAGTTATTTGACCTTAATTTCTCTATTTTAAACAGGTTGACAAAGGACACAAACCTTCTACCACTTGTAGCTTTTTTCTCAGTTTCTTCTGTAAACCAAAACATCTCAAAATGGAGGCCTAAACCCTTAAAAGGGACATAGCCTAACCTTGGGAGGTAGTTTTGTGCATGGACAGACAAATTAATTTCTAAGTGGACTTTAGGGACTGTTGTCCAGAGATGCTTATTTGAAGCATGTGGTCTAATTCTCTGAGGTTGCTTATTATGATTTGGTTGTGAATTTGATTGCCGGAGGGGAAGGAGTTCTGTGCCGGGCACAGTGTTGAAGTTGCCTGGCAATCTCCCACTGGCTGGCATTTAAAAAAAGTGCCCCTGTTCAAGAAAGATCCAAACACAGTGCCGGTTATCCAGAGGAAATGAGTAATCAGGCTTACTTGGGAGTAGAGGAGTGTGTTCATGAGGTCGCTGACATGCTGAGAGATTGCGACAATGGCAGAGAAGAAACAGGAAGAAAATGTTCTGGGACACACAGCAAGTTTAGAGGAAGTGAGACAGACATGACCTGAGAGCTGAGAAACTGTCCACCACAAGGCCGTTGGCATTTTAAAGCTCTGCTCTGCAGTCTTTTAAATAGACTGCGGCATGGAAACGGCAGCATTACTCTGATAAACAAACCAGTTTATTCAGAAGGAAAATGTCCCAGAAGGACCAAATTTTCATAACCCTGTGGAGGGGCAGTGAGCTCAGACACAAAGATTCTCCTGAAGGAGACTCCTGGTGACAACCATGGAGATGGTGAATTGGTGTCCTTGGCAGAGAACCTGCCGTATCTGTGAACCGCAGGAAGCCGCACCAGCCAGTAACGTCAAACCCCTGTGCCTTGACATAAGACGGATTTGCTAATGGCTGGTAAATCTTATGTGAGAAAGTCTCAATTTGAAGGTCTCTGCTGTTCAGATGGTAATAGAATTTCTTTTTGTCTTGATAAATATCTGCTCAGGGAACACTCTCTGTGAGATAATTTCTGACCAAAACTAAAGATTTGAGTCACAAGCCTGTAGTGGTGGTACACATCTTTAACCCCAGCACTCAGGAGGCAGAGGCAGAGGCAGGCCAATCTCTGAGTTTGAGGCCAGCCTGGTCTGCAGAATGTTATGATATCAGAATATTAACACAGAGTAGTTGTAAGACAGCCAGGGTTACACAAGAAACTTTGTCTCAGAGAGAGAGAGAGAGAGAGAGAGAGAGAGAGAGAGAGAGAGAGAGAGAGAGATACAGACAAAGAAAGAAAACACAAAGTTTGAGACCTGTTGTGTGAGTCTGTGGGGAAGGCATCCGTGGGAAGGCATCCGTGGGAAGGCATCCGTGGGAAGGCACCAGGCTTTGTGAGCAGAGGCCCTGGGCTTGATTCCCAGGCTGCGCAGATGAGCAGAAAGGTGTTTTGAGTAGAGGATCAGTGAGTAAGTCTGATCCTGGTCCTTTGAAAGGAAACAAAAACAAAGCAAAAGTCCTGAAGTGTTTATTATTTTAAATTGTATCTGAACCATGTTTCATTCTATATGAATGCATAGTGTCATGAATCAGACTTTTGTGCAGGTTGGATGAACACCACTAGTGCATCGTCCTGGCAAAGAGAAGCAGGCTTGCCCGCAAGATGCCTGGCACAAAGTGCCCAAACACTCTGCTTCCAGAATGGAATTAACTTCTGTCACACATTGGCTCTTAGGTAGAATCTAGTTTTTATTGTGTGCATGAAGATTGTACAGAGGTGTGGTTGTGTGTCATTGTGCCTTAAAATGTATCAGGGTAGGATTTACACTCTCATCCTTACTGAATCCCAAAATACATAGAAGGAAAAAAATGAGTTTGTTCTTATTTTAGGTGTTCAGCCTAGTAGTAAAACTGACCAAAAGCCATGCACAAAACTACCTCCCCAGAGGAAGGCTGGTCCCTTCCCCTCCCCATCGATTCATCATGAACACGGTTCAAGACAGTGTCCTCCTGTCCAAGTTGATGAAGAGTGCCGACACGTTTGAGTTGAAGTACGACTTTTCATGTGAGCTGTACCGCTTGTCTACGTACTCAGCTTTCCCCGCTGGAGTTCCCGTCTCGGAACGCAGTCTGGCTCGTGCTGGCTTTTACTACACGGGCGTCAACGACAAGGTCAAGTGCTTCTGCTGCGGCCTGATGCTGGACAACTGGAAACAAGGGGACAGTCCTGTTGAAAAGCACAGGCAGCTGTACCCCAGCTGCAGCTTTGTCCACACTCTGAATCCAGCCAACAGTCTGGAAGCCAGCCCTCAGCCTTCTCTTCTGTCTGCAGTGCCAAGCACCATGCCTTCATTATTTGCAAGTTTGGAGAACACTGGCTATTTCAGTGGCTCTTACTCAAGCTTTCCCTCAGACCCTGTGAACTTCAGAGCAAATCAATACTGTCCTAGTTTGAGGACAAGCCCCTACCACTTTGCAATGAATACAGAGAAGGCCAGATTACTCACCTATCAAACGTGGCCATTGTCCTTTCTGTCACCGGCTGACCTGGCCAGAGCCGGCTTCTACTATGTAGGACCTGGAGACAGGGTGGCCTGCTTTGCCTGTGGCGGGAAACTGAGCAACTGGGAACCGAAGGATGACGCTATGTCAGAGCACCGGAGACATTTCCCCAGCTGCCCATTCTTAAAAGATCGGAGTCAATCCACTTCGAGATACACTGTCTCTAACGTAAGCATGCAGACACAGGCAGCACGTGGTAGAACATTCTTTAACTGGCCTTCTAGTGCTCTAGTTCCTCCTCAGCAGCTTGCAAGTGCAGGATTTTATTATACAGGTAAGAATCTTAATCTGAGACTCTTACAGATCCATCATGTGTTACATTATACACATGAATGTATAAATTTTATGTTTTCATAAGTTTGATTCAAAATGCATTTTAGGACACAGTGATGACGTCAAGTGCTTCTGCTGTGATGGTGGGCTGAGGTGTTGGGAGTCTGGAGACGACCCCTGGGTGGAGCACGCCAAGTGGTTTCCCAGGTAACTGCTTTGAAATTCTCCTTTGCATCTTCCATGGTTTTCATGAGATACATTAGCTTCCTTTATAGCACCTTTGCCTCCTAAGTACTGCAGATTCTATTTCATTGTTATGTGTGTGGGTGTTTTGCCTGCCTATATATTTGTCTGTGTACCATTTGTGTGCAGTACCTGCAGAGGCCAGAAGAGAGCACTGGATCATCTGTGACTGGAGTTACAGAGCCAACATGTTCTGAGCCAACATGTGAAAGCTGGGAATAAAACCTGTGTCCTCTGGAAGAACAGCCAGTGCTCTTAATTGCTAAGTCATCTCTCTAGCCCTATTACTTCAGATTTTAAACATTATGAAGATTATAAAGAATATTTACCTTATGCTGGGTGGTGGTGGCACACACCATTAATCCCTGCACTTGGAAGGCAGAGCCAGGCAGGTCTCTGTGAGTTCCAGGCCAGCCTGGTCTTCAGAGCAAGATCCAGGGCAGGAACCAAAACTACATAGAGAAACTCTGTCTCAAAACAAAACAAAACAAAACAAAAAACAAAACACACACAAAAAAAGAGAGAATATTTACCTTGAAAAGCCAAAAAAGAAAAAATATTCACATAGATTTTTTTAAGTGCTTTCTATTAATCTAGTTAATTTTTTTATGTACTTTTTTTTTTTGGTTTTCGAGACAGGGTTTCTCTGTAGCTTTGGAGCCTGTCCTGGACTAGTTTTGTAGACCAGGCTGGCCTTGAACTCGCAGAGATCCACCTGCCTCTGCCTTCTAAGTGCTGGGATTACAGGCGTGTGCCACCACCGCCCAGCTTGATTTATTTGTTTTGTGTGTGTGTGTGTGTGGGGGGGGGTGGTGTGGAGGTCAGAGAACAACTTTTGAGGGCTGGTTCTCTCCTTTTTCTACCCTGTGGGATTGAACTCATGTTACCAGACTTGGTGGCAAGCGCCCACTGAGCCATCTTGCCAGCGCCCTCTGCAGCAGTTTGTAAAAACACAAGAAGAATCATGTGTCCGTTTCAGTGCTGCAGTGATTCATGCTGTACTTACACTTAGGAGTGGCTCTCCATTGTCTGGGGATTGGCAAACTCACCCTAGCGGGGCTGTGTTGAGTGTCCTCCTATTTCCCTGAAGTCTGTCGGCATGTTTTCAGCCCACAGAATTGTCACAGACAGGCTCACGCAGTGGAGGCCGTTCTGCCTCCATGTTTGCCTAAAAAAAAATGAACCTTCATAAGGCAAACAGGCACAAGTAGAGTTACTCCTCAGTAGCTTGGCAGAGTTAGTGACTCTGTTGCCTAGATAACCAGAGCTCACACGAGGTGAGCACTTAGACATGAATTTGTCATTACATTTTGTGTCACATTTTAATCATAAAAATGGGCATACTAAATGGGCAACTGTCCATCTGAAGCTGGCCATGAACAAAGTGGTCTTGCTAAGGAGTCTCACAGTGTCATTGTTTACATTTCAGGTGTGAATACTTGATAAGGATCAAAGGGCAAGAGTTTGTTGACCACGTTCAAGCTAGTTACCCTCATCTACTTGAACAGGTAGGAAAGGTCTCTTTTCCCATTTAATTATTGCTTCCCAACAGAGAAACTTTTTATTTATTTTTAAAAATTTAATTATTTAACAAATTATTTTTAAAAATTTATTTGTAAAATAAATCACAGAGTAATATTTTAGTGAAAAGGTGAAAGTTGTTTTAAAACACTCTCTCTCTCTTCTCACAAACCTCAACATCATCATGCCATGAGCCTCCCTTGTGAGAAAAATAGATCTGCAATTATTAGCCACATGAAAGACAGTGTTTGTTGTATTTCTCTTTAAGCGTTTGTCTAATCAACCAGCAATGAATTAAACTCTGAAGCAATTAATAAATTACATTTGAGGGGAAAAGTTTACTCTGTAAATTTTTCTTAAATGATTTGAGAAAGCATTTGTTATCACTCTTTGGAAGAACCAAATAAGAGCTTATTTCATAGTCTGAGGCTTAAAAGCTTGTCAGCCATAGCCAGAGGAAGCACTCAAGTGAAACCTACCCCAGCAGATGACTAGGGTAGTAGAAGCTGTGGCTGCAAGGCCAACCCGATGCTGCTCCTGAATCCAGCCTGTCCTACGTGAAGAGGCTTTGTTAGCTTAGAGCCTCATTATTCAAATCCCTGGTGAGTGTAATGAAATACTGCTTCTGACCGGGCAAAGTGAGTTTGTAGTAGGTTAAATAAGCAGGTCTGTTGGTCATTTTCAGTGCAGTGGTGAGATGCAGTTTACATTCTAACATGTATATTTCTTTTTCCTGTAGCTATTATCTACATCAGACACCCCAGAAGATGAGAATGCAGACTCACCAAGTATGTATAATGATCATAGTGCACATGAGTGAGCCATTTTGTACTAAGATTGAAGGTGAAGATGGGTGTGGTTGTAATCCAGCATTTGGGATGTGGAGGTGGAAGGGTTGCATGTTCAAGGCGCTGTTGAACTACTTGAGACCCTGTCCTAAAAATAAACAGAAAGGACTGAAAGGTTATAATGGTAAATGTACGTTCATGTTTGTTATAGGGTCCTTTGCTGTTGTTCCCTTTGGTGGAGGGAGCCAAGTAGGCGCAGAGTCAAACCACACAGACTCCGGGAGAATATAAAAACAACAAGCTCAGTTTATTGAGGAAGAGGCAAGCTTTATATACCCTCCACCCCACCCTGGGGGGAGGTCTGATGAGTATGCATCTGCTGGTGTGACATGGCTGCCTTTCACTGGTCCAGGTCATCTCCAGATTTCAGCTGCTGTTGCTAAGACCATGAGGCAGACCCAGGTTGGCTCTCAGTATCTTTTTTCACTTGTTTGGGCTGGCTGGCCCTCAAGCCCATTAGGGATGAGTCATCCCACATATCTTTTTTTATTTTTATTTTTTATTTTATTTTAAAGGACATGTTTAGTGGGAGCTAGGGTGCATTGTCCTAACCTTGTTGACCCCACCTCAGGAGAGCTCAGCATGATGGACTGTGCCTGTCTTAGGTTGGCTTGCCAAACAAGCTTGTATCCGTCATTGACTTCCAGCCCTGGAAGAGCATCAATCCTGGAGAGCTCTCTGGGTGATGGGCTTTAGGCAGTAGCCTTCTGTATCTCAATGAGCCATGTATGCATTATCTCTCTAGGAGGACTCTGATCTAGGTATCTGAGAGCCAATAAAACCTGCAGGGTCACCTTTGTGGCCACCTTCTGTTGGTGAACCTGTTGTAGAAGATATTTGAACAAGAAAAGGATTAGTCAAAAATTTTAATCTCAATGACATGGATGGGACCCCAATCATTTTTATTGCACCAATCAAAGTCCTTCTGGTGATGCATTAGTGACCTTGTAGGAGGTGAGGCAATTGTTTAATATCTAGGGTCACATGCCAGTGATGACATGACCTTTACTAATGCCATGGCAGCAGGGCAAGTCATACATTAGCCCTCTGAAGTTCTTCTTTGTCCAAAGTCTCTTGGTCTGTTGCCAGACCCACGTCTCTGGAGGGTACCCATATTGGTGTGGTGGTATTCTGGGGAAAAATGCAGCATATCCTCACCCCAGGGTTAATAGGGGAGCAGAGTGTTGCCACTGAAGAATGATGGGATCCCTTCAATGCACCAAGGGCAGTGGTGTCTCCCAAGGCAAGTACATAAGTGTGTTGTCCAATTTGGTCTTGTGTGTCAGGGTTAACACTTGGTCCTCGGCCAGTGAGCATCTCAAGAGAAATAGCGATGTTGTGCTGTATATTAAAATGAACCTGAGCCTCAGCCTGGTCATCATAGGCAGCTCGCCAACAAAGGAAGACCACAGGCTCCAACACAGCCTTTATCAAATGGTGCCAGTCATAATAAGTCTAAATGCATTGCCCATTGTCGTAGGACTTGTTTAAAATATGGTGAGTCAGGACCTGATTCATTAGAATCCTTACCAATCAAAGATAGGTCTGTAAGAGGGGTAGGTATCCATGGCTGGTTGGCCGCATTGGGACCCACATTAACTGGAAATGCCATGGTGGGCATGTGCAGCACCATAGGTGGAATAGGCCGGGAGGTATGTGGAGCAGCTGTCTCGGCAGTCAGACATCCAGGCAAATCACTCAGGATACTGCAGTGAGGGGGTAGCCACTTGAGGCATGGGAGAGCGAGAGAGAGGGGCTGCTGTTGTAATCATTTCCTCTCTCTTTCCATCGCTTTCCTTTACTTTATGCCTATTCTCATGCCTCTCCTTGCCAGCAGAGGCAGAGGAAATATCAGTCATGGATAGAATGAAGGCAATAGATAAGTTAGTGGTACATTGTTTCTGGCAGTGCTTATTGTGGGCCTCAGTGATCATAGCCAACAAAATGGGCATGATAAACAATTGGAGGGTTACTCCTGAGGCTATTATACTTTTTTTGGCCAGAAACAGAATTTTTATCTACAGATCAGGTTCCCACATGTTCTCTGAAAAGATCTAAGGCTCCATCTCTCCAGGCATCACAATCCATAAGCATATGCATGCAATTACAAACACACACACACACACACACACACACACACACACATACACACACACACACAACTAAAAATAGTCAGACTGCTGTTGTTTCCTGAGGGACCAGCTCTTATATGGAAACGCTTAGCAAGCCTGAACAAAAGTATACACCACCCTACCAATACAGACAGGCTCACAAAGAAGACAAACAGAAAGAAGAAAGTGGGGGTCCCAGCATTTACCTGCTGAAGGGACTGAATTTACACTACGTAGAGGGGCCTATTCACCGAAATATACCGCTCAAGGGGGCTTCTCAACCAGAGCCGCACATGAGTAAAGGGAGACAAACAGACCCTGTTCAAGTACCAAATTTCCTGGGTTTCAGCACCAGATGTAGCAGGGTCCTTTGCTGTTGTTCCCTTTGGGGGTGGGGGCCAAGTAGGCGCAGAGTCAAACCACACAGACTCTGGGAGAATATCAAAACAACAAGCCAGCCGGGCGGTGGTGGCTCACGCCTGTAATCCCAGCACTTGCGAGGCAGAGGCAGGTGGATCTCTGAGTTCCAGGCCAGCTTGGTCTACAGAGCTAGTCCAGAATAGGCTCCAAAGCTACAGAGAAACCCTGTCTCGAAAAACAAACAAAAACAAAAACAAAAACAACAAAGCTCAGTTTATTAAAAAAGAGACAAGCCTCCATCCCACCCTGGGGGGAGGTCTGATGAATATACATCTACTGATATGCCTTTCATTGGTCAGGTCATCTCCAGACCATGTTTCAGCTGTTTTTGCTAAGGCCCTCAGGCAGACCCAGGCTGGCTCTCAGAAAGTACCTTTCTTACTTGTTTGGGCTGGCTGGCCCTCAAGCCCGTTAGGGATGAGTCATCCCACACATGTTGATTTGTAATTTGTAATTAATACACCCTGTTACTGTCTGTCAAACTTCAATGCACAGCAGAGTTGCTTGGATAGCATTTAGAAGACAGTGCACACATCTAGTTTATGCTTCAGACCTCATAGACCAAATCAGTTGTGTCTTGGCTTTCTATGTTTTTGATGGTCCTGTGAACCTACGGCCTCAGGCATGCCAATCATAACCTTTTTCGCTGAGCTCCACCCATAGCCCTGGGCATCTACACTTTATACAAACTCAGCCTTACCCAGTTGTAGGGCCATTGTAGGAACAAATATACTGTGCCTTCAGGTGCTGGCACACTCCTCCTGTCCATAGAGAGGGTGGAACACAGTGTTCCCGTCCTTTCACTGGGGCCCCAAGGCTGAGATTGCCAATGTGATTTGCCTGTTACTTAAACCTAAGACGATGGAGCAAACATTTGAACAGATGCTTGGCTCTGCTTTTTAGTGTTCAAGGCAATACATTTTAATAATTTATTTATTTTTATTTTATGTGTATTGGTGTTTTGCCTGCATGCATGTGTGAGGCTGTCATGTCCCCTGGAACTTGAGTTATAGATAGTTGTGAGCTGCAATTTGGCTTCTGGGAATTGAACCTGGGTCCTCTGGGAAAGCAGCCAGTGCTCTTAACTGCTGAACCATCTCTCCAGCCCCAATGCAATACATTTTTATTGTGGATTTTTGTTGTTGTTCCAAAGAAAGAATAGGAAATAAGCTAAGTACAACTCCTATTATCATGAGTAAACGATTTTAAGGACACAGATGAGAGGTCAGATAAGATACCAGGATCTGGGGGGAAGGTGAAGAGAAACAGTGGAGTCTGGGGAATCAGAAAAGGTTTTCTGGAAGCCAGGTGTGGCACATGTGTCTGCACAGTGCCTGCCATCTCAGCATTTGGAAGGCTAAGGCACAAGTGTTCTACAGGGAGTTCAGGGCTACCCTGTTAACCTAGTGAGATCTTGTCTTAAAAGAGCAAAACAGGCCAGGCAGTGGTGGTGCACACCTTTAATCCCAGCACTCGGGAGGCAGAGCCAGGTCGATCTCTGTGAGTTCGAGGCCAGCCTGGTCTACAGAGCTAGGCCAGGACAGGCTCCAAAACTACACAGAGAAGCCCTGTCTCAAAAACAAAACAAAACAAACAAAAAGAGCAAAGCAGGGCTGGTAGATGGCTCAGTGGTTAAAGGTGCTTGCTGCCAAACTGACAGCCCGGGTTCTAGGCCCGGGGCTCACATGGTGGCAGGAGAGAACTGACTCCTGAAAGTTATCCCTGACAACCCACATGCCATGCGCCACCCCATCCAAAAAATATAAAACAGAACAAACTAAAAAAATAAGAAAGGACCCTCTGGAGGAAATACTTGTCTTAACAGAGAGCCCAAGAGAAAGGACTCTGTTAACTAAAGGAAAAGTGGAAAGAACAGCAGGGAGCTAGGTGACAACTTCCAAAGAACTGGGCAGATTTTGTCTAGCTGGAGAAGTGAGCTGCAGGCAGGTAATTGTGAGGTGCTGACTGCAGAATCTGAGCTAAGAGCTCTCCTCTTCTCAGCTCTAGGGCAGAATGCAAGGGCGCAAGCATGAATCTGCTTACAGCATGAAGTAGCCAGGGACGAGGCTGTGTCGGGATCAGCATGTAGAACCACGGTTAGAGCTGAGATTTTATCCTAAGGCTGATGGAGTTGATGAGTTTATGACTCACCAGGTTTGCATTTTCAAAGCCTGTGGGCTGTAGTGTTGAGTAAGCTGGAGGGGGGCAGCACTCTGGACTGGGAGATTGTACTGAATGTTGTAACTTTAAAAATTGTGAAAACACAGTAGTCAAGTCATAGATAGATTGGGCCAGGGCTCTTACTGGCAGATGGCTGGATAAAGATAATGTAGTATGTACCTGTGACCTCAGCGTTTGGGAAGCTGAGGCAGGAACCTTGACTATGTGCTAAGACTGTCTCCTGCAAACAAATGAAAACAGAAAAAAAAGAAAAAGAAAAAGAAAATTATGCAACCATAATTTAATGTGAAACCATGCCATTTGCAGGAAATAGAAAGAAATAGAGATGTCAAAGTACATGATGTATATATAAATATATCACATTAAAAACATTGTACGCAACTAATAAATACTAATAAAAAGAAACAAATATGTAGAATATATATTTAATTTAGAAAGCTTATAAATGTATCCAATATAGAAAAAGAAGCCCCTAGATTCTGGGAGTCATCCTTGACATTGGTTCTCTCCTGCTCTTGAACTAGTCAGGCTTATATCTAAAAGCAATTGTATTCCATAGTCTTACTTTGATGGCTGAATATACATCATTTTAAAGTGAGCAACAAGCCGGGCAGTGGTGGCGCATGCCTTTAATACCAGCATTCGGGAGGCAGAGCCAGGCAGTTCTCTGTGAGTTCAACGTCAGCCTGGTCTATAGAGCGAGATCCAGGACAGGCTCCAAAGCTACACAGAGAAACCCTGTCTTAAAAAACAAACAAATAAATAAATAAATAAAACAAAAAACCAAATAAAGTTAGCAGTAGTGCCTATGTATTTTTCAGATTTTGTGGTTTTGATATTGCAGTAACTTGCTATTTAGAAAGTCTATGAAGCCAGGCATGTTGGTTTGTGCCTGTGATCCTTGCACTTGGGAGGCTGCGGTGGGAGAATTGCTGTGGATTTGAGATCAGCCTGGGCTACATGATAAGCTCGAGGTTGGGCTGGGCTGGACGGAGTCTCCAAACAGCAGCCACAACCAAAGGAATATGGCACTGCTAATGGCTTTTAAATCTCCCTTTTTGTGCAGTTGTGCATTTCGGACCTGGTGAAAGTTCAGAAGATGCGGTCATGATGAGCACGCCTGTGGTTAAAGCGGCTTTGGAAATGGGTTTCAGTAGGAGCTTGGTGAGACAGACCGTTCAGCGTCAAATCCTGGCCACTGGGGACAATTACAGGACCGTCAGTGACCTTGTGATAGGCTTACTTGATGCAGAAGATGAGATACGGGAGGAACAGAAGGAGCAGGCAGCCGAGGAAACAGAGTCAGGTACAAATTCACAAGGCCCTTCTCCAGAGAGATCGAATGTCACCCTCCACCAGTTCTAAAAAGATGCTCATCCAGCCAGCCTGATCTGTCTTATGTTTTATATTCTGAATTCAAATTCTGAAAAAAATAAAGTGCATTGTGCAGGGCTAAGGAGATGGCTCGGTGGGCAGGGCGCTTCCTACTGAATCACAGTACTGGAGCTTGACTCCCAGAACCTGTTTGGTAGAAGGGGAAAACTGATTTGACTCACACAGGTTTTCTCAGACCTCTGTATGCATGCTGTAGCATATGTACACATACAGACACAGACACAGACACACAGACACACACACTATTAAAAAATATCCAAATTACTCATTATACTAAAAAATGTGTATGTTGAGCAAACATTAACACTTTTCTTTCAGATTTCAAGGTTTTTATAAGAACCAGGTTTTTTTTTTTTTTTTTTTTTTTTAAGTGCCATGTAACCTTTAAAAGCCCCAAAGAATCCCTTACTACGTGTGACTTTTGTTTTCTGTATGTGCACACAGATCTTTTCAATTAGCAAGCCTTCATATTTTCCTCTAAAAGCAAAATTTGCACTAAGGAGCTTGATTTCAACATAATGTCAGATCAGTTCTCAATTTTGAAGAGGTAGGTGTGTGTGTGCGCGCGCATGCCATGACACATAGATAGAGACCAGAGGACATCTTGGTGGGGTCAGAACTCTCTTCCCACCCTCTTTGGGTTCTAAGTATCAAAGACATGTCATTAGGCTTTTGCATTGAGTGATTTCTGCACTGAGCCATCTCATTGGCCCACAGCACATTCTTGATCCCAAGATGGATCATTCCCCTTTGTTATAAATTGAGATGTGATCTAGGAGAATTATTAATTTGAGTCCTAGGATAATAGTATGTCTTAGACTACAATGTTTAATTTTTAATTAATTTTTAAATTTATGTGTATTTGTGTGAGTTTTATGTGTACCTTGTGTGTGCAGGAGCTCTTGGAGGCTAGAAGAGAATGTTGGATCTCCTAGAACTGCAGTTAGAGAGATTGTTAGTCAACATGTGTGTGTCAGGTCTACTGCCAGAACAGCCAGTGCTCTTGACCACTGAGCCATCCCTCTAGCTCCCCCAACTCTCACCCCTTTTTTTTGAGACAGGGTCTCAGGTAGCTCAGATTGACCTTGAACTTGCTGTGTAGTTGAATCCTGATTTTCCTTCCTCCACCTCCCAAGTACTACGATGACAGGCATGGACCACCGTGCCTGGCTTAATGCACAGATTCCTATTTAAGTCCCCTCCCTGCCCACACAAGAGTTGTCTTCCCTACAATGTCTGTTTCCCGTCCCCCCAGGGCAAGTTATTCACCACATGAGCTGTGCTTGTAACCCTGCTCTCTGTTCCGTGCTCAGAACCACCTTTCCCTGGGCATGTGCGGATCTCTTCTGGTTCTGATTGCTCTCCTCACTCTGGCACAGACCAAAGCCACGCTGATCTCTTGTCTGAGCACAGACCAGAGCTTCAAAGACTAGAAAGCAGACTGTCACTCTTTTGCCTTTTAACTTTTCAGACAGGGTCTTGCTATGTAGCCCAGGCTGGCCGAGTTCATGACCTTCTGCCTTAGCTTCCCAAGTGCTGGGCTGCAAAGTGAGTTCCAGACTAGCCTAGGTTAGAGCAGAATAGGACCTTGTCTCAAAAACAACCAGGGCTTGTGGTGTAGCTTAACTGGTGGAGTACTTGCCAGGCATGTGGACACCTGTGTTTAGCCCCAGGCATAGTACACATGCTGTAACTGTAGCACCTTCGGGTAGAGAGGCAGAGATTGACGGCAATGAGGTGAGTTTGAGCTGGCCTGAGCTACATGAAAAGACAAAACCTGTGACACAGGGAACAAAAGCACATGTGTGACTGATTTTATAACTAAGCGCCATCTCTTTTGTCCTTCTTAACATGGTTCCATAAGTGTCGTAGCAGCAAACTCAGTGTATCTCACTGCCTCTCCTACAGTAATTTTTCAGACCCCTTGTATTAGTATTCATCATTTTATGGATATCGCTTTATAGTAAAAAATAGAACTTTAACGATGAGGCGGTAAACATTAGGCTACGCACATGGCTTGATTGGCAGAGTGCCTGCCTAACATGCACAAAGCCCTGGGTTCGATTCCTAGCACTGCGTAAACTGGGCTTGGTGTCACATGTCTGGAGAGCTGGCACTCAGGAGGTAGTGGCAGAAAAATCACAAGTTTAATGCCATGGAGAAATTGGAGGCCAACCTGAGGTACAGGAGATCTTTAAATAAATAAATACATGTCTGATCTCATTCACGTGTTATGTAGGTACAAAAAGAAGTTTGTGACCAAGTTTGAACCTGCCTTTCCCCTCTCTCTACCTCCCCCTCCTCCATAAAGATGATCTAACATTAATCCGGAAGAACAAGATGGTGCTTTTTCAACTTTTGACGAGTGTGACACCAATCCTGGACTGTCTCCTTCGTGCCAGGGCAATCACTGAACAGGAGTCTGATGCTGTCAAACAGAAGCCTCAGACCTTGCAAGCAAGAACACTGATTGAGACTGTGTTAGCCAAAGGAAACACTGCAGCAGCCTCATTCAGAAACTCCCTTCAGGAGAGTGACCCCGTGTTATACCAAGATTTATTTGGTGAGTGCTAGAAAATTATTTGGGGGAATTTTCTAGGAGGGACTGTTGAAAGTAACTCAACCCAACTTACAAATTTTAATGGCACAAAAATCAAGTTGTTTTTCTTTTGGTTTTGTTTTGTTAAGATTATGAGATTTTGTTCAAAGTGTAAAGTGTTTAAAATCTGCTGGGGGGAGCTGGTGAGATAGCTCAGCAGTTAAGTGCTTGCCCTTGTCTTAATTAAGGTTTCTATTGCTGTGACCATGGCAACTCTAAGAAAGGAAAACATTGCACGGATGGCTTACAGTTCAGAGGCTCATCATGGTGGGACATGGCAGCGTGCAGGCAGACATGGTGCTGAGGCTGAGAGTCCTACATTTAGCACAGGCAACAGGAAGTGGTCTGTTTCACTGGGAGTAGCTTGAGCATATATGAGACCGCAAAGCCTGCCTCCACAATGACACAGTTTCTCCAACAAGACCACACCTACTCTAACAAGGCCACACCTCTTAATAATGCCACACCCTTTGGCAGCCATTTTTTTTCAACCACCACACCCATAAGCCTTTCACAAATCCAATGACCTGAGTTTGATCCCCAGAATCTACAGTGGAAAGAGAAAATTCCTGAAAGTTGTCTTTGGGTCTCATCATCACACTGTGGCATCCTGAGCACATGCACATACACACACACATACACACTCACACACACACTCATAAGTAAATAAATAAATTTGCTGCTGGCCATATACACACCTGTAATCCCAACATTCATGAGGCTGAAGCAGGAAGATTGTGAGTTCAGTACCAGCTTGGGTTACAGAATAATTCTGTGTCTCAAATAAATATTAATACTAGATAAATAAGAATTTATACAATGTATTCTGGGCTGTGGATCTGGCTCAGTGAGAGCCTGTTGGCTTAGCGTGAATGCATCAAGCCTTGGGTTTGAACACCTGCATTACAGAAATGAATAAACAGAAACAAATAGCTAAAACCATATTGGTTGCCATAGTAATGCTTTCCCTTTCCTCCCCAGTGCGACAGGACATTAGGCGTCTTCCCACAGATGACGTTGCAGGTAAGGGTACTACTAACACTTTAAAACCATGGAGATCACTGTGTTATTTTATTGATATTTCACTAGAGGAAAAGCAAATTGCTTTCCATTAAAAATTCTTTTTTCTTGCCTCACATGGCATTGCATGCCATGAGACCAGCACTTGGAAATTGGATGTGGGAGAACCAAAGTCTGAGGTCACCTGGGCTCCACAGAGAGAGCCTGTGATTAAAATAAAAAATTTCCTCCCTTCATAGCTCTACCGATGGAAGAACAGTTACGGAAGCTACAGGAAGAAAGAACGTGCAAAGTGTGTATGGACAGAGAGGTGTCCATCGTGTTCATTCCCTGTGGCCATCTGGTTGTTTGCAAAGACTGTGCTCCCTCCCTGAGGAAGTGCCCCATCTGCAGGGGGGCCATCAAGGGCACAGTGCGCACATTTCTGTCCTGACTGGGACTGATGCTCTGCCCCCAGCCCGTGGGAAGTGGAGGCAGGAGGAACACAAGCTCAGTGTCACCCTCAGCCACACAGGAGCCTTGAGCCAGCCTGGACTGCATGAGACATCACCTCAAAATACATCAGTAAACACACGTGAAAATGGAAACGTCTGAGCTCCAGAGTGAATGATCAACTACACAGTAATTTAACTCTTAAACTGAGTGGGCTTTCTTAAAAGTGCTATTTATTTCCAACTCACGAAGTTCTTTCCTGTAAACATCTGAAGCATATGTATGTGCATGTTCAGATGCCGAGAGGCAGGTTTCTGTTCTCGTTCCTGAAAAACGGGGGTTGCCTGCATTCCTGAAATTCTCAGAGATTTATGATGTTGGCATTTATGGTTCAGAATTTGAAATCTTTTCCAGTTGCTTTAAGAACCAGGAACACAGATTTTTCCACTTCTTTTCTAAGTGTCTTATGCATGGAAACTCCTGTTATTTATTGAATGCCATTTTAGGGATATAGAATTTTTATAAAGAAGTTGTAAGGAAAAATTAATAAAGCAACAAAATTACTCTTGTTATTTATTTATTTATTTTATGATTCTGGCAGTTTAGTTGCACCCACATTCCTGTCATACCATTTAAAGAATTCTTGGGTTGGGGATTTAGCTCAGTGGTAGAGCACTTGCCTGGCAAGCGCAAGGCCCTGGGTTCCATCCTCAGCTCAAAAAAAAAAAAAAAAAAAAGAAGATTAAAAAAAGAATTCTTATATGGTGGGGATGAAGAGATGGTGCAATCAGTTAACTATGTTCAGATCCCCAGAGCCCATAAAAGTCATGTGTGAACTAGCTCAATGCTTCGGTGACTGGAGATGCGTACAGAATGAGAAGGTGTGTTTGGTTTTGTGTTTGCCACTGATATTTCTTGCAATGATGTCCCCCAGTCATAGATGCGTTTGCCATGGATGGGGGAAGGGCCCAGAGTCCCTTTCACAGTTTTCAGGTTGTTGCCATACATAGAGAAATCTTGAAATAGATGTAAAAGGGAACTTGGTGACAGTTTACTCAAGAGAGAAATGACAGAGTAGGCAAGCTCTTACCTGAAGGCCACCCTTGAGTTCAAAGATTTGGGAGCTAATCAAAGTGAGTGTGCTCACAAGCCAGCCTTAGAGCTTCAGCTGCTGAGTTGACATGCCTGGGAAGATGGATCCTCAACGCCGCAGGAGTGGCCTCCATCAGATTTGCCTGTGGGAACATCTGGAGCACTTTCCTAGTTGCTAATTAGGGTGGTACTGGCCCAGCCCACAGTGGTGGTGCTATCCTTAGGCGGGAGGTCCTGGATGGTATAAGAAAGCATGTTGAGCAAATTTGGGAAGCAAATCAGTAAGCAGTGTTCCTCCGCAGCCTCTGCTTCAGTTCCCATCTCCAGGTTCCTGTGTGGGCTTCCCTCAATCATAGATGGTAACCTGTGAACGAAATAAGCCTTTTCCTGCCCAGGTTAGTCTCAGTCACTGTTTTGTCCCAGTGGTAGAGTTTGCAAGGAGCCTTATTTGGACCCAGTGTGTGGACAGCATGGCAAACAGGAAGTCCTCACAGGGGAAGCCTTCAAGAAGCAGTATGGAGCCATAGCTCAGACAGAAAGCTGGTGGGAGAAGTTTCAGAGGGAAGCCAGAGCAGAGTCTTTCTTGTCTAAGAGCACTGCACCACAGCAAGATGGAGAGTATGGACTGAAGAGCTTGAAAGGGTGACTGGTGATCTGGGTCTGCGTCAGGAATCTGCAATCTTTGGTATCTTATTGAGAATGAAATAAATTGCACACTGATTGCAAAGTAGCACAAATATTTTATTCAAAGTAAAGCAAGAGGGCAGGTCAGAAAGAAAGTGTCAGAGCGACAGTGGTGACGTGGTCATGCAAGGCTCGTCTGGGGCTTTGTGGGGTTCCAGAAAAGAACTCGATTGCAAAGGGACATGGTGAGGGTTCCTGTTAGGGCTGATAGGACTGGAGTATGGAAGCCTTTGCTCACTGCACATGTCCCTTCCTGTGGTGCATCTGGTTTTAATCAAATGAACGCCCAACATAAGACAATTAACGGGATTTCCCCTAAAAGTTCACTCAAAGGATACAGTGTGCCTTACTGGGCTTGGACCCAAATCCCGTCTAGGCCAAGTGGCTCATCTGTCTTGTTTTCATGATGTGTCTTGGGACATATCTGAATAGAAATGCAGCATTATCAAGAGGTTGCTAAGAGAAGTGACTCATTTCGGTTGTTTAAGCAGGTACATGTGCAGCCTGATTTGAGAGTGGGTACCTAGTTGCCCACAGGTTTCGAGGTATGTTGTTCATGCAGCAGCAGTGCATGCATGGCTCAAGCCAAGTGGAATCTCAGGGTGCTAACGTACTCCTTGGGACGTCTGTCTACACATACAGCCACGCCTGTTTGGCCCTGAAGATTCACCATCACAATGGTTCACAATCTTGCCATGAGTTTCTTGGAAAAGGTGTTCTAGTCTCTTTCTAGGCAGTTTGGAATTTTTTTTTTTTCTTTGTGTAGCTTTGCGCCTTTCCTGGATCTCGCTCTGTAAGCCAGGCTGGCCTCGAACTCACAAAGATCCACTTGCCTCTGCCTCCCGAGTGCTGGGATTAAAGGTGTGAACCACCAGCGCCCGGCTTTTTATTTTTTTTAAAGAAAACTCAAGTATTTATTCATTTTTTAAAAAGATTTTATTTTATTATGCATACAGTGTTCTGCCTGCAGACCAGAAGAGGGCGCCAGATCTCATTACAGATGGTTGTGAGCCACCATGTGGTTGCTGGGAATTGAACTCAGGACCTCTGGAAGAGCAGTGAGTGCTCTTAACCGCTGAGCCATCTCTCCAGCCCCTCCAGTTTGGAAATTTTTGGCAAGAAACATAACCCCACATAGGGTGGAGAGTTGCTTCTTTTCCATCCATGTGTGTCATTACGCTTTGTTCTGAATCATCGCCCTCCCCGTCTTCCGTCTTCCGTGCCCTCTCTTGCAGTCTCTACTCTCTCTGAAGAAGCCATATTCAGGATGGAGAAATGGCTCAGCGGCTAAGAGGGCTTGCTGCACAAGCTTGAGGACCAGAGTTCAAATCCCTAGCACCTTAGTAAACAGCTGGGCATGGCTGCACAGTGCCTGTGTGACATGCCACTCCGGTGATGTGGAGCAGAGACAGGGTCGCTGATACTCGCAGGCCCTGATTCTAGCTCTAGGCTCAGAGATACACCCTGTCTCATTTCTTGGGTTACAATTGCCAACATTCCCTCATATGGATGTGTCCAGCAAAATTACATATGGTTTACATGAGAAGCTAACAGCAACCCATTCCTAGCAAAGTATAAAATAAGACATTTTTCCAAAACTGCTAATTACAATAGTGTTTGTGGAAGGTTGGGGACCACCCAAATGCCTGTCAGGGGGAAAATAGCTGAATTTACAATATTTTTTTTTCTTTAAACAACTCATTCTAGTATTTTCCTTGTAATACTGGGCTTTCAACTTACTGTCTCAAATGCTATACCACACACCCTCAGCCTAGAAATAACCCAATTTTTAACATGGGCAATCCTTTGAAGTTTGCATGGTCCTTGAGCCAGATCTGTGGTAATACTTTTTCTCTTTGGCTAGAGAAAACTTTTGACTTTTCTTTTGGTAAAGAAAAGGTCACAGGATGTGGTGTCAAACACCTATAATCTCAGCACTCAGGAGGTATAGGTAAGCAGATTTCTGAGTTCAAGGCCAGCCTGGTTTACAAAGTAGGATCCAGGACACATCAGTCCCTTCCAGTGTGCTAGTGCTTTGTGTGGGAGGGGCAGTGGAGGGTGGCCACGGGAGGGGAGACAGAAATGCCTATGAGCAATGAAACCCCGTCTCGAAAATAAAGAAAATGAGAAGGTCTTGTCTTTACTTCTTTTTTCATAAAAATAAACCTTTAATTGCTTTGGAGTTGGCACAGGTGGTATACTTCAAGCTCACGTTTGTATTATCGGACTCTGAGATGCCACGCTAGCTTTGCTTGAAACGGAACAGGAACCACAGTGGTTGAAGTTGAGGAAATGACATTCAGCATCAGCAGCAGCAGCAGCAGCAGCAGGTTCTGAAGTTATTGGGTAAACAATGGACAAGAGCTGGAGTAAACATGAGGAAAAGCTGTCAGGAGAAGCTCTGCCCTGGTTCCTGGAGAATTGTGCTACCTAGTTTGTTGTTCGTTTGTTTGCTTGTTTGTTTAAGACAGGGTCTCATTTAGCCTTGTCTGGCATCCAGCTCCTGTTCTTTCTAGAGAATTGTACTTCCTAGTTTGTCTTGTTGTTTATTTGCTTATTTATTTATTCATAAATTCATTAATTTATTTGTTTATTTATTTATTTAAGATAGGGTCTCATTTCTCCTTGTCTGGCATCCAGCTCCTGTTCCTTCTGCCCGTACCTCCTGAAAGCCGGAGTTACAGGCAGGTGCTTCTGTACTCTTGCTACATCTAAACCATCAAGAGCTGCAAAAATCTGGCTTGTAAATATGGTATGTGTATTGGGGGTGGTTGTAAGTACACCTAGGAAATACTGCTCCA